>NW_028227269.1:35017500-35330000 GCF_978045245.1 Mus caroli
GACTAATTTTTTAATAATGTAAAAGTCAATATTCTAGTTTACATATAATCTGCTAAATAAAATATATTAATAACTTTAACTTATTTTGTCTATGCTAATATTTTGATAAAAGTATTAGTTTCATAAATAAAAACATTTTACAATGATCATCTAATTCGCAATGTATAAGCCAAAACAAAACAAACTGGAACATTTTGTATCATTTTATGTAGCCACACCCTCTCCCTTACACATTCTGCTGTCTGCTGCCTTTGGATCTGGCACACAACATTCTCAGGTTCTTTGGATTCAATCCATTTGTGGAGGCAACTCCTCTCCCTCCATGGCAGATAGCTCCAATACTTAGAATTTCCAAAGAGTTTGTATTATAATTACATTATAGTGCAATTTATTTCCATACAATAATTTGCAAAATCCTTGATGTACATATGTATTTTTCTGAAACCAGTGTGCTTTAGGATAGGGAGAATCAATTTTCTCCTGGGATGAATTTCCGGAAAAATTGTCCAATCCCAAGTGGTGAACCCTAAACACAAGTGCACTCAAAAACAACACAAATGCATCCAATAAGCAGTGTGTGACACTGGGATGGATTCGTCCCTAATAAGTCAGGAATTTCCTGTCTGTGCCTGTTTTCTGTTTAACTAATTCAATGGCATTCAGGTATTTCTTGATTTTTATTCATAGAACATTACTCAAACCAATATAAAACAAGATTTCTGTGGCTCATGTAGAAGAAGACAAAACCAATCACTTTGCTAACCGAGGTGAATAGAATTGTAATTTAATAAAACTAGGACTGACCCTTTGTGGAGATTTCCTACCGTTACCACATGTAAGCATCTCAGGAGGACTGAAGGTTAAAACTCAGCTAATGCTAATACTTTTCATTACACTCCATGAGCCCCTTCAGGCTAAAAGCAGTTTTTACATTACAAAATGTAATCACGAGGTATTTGGTGTGGATAATTGATTGGTAGGATTAGATACAAGTGGGGAAATGTGGTTACAATGTTCATTTTAAAGGTCAAATTCTGTATTATTTTAACATTTGTAATTTAATAAAAATTATAATTATATAAACTCACAAACCAACATATATTTAGGTGTTCCACAGGTGTGTAAATATTTTAGTTGTAACTCCTCGGCATGAAATCAGTGATATTTTAACACATGTATACACACACACACACACACACACACACACACACACACACAAAGCTTAAGAAATATTTTTCTCAAAATGCTTGTCAAATAAATGTATCATGCCTCAAATTATTTCTACTATCTAGAAAACATTAGATTCATCCTGCCCAAGGGTCTTGCATAACTTATTTGCATATTTGCAAATGTGTTATGCATCTAGGTTTTACGTCTCTCAGAGTACTTCGAATCCACGAAGAGTTGGAGCTTAGCTAAAAACAGAGAGCCAGAGGTATTTACTTGCTAGTTACACCACATACTACACCAGCTATTGGTTTTCATTTTAAGCTAGAATTAGCAGTCAAATATAATCTAAAATTTAGTCTAATTAGCCTGCATACCAAGTACTGAGGAAATATGATAAGGTGGTAGTACCTTCAGAAAAGAACCTCTAGACAGTTTGAATTGGCTGCTTTCCTCATGCCTGCAGAAGTTTTTCAGTTCTCATCTTACTGTACTGATTAGGGGCATTTGACACACTTTACAATCCTTCTTCATTGAAATAAACCTTTCCCTTGGCCTCTAGAGTGTGTACGTGTAGTGGCCTCTTGCTCTCCTTCATTTTCCTGGTTTCCTCTTCTCTCCTTCCTCAGGTTATGCTCATATCCCCCAACTGCTAAATTTTAGCCAATTCACTAGTCAGTCTCGACCTGTTCTTATTCCAAGCGATTGTATCTTTAATGCAGCTTTTAATCCCTATTCAGGTGACTTTCAGATACAAATCTCATAAACTGGATTCCTTGCTAAAATCCACTCTCATAGACTAAGCCGTTTATTCGGATTTCTTCATGGGCCTCTACAAATCTGATTTTTATCTGCTCGTTAACTCAAAACTTTAAAACTTTAAATTCCCCATTTGAAATCCTAGCCTCATTCTCAAACTTTGTGACTTGAAAGTAACACAGTCTTAGAAAAAAAAACAAAAAACAAAACCAAAACCAAAACAACAACAACAACAACAAAAACCTCATTTCTGCACATCTTACATGGTGTCCTTCTCATCAATGGTCATATGGTCATAGCAGAGTGAGGGAAGGACCTGGTTATGAGAGAGGAGCACTCAGGTTCTGGTATTGGGTAGGTGGGGAACAGGAGAAAACCCCATAGGGCCAGGAGAATGAATGGTAATATGCCGCCTTGTGAGGACGGGAGGTAGGGGGACTCTCTAGAAAGTCCCAGAAACCTGGGAGGTGAGAAACTCTTAGGACCCCATGGGGGTGACCTTAACCAAAATACCCAACAATGGGAAGTGAACACTTGAAGACTTCACCTCCAGGAATAGACAGTGCTGCAGGTTGAGGGATGGGGTTACCACAGCACAGTCAAAATTTCCTAACCCAGAATTGTTTCTGTTTAAAAGAACTTCAGGGACAAAAAAGGAGAAGAAACTGAAGGAAAGACTGTCCAATAACTGGCCCAACTTGGGATCCATCTTTGAGGAGCAGCACCAAGGCCTGACACTATCACTGATATGACAATGACAATGTATTTACATACAGGAGCCTAGCATGGCTGTCCTCTGAGGAACCCTATCAGCAGCTGACTGAGACAGACTCAGATACTTATACCCAACCATTGGACTGAAGTCGGGGACCCCTATGGGGGAATTAGGGGAAAGATTGAAGGAGCTGAAGGGAAAAGGTGACCCCATAGGAAGATCAGCAGTCTCAACTAACCCAGTCCCAGACCCAGACCTCTGGGAGCTTCCAGAGAATAAGCCACTAACCAGGCAGCATACACAGGCTGATCCAGTGGCCCTGGCACATATATAGCAGAGGACTGCCTGGTGTGGCCTTGGTGGGAGAAGATGCACCTAACCCTCACTAGGCTTGAAGCCTAGAGGAGGAGGATTCCTGGGGGAAGAGGAGCATCTTCTCTGAAGCAACAGAGAGGAGGAATGGAGTAAGGAACTGGGGGTGGGGGACCAGGAGAGGGGCAATGGCTGGATTGTAAGTTAATAAAATAGTTTAAGGAATAATTTAAATGAAACATAGAAAAATGAACTCTGAAATGACACACTTTATCCAATAAGATCTTTCCACACCATTTTATTTTGTTCTCAGTACCAAAGGAAAATCACCAATACTGGAACCCTGTGATTGTTTTCAGTACTACCTCTTTTTTTTTTTTTTAATATTTTTATTACATATTTTCCTCAATTACGTTTCCAATGCTATCCCAAAAGTCCCCCATAGCGCCCCCCCACTTCCCTATCCACCCATTCCCATTCTTTTGGCCCTGGCATTCCCCTATATTGGGGCATATAAAGTTTGCAAGTCCAATGGGCCTCTCTTTCCATTGATGGCTGACTAGGCCATCTTTCGATACATATGCAGCTAGAGACAAGAGCTCCGGGGTTCTAGTTAGTACATCATGTTGTTCCAACAATAGGGTTGCAGATCCCTTTAGCTCCTTGGGTACTTACTCTAGCTTCTCCATTGGGAGCCCTGTGATACATCCAATAGCTGACTGTGAACATCCACTCCTGTGTTTGCTAGGCCCCAGCTCCAGTACTACCTCTTGACTTACAGTGTCATGCTGTATAAAGAGGAAAAAAAAATCCAGTGCGTTTAGGTACTCAGAACTCTGGCACTAGTTTTGAACTTCAGCCAGTATAAACGAATAGCTTTAAGATAGTAGCTATTTCACAAAATTAATTAATTGGAATTTGCAAGCCAGATGACACCAGTGCCAGAGTCCACAAAAGCAAGCATAGCTGTAGTTCAGTCTCTGACCACTCCAGGGAGGAGAAAAGAAAAAATAAATAAAAAGCAGGTCCAAGAACTGAGAGAAGACAAAAAAAAAAAAAAAAAAACAAAAAAAAAAAACAAACAAACAAACAAAAAAAAACTAGCTAATTCCTGTGTTTTCAAATCCTGCATGATATCTAATTGTTTCATTATTTTTGCCTTGTCCCACATAGCAGAGCCAAGTGTGCTCTTCTTGGTGTCCTTCACAAACCATGATAATCTCAGTACAAGTTTCCTTATAGGGTGCTGTGTAGCACCCAGTTACCCTTCCATGGAGCCAAGGTTCTGAATTCTTCAATCAGTAACTCCAGCCAGTGCTCCTCCCCCTGGCTCCCACTCCTTCCCACCGAGCCACAACACTGGACTGATTTGTGCTGATTCTACGTGTACTTCTGGCTGTAAGTTCATATTTGGATCCAAACAGTGAGATCTGTTCAGACTCCACAGCCTGATAAACTTCATCATCTTGAAGTTCATTGGCATAGTTACTATTTCCAAGGACCCTGAAAGGATGAAACATGCATTGCACATTTATGAAGTATGGCATTCATCACTAGGAGAACATCCATATTCTGCAAGCCAGTCTACGTTTGGTTTGCTTGCTGGGGCACGGAGAGGGGTGGGGAAGAGGACAATAGAAGTCTGCATTTCCATTCAATAATAACATTTAATTTGATTTTCTCAAAATATTATTTTCACAATTAAAGCATATAAGAGTGAGGAGATAAAATATTTCAGTGGGCTGAAATAAATTTAACACGACTTACCACGTCTTCACATTGGTTCCAAGTAACACAGCAAGGCTTCCAAAACAAATGCTGCGTGTAAGAGCTAATGATGATAAAATTATGTTTTTTTTTCTTTTTATTGTGTCTAACAGAACAAAGTAGAAAATGCAAGTAGTGAAGAATGCTTAGGCATCAGTTCATACGTGAGGAATAACCATTTAGAGCTCTGTGATCTTTGAGTCCTGTGACATTACTATTCTTGTGGATGTGGATCTTGTGTTTACACCTTCAAAGCTAACATAGTGACTCAAAGAAAAACAAGAACTTCTATTCATCTGGACACACAACTCTCTGGGTAGTACTAAATAAAGTCAATGAACAAGTGTGCTGGTAAATTTCAAAGAGATTTTTAAATGTGATTTACTTCCATTCTCATGAGTGTTTTTTTTTTCCCTTTCTTTCCTCCTCCTTGTAACATGTTGATTCCCCTCTCTCAGATATAAACCCTTAGAGAATGAAACTGACAGAAGTAAAGGGTGAAAAGACACGCTTGTATAATATCGCTTAGGCTCATCAAAAAAGCATGTAATATTCAGGAGAATTTTTTTTAATCATTCCACACTTTTATATCTCAAATGATAGCCTATTTCCCTGGTATCTCTCCACAAGCCACCCCCACCATCCCACAACCTCTCTCTCCTCCCTCCCCTTTTCTTGTATGAGGGTGCTTCCCCACTCACCCACCATCTCCTGTCCCAACCCTCCCTATGCTGGAGCCTTAAACCTTCACAGGAACAAGGGTTTTCCCCTCCCACTGATGTCAGACAAGGCCATTCCCTGCTTCTTATGTCTCTGGAACCATGGATCCCTCTCTGTATACTCCTTGGTTGGTGGTCTAGTCCTTTGGAGCACTGGGTAGTCCAGCTGCTGACGTTGTTCTTCCTATGGGATTGGAATCCCCCTCAGCTCCTCCAGTTCTTCTGCCAGCTCCTGACCAGGGTCCCTGAGCTCAGTTTGATGGTTGGATCCAAGAATCCACATCTGTATTGGTCAGTTGCTGGCTGAACCTCTAAGAAACAGTCATACCAGGTTCCTGTCAGCAAGCGCCTCTTGGCAAGGGCATCAATATCAGGTTTGGTGTCTGCAGACATGATGGATCTCCAGATGGGACAGTCCTTGGATGGCTCATCCTTTAGTCTCTACTCCATTTCTTGTCCCTGTTCTTCTTTTGAATAGGAACATTACTGAGTTAAAAACTTTGAGATGGGTGTGAGGCCCTGTCCCACAACTAGGGGCCATACCTATCTCCTGGAGGTGGTCTCTTCAGCTTCTATCTCCCCTTCTCTGCTAAAATCATAACTGTTGGGTCCTGGAAGCCTTTCTTTTCCTTGGTGTCTGGGACTATCCAGTGGGTATCCCCATTTTAAGGAGAAATTTTTATTCATTGATGAAATGTAAAAATCTTGGACTAGAGAAGGGGGAACCAGCCTTGTCCTTTCACTTTTTTAAAATATTTTTTTATTACGTATTTTCCTCAATTACATTTCCAATGCTATCCCAAAAGTCCCCCATACCCTCCCCCCCCCCACTTCCCTACCCACCCATTCCCATTTTTTTGGCCCTGGCATTCCCCTGTACTGGGGCATATAAAGTTTGCGTGTCCAATGGGCCTCTCTTTCCAGTGATGGCTGACTAGGCCATCTTTTGATACATATGCAGCTAGAGCTCCGAGGTACTGGTTAGTTCATAATGTTGTTGCACCTACAGGGTTGCAGATCTCTTTAGCTCCTTGGATACTTTCTCTAGCTCCTCCATTGGGAGCCCTGTGATCCATCCAATAGCTGACTGTGAGCATCCACTTCTGTGTTTGCTAGGCCCCGGCCTAGTGTCACAAGAGACAGCTATATCAGGGTCCTTTCAGCAAATGCTTGCTAGTGTATGCAATGGTGTCATCGTTTGGAGGCTGTTTGTTCATTTGTTTTCAAGACAGGGTTCCTCTGTGTAGCTCTGGCTGTCCTGGAACTCACTCTGTAGACCAGGCCAGGTCAGAAATCCACCTGCCTCTGCCTCCTAAGTGCTGGGATTAAAGGCATGCGCCACCACCACCCTGTGTCCCTTCACTTTCTTGAAGTCTTTGAAAGAGAACATGACTGCCAGCCACCCAGGAATGAGTGGCACCTTTGAAATAAGCAAAAGAAAGGGTCTCTGCATCAGAGACTCCAGCCTCAGAACAAGAAATGGAGCTCTTTGCTAGAGAAATAAAGTTGCTTTCCTGAGGGTCCACATAAAGAGCAGAAGAGACAAGAGATGGGTGTTTGTTTGTTTGTTTGTTTACTTTTAAGTCTCCTAAGCCCTGGTCATGCTGGCGTGAATACAAGGAATTCCCTCTGCTTTAAGCAATGGATTCCTTAGCAGAGGAGTCTAAACTGTATCTATGGCAACCCAGCAGCTTTAGTATAGACTAAGTGCTTTCTTTACTAAAATTTTAAAGGCTCTCCTTGGAGTATGTACTTTATTACTAATTTTGACTAGAACATATGTGATTTTCTTTTATAGAAAAAAGTGCTATAGTTTTGCTTTTTATGGATTATATTTTGAAGTCATCTAAACTAAGGACTTGCTAGTTAGGTCTTTCTTTAGTAAAGTTACAGTTACTGTTTGGTAAACATTCTAACAATGACAAAAGATCAGCTAGTCTAATTTTATTTATCGTATGAAATTATATCTCAACGTAGAAAAGTAAAACTCTTAATAAACTGAGTCATACAATTTTTGATCATCATAATAAGAGTGCTAAAGGCCAGAGATAGACTATCTTAGAAGGAGCAACACATCTCATGCATTGTCCAACTATGTCCAGTCTCACTATACAGCTATCAATATATGCTGTACAATTACACTTGCTAAAGAATTAATTCCCCACTCAAACAGATACGTACAACAGGCAGTTTAATGTGTTTTATTTCAAACATTGTCTTGAAGGTCTCAGATAAAAATTAATAGCATAAAACAAATTTTGTGTCTTAATGAAGAAATGACTTGTGTATCAATCAGGTTGGAATACACACTTCATTCTCCTTAATAGCAGGAAGACTAGAGTTTCTTACTTAACATTCACATGGTCTGGGTAATGCCTATGGCTAGGGAGCAAAACTAATATGAATAAATAAGCCCAGATGATAGTTTTCAGAGATTAAACTTCTAGACACACAAGGAAGATTGTTAGTTTAAAACATCTCCCCAATGCCAGGAAGCAGGGGTAGGTGGGTTGGGGAGCAGGGCAGGGGGGAGGGTATAGGGGGCTTTGGGAGATAGCATTTGAAATGTAAATAAAGAAAATATCTAATAAAAAAATCTCCCAACAGTTTGGCAACACACAATAATCTGTTGTCCGATGTTACTAGCCAATAATAATCTTTTATTCATATTAATTCCAGTCGTCTGGAGTAGAAGAATGGCAAACTCAGAGGATAAGAAGCAAAATATCCTTTGACTTTACGCATTAAAGTTAAACGTTCACAGTGTGTGATGTTTCCCCTTAATTGTTTGTTTGTTTGTTTTAGATATTCTGTTTAGGATATAGGAAAATAATCACAAGGAATTCTCAAGGAATACTTAACTTATATCTATCAGTCATCTATCATTTGTATATCTATAATCTATCTACCAATCATATATTAATATTTAGAGCAAGTTTGCCTTATTGTTACAACTAATCCACCAAAAATCCTCTTCAACTCTCACACAATGCAAGGATGCTTTTGAACAGAGGGCTGCCATCAAAGCAACAAGCCTTGTTTGGATTAACCTATTTCTTCATGTGTCTTTTGTTTAAATGATTCTATAAGGTTTAATTAAATATTAATTAGGGGAAATTTGAAATGGAAATACAGCCAATGCTAATGCTCAATGTTTGTATGCATAGTTACTCTTTTATTTTTATAATTTAATCAAAGAAGATCAATGTCTCAGCTAGTCCTAAGACTGATTTTCACCATTATTTATGATCCTAGTTTCCAATCTTCCTCAGTGCAATCTCCATGTGCTGTCTGACTTCTAGCAAGCCTTCTGGTACTTAACATAGTACCAGATGTGACACATAATCTGACAACTTTTGTTTGGTTTTTGGAGTAATTAAGAGATAATTTAAGCATCTATCTCAGCGTGCAGTGCAAATTAAAAACTTAATGCCTTTCCTTCTTCCTGTTTTTATGTTTGAAATGCTTATGCTACTTCTACAAAATGAGCTCTGCTATCAAGGAAACAGTTCACTGGCTGCAGCAGAGGTAGACTAGTGCCTGCTTAGCATGTGTCAGGTCACAAATTCACATATCAGTGGATTCATACACCGCAAAAAAAGAAAAACAAAGCATTATGTTGTAAGAGAATGCAAAGTCTAACCATAAAGACTTGGATATTTTAGGCAAATCAATTTTATTCTTTAAAGTATCTCCCAATTTGCATAATGTACCAATACTACTCATTGAACCTAGTAGTTACCAGTTATTAAACAGTGCAACATGTTGCATATAGTGCATGTATGCTATAGAATGTGTTTAATGATTTATCCACTTTCATGTTACTAGATGTACAGAAGTAAATTGCAGACTGTGAAGTGTTAGATTATAAAGTGACTGTATAATTTGATGTCCTAACCAGTAGCATTATGATAAGGTTTAAAGTTGTTATTTCATTTTAATTGCTGTTATATATAACTGGCTAACCACTTTTTAAATGAAAGAAGGCATGCATGATTGTAACAGTATGTATATACATGAGATGGGGGATTGGCAAAGGAATTTGGGATAACCTGGGGGGATAAAAGAAGACAATAAGAACATTGCATGTTCTTTATTAATTGTATGTTTATAATTCCTTTATAATATAATTCAATGCAACCTATCCCCCGACTTTAGCAGTGTTTCAAACAAGTCAAGTGCTTCACTCAAGGATTTTTAAACACATCGTCTACTCAATGTTCAACCCACATTGCTGAATCGGATATAATTCTATTAAACTGTTAGCCACAGAATTTAGTTATGATGAGCTCTTTGGCTTCCTTGCCATTACCTCTAAGGAAGCTTCAATCCTCCTAAAGAAATCTTGAGGTGAATATTGAGGAGCAAGAAATTTCCAAGAAAGGATTTTCATCTTCCTTGCTTCATCTCCCACTTTTTTCCCAACCCCCTTTTCAGGAGAGAAAGTGAAAGAGAAGGAAAGGAGTAAACAATGGGTGGTCAATGATCTATGACGTGTCACATGAAGAAAAATAGTCTGTGCAGCTGTGGATACAATCAGGGAGGCACTCAATAAAGGAACCTAGGACTAGGGACATAGGACAGGAGGGAGGGAAATCAAGAGATAGGGATGAAAATTGAGATAAGAGTCAGATCTCATGCTTTTTCCTGTATAAGACCTTATCCTAGACTTTTTGGTTTTGGTGTTTTGTTTAGTTTTTGCTTTTACAAATGAATGTGTAGCATCAGCAAATATTTCTCCCCGAAATAACAGATCCCACAAGATCAGTTCCCACCTGGCTTTCTACCTTCTTTTCACCTTTTCTCAGTTTCTTCATTATGCCTCTAGAATGCTGGCTTTCATTCCCTAAATCTGCTAAACTTTGTCCCACCTTGGAAATTCAGTCCTTGCAAAAAAAAAAAAACAAAAAACAAAAAACAAACAAACAAAAAGAAAAACAAAAAAAACCTGGAACAGTCTTAGTGGAATGTTTTAGTTTGTTTACTGTGGTGGAAAACTTTGTATGTCTATTTGGTAATGAGTGCATGGCAAAATGCTGAAGAAAAGATATCAATCTGCACTTAAAATCAATGCGATTTACTTTCTTAAAATATAACTCAATAAAGATGGCCAATGAAAAGAAGCATTTATAATTAATTTATTGAACTCAAATGTAAAGTGGTGTTTCGTCTTATTGTATTTACATTTAAAAAGTGCTAGTGCTTATTGGTAAAGTTTCCTTTCTTTGGCCTTTGACTTTGTCATATTTTAAACACAATTGAGTAGATATAAATTGAGTTTAAAGAAGAAGAGCAGTGAAGAACAAATGGCATGAACCGAGCATGGGAGATAGACTAAGAATTCAGTAGGGACACACATCACAGCCCTCATCTGTGATTCCTCTCCAGGAACACATCCAGACAGCTGCAGTCTATGTAGGGGGCCTTTAAAATACAGTTGCAAAACTATTTCTTATTTTATTTTATTTTATTTTATTTTATTTTATTTTAGTACTTGGTTAAAGTGAAACTTTAATGTCAGACCCTAATTCATCACAACAAGTAAAAACTCACAGTGTCCTCCTCTTCTGATTTGGGAGGCACACTGGAGACAGATTCAAGAATACTTGGGATGTAAACCTCTTGGAAACTTATTTTTGATACAAATGAAGAATTTACTAAAGAAGGCATTTGCTACTGAAAAGAAATGCAAATGTGGGATATGAAATTACAATTACGGATGATTCCTGGTGTTTTAATCCCCCTTGCTCCTTGTTTGCTATGGCCTTGATTAAAAGGAACAGGAAGGATTCCTGCAGTTGTTTGACCCCTCCCATCAGGATTTTAGAATTATGTAAGGATAATAGCATTTCCCCACCCTTTCCCAGAGGAGCTTTTAAGACCAGCATCTGTGAGGTGCATTTCCTAGATAAATGCAAACTGCCCTTTGACTCTCTTCAAGATAAGAAAACACTGACCCTTCCCACCAAGTTATTTATGACATTCACATAATGTGAAACAGTGCTTAGTCCTGACAGAATGCCCAGAAGGACACGCACTGAAAGCCCTTAAAGTCCCTCTCTGCTACTATTTAGGAGAGACCCCCCACACAAGTCGACAATGCCCAAGTCTCATTAAAGAGTTTGATGAATTTAATACAATTCAAATTAAACATGCTCTCAGGAGAATATGTTTAGGCAGAAAAACCAGATGGGAGTCCGATGTGAGCCACGAAGGGACTAAGAGTGGGATGCCTGATAATCCAGGGGATGCTGGAAACATGATAAAATGTGAGTTATAATCTTGGCAAATTAACATGCAAAATACATTGGTGGAATAATAGTGAACTTCACATTTTCTAATGCAATTTTCCAGATTTTGAATAGAAAAAAAATGTAGCACTGGATATTGGAAAGGGTCACTTCCTCTTACTACGACACTTGCCAAAGGAAGAGGAACACTGGAGGAGAAAGATGGTACTCACTACTCAAATATTCTTTATCAATATGAACGGTGAGAATTTATGTGCCACAGAGAAGAGTAGAAAAGCGTGGATCTGGGAGATGGCTCAGGCAGCAACATCCTTTGTAGTCTCAGTGTGAGAATAATGATGCAGTGTGCTGTCTGTGCTTGGCCTGCAGACTGGAGGAGGGAGACAGTGCAGGGTAGGGAGAACAAAGAGGGGGCTTGTTATTTTACAAAATAGACACAACCCAGAAAGGAACACATGAACTAGGAAGTTAGCGCAGTTCATTGAATAAATCAGTCACAATGGTCATAAGTCTCCACTTCAGCTGGACTTATCCTTTTGATTTATGCACCGTTTATGAAAAAAATCCTGGCTGAATTCAGGTACAGAAGAGGCCAAGTGTAGTCTAGTCAAACAAGCGCTGCCAACCAGAGGAAATGGTGGAAGGTTTTTGGTTTCTTATGTTCTCATTTTATAATATTTCATGAAAATATCCTTGAAATACTGTGTTGGTGATTTATATGATTAACATCTTGTTCTGGGCATTTTTGCAAAGCTCAAAAACAACACAAATATTCTCAAGTCAAGGATGAGTAGACTGAATTTTTAATATGTTCATTGCTAGCGAATTACAAAATAGTAAACATTAGGTTAAGGTCATTGAAATGTTTAAACAGTCATATAAAATAAAATATGTTGAAAACTTAAATAAAAATCATGTTTTCTCTATTCCATATAATATAGAGATTTTCATAAACACAACAGAATGACAGGATAATGACAGTTTAGTTCCTTTTCTGTTTATATCACGATTGAGTCAATAAGAACCTTAGGACATTGTCATTTATTTTAATTTCAATACTTAAAAATATGGTGGGATAAAGACACAGAAGCAAGGACCAAGTGCTATGTTCTAGTCCAGCAACTCTATTTTGAATTCTGAAATCTCCCACTAAATCCGTGAAAGGTAGACTTAGCAGTTTTGATTTCATGGTATCACAGTGTGTCATGTTTTGGAATTCCAATTTCTCCCATAACCCTTTATTCTTTCTTATGGGCATTAAGTGGTAAAGGAAATAAGGATCACTTAGAGAGTGATTAGAGCACAGGAAGCCTGGAGTCTGACAATGACCTTATTAGAAGCCTTAGGAAAAATGTGTAAAAAAAAAAAAAAAAAAAAAAAAAAACCACACCGTCCACCACTGGAATTCACTTTGGCAAACTCGGATGGGAAGCAAGAGGTAACCGGTGTGTTGATGGGCAGCTTGAGAACACTACTAGAGGGAAGCCGAGAATCATGGGTCCGTACATTAAAGCAAAGTTTTATCAGGCAAATAAAATGTATGTTCCATATTTAATTGACAGACAAGATATAAATAAGTCATGAGGGATCCTGAGAAAACCTTTGGCTTGAATGTGTAAGCTGTCATGCTGAGCCCACTTGTGGAAGCAAAGATGGATGGTTTCCAGTGTACAGTGTCTATTGGGAGGAAACTGGAAACAAACCTGGGAGCATCCGAGTGGTGACTGGTATCCCCATGCCTGTCAGGATGGCAGTGGCTGGAAAGAATGATGGGATCATGGATTCCTAGAAAAATAAAACTTCGGGAGAAATGTGTAACATGAGTTCCAAACAGGGACAACAGTGCAGGAGTCACTCAATCAGACTTTCAAGAGCTATTGATTAAATCTTCTGAACAATTGTCCTTTTCACATCCATGGCTGCTGTTCTAATGGCTTAAAGAGACAGACTAAACTTTTTGTTTTGTTTTGTTTTGTTTTTTGTTTTTGTTTTTTCAAGACAGTGTTCCTCTGTGTAGCCCTGGCTATCCTGGAACTCATCCTGTAGACCAGGCTGGCCTCGAACTCAGAAATCCTCCTGCCTATGCCTTCCAAGTGCTGGGATCAAAGGCATGCGCCACCAATGCCCTGCCTGGACTAAACTTTTAGATGATTTGCAAACATATCTGCCTTCTCCAAAGCATTACTGTCACTGAAGTGTGTTTCTTGCACACCAGAGGAATCAGTCACACACATATCATATCTCTTGGCTTCCTTATTCATAATTACTTCATTACACAGTCTACAGGATAAATAGGAACTCTCCACAATTTCGAAGACCTCTGCACTAGGGAATTTCCTAGGTGCTTTTCAATGACTCTGTCCCTGACATTCCTAAGAGCTCTTTCTCCACACTTGTATGTACATATGTCAGCTCTTAAACTGTTCCAGCTTTCTCCAAGTGAGCTCTCTATTCCTTTGTCACCAAGCATCTTCAGAGATTTTGCAATTGTCTACCTCAGGTAGACCTCTAGGACCTCCACACAAACAGTTACAGCTGAACACTCTGGTATTCTCATACTTTTCTATGAAGACTTTTAAGCACACATAGGCCCTTCTACATGGGAGTCTTTGACAGTGCTTTGCACACAGCCGGCCCTTAGATTTTTCTTAGTTGTTTAAACAATACTGGGTCTCTTAAAGATGATATGGACAGAGAAAGTTATTCTAGCTCTACCCCCCCAAAGATGCTTTGAAAGAGTGTGTGTCATGTGTCGTCCAACAATTCCTGAAGGAAAAAAAATAAACATAGTTTCCTTGTTATTGTGGAAACTGTTCTGTCTCAAGTGCGGAAATACCTTAGTGACAGGAAGCGATGTGAAGGAATACATGATGACTTCTCAACTCAGAACAGTGTTGGTAGCACCAGTCCCTGTGGGCTAGTGTTAGAATACACGCAAGTAGTACAAGAATGATGTTACTGAGATTACAAGGTAGACAGAAAGCTTTGGGCTTCATTTCTTCTCTTTCCTCACAAGGGTGTATATGTAAATAAAACAAAATCTGTGTTGTCTGAAGAGCTCTTGGTGTGTGGATGTGATTTTTAAAGGAAGAGTCAAGAGGAATGGTGATTTGACACTGAGAACAAATGGGAAAAAAGTATCAATTGCAAATGTATCGATAGCACTCACAAACCAATCTAACTGAGTCTACTATAGCATATATGCAGAGTATCTGGTGCAGACCCATGCAGGTCCTGTGTTTGCTACTTCAGAACCTAACACACTAGGCCAAAATAAACAAACAAACAAAAAAACCCAAAAACAATAACAAAAAAGATAGCTGGTGATATTCTGCTGTCCTCATAGATCAGTGCATTATAATTATCAGACAAGAAGTTTCTTACTCTGTAGATGAGAGAAGGTGCAGACACCCATAGCCAGATAAGTTGCAGAGAAAGCCTGGATTTGATTTCCACTAGGTCTCACCTCTTGGACATCAAAGAACTCCCCAGAAGAGGGAGAGAAAGACTGTAAGAGTCAGAGGAAATGGAAAATACCAAAAGAACATGGTTAACTCAATCAGCTAAGCAGGACTCACGGGCTTATAGAGACCGAAGCAGGAGGTATGCATTTAAAGGGGAATTTATTTTCTGATTCAGCACATTGTTCCTTATTGTGCGCACTGGGAATTCTTCCTTCCCGGTGGATTTCTTCTGGATCACTCCATACCATCTTAGGACATTGTAATCGGCCATGAATGTGTTAGTCACCACTCAAGGCCTAAGCAGGAACTCTTGAGATTTTGATGCTGATGACCACTCAGTTTCCTCCTACAAGTTATCTTTTGAGTTTTAACCATGAATGGCTGGTGACTGAGACTTTAGAAAAATGAAATTCCATGTTAATGGTAGATTGTAGCAGGCAAACCCAAAACACTCCGGCTTCAACTGAGCTTGATTCCTGGTTCATTCTTAATTCAGGCTTATGATTTATTCTTTTTCGATTCACATCCACTCACGTATTCAACAAACATTTGCATGTTGCCCCTGGCGCCTTACTTTCAGCTACTAACTGCAGCTCAGACAACAGGTCTAAATGTAAACTACAGTCATCTACAGGCTGTGTCCGCATCGAGGGTACATTTAGTGAGAGAAATAAATAGTACAAATAAGTACCTATAAAGTAATCGAGGGAAGAATTTGTAGAAGGCATACTTTAATAAAGAGGGATTAGGGATGCTGGAGGTCTCACTGAAAAAAGAACTAAAATGATGATTTCCAAAGATGAGTAAGAACCTGTTGTTTTTGTAGGAAGTCAATTTCAAATAAAGATGCTCACAAATCAACCTCTTCGATTGCTTTTGAATTAGCTGGTTAAGGATGGTTATTCACAGTGGCAGAAAGGAGAAATAACCATTTGACTGCTCCCCAAAGTGTGCCCTATAAGATAGTTGCTCAATCTTTAAATCTATTGTTTTAGCAGTGGAGAGTTCACTAGAATGTTACAGGACTTACTAAGTTCAGCATCTAAAGCTACTATAATTGGTTTTTCCAACTCTGAATTGATTTATTTAATAGTTCCTTTTTCTTTTTTTCTCAAAATAGACCAACAATCTACATAATCAAAAATAAACTTATTATCGGAAAATATATATAATTAATTTTGGCTGTTTTTCTTAAAAAGAGACAAGGTACAAAAACAGTTTGGGGGTTCTTCCAAGGCTCCTAGATTAATTACCAGTTTTTAAAAGGAGCACAAGAAACTACTATTTATTTTTCATTAAACAAAAACCAAATGATTTAATATTTAAAAATTGCACAGGGCTGGAGAGATGGCTACATGGTTGGGAACATTGTCTGCTCTTCTAGAGGGCCCACCTTCAATTCCCAGTGCCCACATGGCAGCTAACAACTATTTGTATCTCTAGTTCCATGGGATCTGACCCCTTTACCCAGATATACATGCAGACAAAACACAAGTCAATGCTCATAAAATAAATATAAATTATTAGAAAGATCATTGCAAATGTGTAAGTTGTGATTCTGCTATTTAACTTATCAAACTTATTAGTTTGATCAGCTAGACGAGAAAGAAATCAAGGTCTGAGTTCATCTAATTTTAAAGGGAGATTTTAATATTATAAAATCAGTTTGCTGTGACTATAATGTGACTGTTACCACGAAAGGACTCTCTGCATCTACTGAGTTCTCCATATTGGAACACTTGGGAAGAATTCTGAACTCCTGAGCAGCACTGGTTGAAGCTAATGGGAACCCAGAAAAAGAGAGATTTATGGATAAATTGTGAGAGTAAAGTGTGCCTTTCTCTAGCTGATGACTTCCTGGAGATCTATGAATCATTAAACAACTTCTCTCAGCAAACTCCTGGGAAACAGCAGAAAGTGGCAGTGTCTGTGTGTGTAGAAACCTTTATCAATTAAGAAAAATAATACAAAAACACAAGGAAAACAAAGATAAGGAAAAACAGGAATGAGATGAATAAGAATACAGAGTAAGGAGGGAGAGCTGGGGAGAAAGAGACAGACAGACAGACAGACAGACAGACAGAGAGACAGACAGACACAGAGAGAGACTGTGTGTGTGTGTGTGCGCGCGCGTGCGCGCGCGTGAGCCAAGTTCTAAGAAGGCTCCACTGTATTCAGTACACAGCCACCAAACAATGTTCTTTGTGAAGAACTGTGGAGCCCACGGCACTGGGAGGAACATACAGCACTCTGCACTCTCACGTAATGGTTCTGATGAGGTGTCACCTATTTCCATCCAAAAACTGTTGTAATATGATAACACCTTTGGGAAAGGCACTTTTCTGTCTATGAAATTATTGAATACAGGCCTTATTCCATCCTCTACATTGGGCTGGATGGTCCCAATCTGACTTCAGGGCCTGGAGAAAGGAAAGGAGACATCCAACATCTAAAAAAATTTCCATATGGAAAACTCTTTAATGGGAAGTAGATGAACTGGGTGATCCAACGAGGTCTTCCACAACTTTAATTTCCATGATTCTGCTTGGGAAGTATTTGAGAACTTTCCTAACCCCAGGCAGATTCCGCTGAGTTTTAGGGGGTGAAGGGACAGTTACTGAAAGAAGGAACTGAACCGTCCTTGATTCCTGGAGAAAACTGGTAGGCCAGGGGAGAGTAGAGTGGGCAGACTATATCTCAGACCACCTCATGTTGGTTAGAGACCAAGGAAAGGAATGGAAACCAACTCTTCACGTGAGGACAAGTCTGCTTGCAATGTCCTCACTGTCCCCAATAATCTGTTGAGACAGCCTCACTGTCTTCATTAAGGCATGAGAATTGTTTTGTTTTTTATTTTTTAAAAACTTTTTCTACTGTAGTTGTTAATGTTACCATTAAATGTCCTAGATGGATAACAACTGGCCACAGAAGGATTTTCACTGAAAGAAACCTGGAAAATAGTTCAAGCTTTGGGTAAAGATTGCATCATCATTGTGGAAACCAGGAGACACAGGTGGCTCTGCATCATTTCTAAAGTGGTATTTGGAATCAGAAATGAACTATTTCTGATTAATATGCATTTGGATTTAGAATGAACATAAGCCTCTGCTACTTCACCTTCATAGCTGCCAAGTTTACTGAATGCTAATGAAACTACGCAACAGAGCCCCAGTATTACAAATTAAGTCTCTTTCTTATTAGTGTTAAGTTTCTTAATTAACATATCTCACTTGGAATTGAATATGCAAGTTGTATTTGTTAGGTAATTCATTTGGTCATATGTAAGGCAATTTTATATTTGAAACTTAATGTATTTTCTATTAAGTTTTAAATTATTATTTTTATTGCTATTATTATTATTGTGTGAGTGTGTGAGAGAGAAAGAGACAGAGTCAGAGTCAGAGAGATAAAGACAACACTTGTGTGTGGAAATCAAAGGACAACTTATAGGAGTTTGCTCTCCTGTCTTGTAGGTTTTGAGGATCAAACTCAGGCCATCAGGATTGGTGACAATCATCTTTGTCTAACTGGCCCTATTTTATTTTTCTAGAGACCAAGTCGGGCTGTGTTGCCTAGGGTGGCTTCAAACCCTCTCACTTCACTGGCCCATTTCTTTGCTCTGTAACTACAGGCATGTTCACCACACATAGTTTCCTGTTAATCTTTGTTCTAAGATCTTGGTTCCTTCTCTCTTGAGCTTTGATAGAATACTGGATGCTTATTTCAACTGTAATCATAATTATGTGTATAAGATAGACTCTTTCTGTATTCTAAGACTTTATTTTGGATTCTAAATATTCACCAATGCCATCCATAGCTCTGCATCTCCAAAAGTGTTTCAATGAGAAAATATGTCCTTCAGAATATGAAGGGGAAAGTCTTCTGGAATAACCTTTAATTAAAAAAAATACATTAGCATAACCTAGACTAATATTCTTACATAAGTAAAACATGCTGTTTTAATTTCTAGAAATTATTTACTTGAAAGCAAAGGTTCCAAACCACTTGATTTCTATTCAAAACTTTAAGAAAAAAATTATTATTATTATATTTTTTTTGGTCAGGGAATGAGATGGCTTAGTGAGTAAGAGACCTTGCCTCCAAGGAGTTTGATCCTTTTAGCACACAGGTAGAAATAGAATAGTATCTAATTGTACTAGTTGTTCTCTTATTTCTGAAAATACACACACACACACACACACACACACATACACACACACACACACACTAAGTAAATAAACAAGTAAAGACTGAATATTTATAAAGTTAAACTATTTGCGTGTGACATTTTGAGAAAAACGTAATTGAAGAAGTGGTTAGTTGTTCAAATCAGTGCCCCAGAGTAGCCCCTGCTTACTACAGAGTGTATTTCATGACTGTATGAACGACTCTTAGAAAGTGGCAGCTATGGAGACTTTGAAAATATTAGCATAAGCCCCTTGGTTTCTCCCATTATGTGCACCAAAGGCCACTCTGATGGTGCCATGCTCACAGAAGCTTCATTACTCATTAAGGGACAACTAGTTTTGAGTGTTGTCTAGTACAAAGAAAGTGGTTCTTTCCTGCTGAGAATCCAGACAGCTCCATCGCAGTCTGGGATCTTTCTGCAAAATTCCTTGAACCCTCATCATTCTGCCTTAAATATAGATATGCTTAATGATCTTGCTGTCATTAAATATTGTCTAAATGTATTAAACAACTACATTGGTAACACACTGTCTCTGTGGACAGAGTACCATACTCCCCATACCCTGAGTCCTTTGCAGGACCACCAGCTGTTTGGAGAGCTTTGAAGGGGAGGATCCTGTTAACATAAATCAACATGCTGTACCATTAGTTATACTTGTGACCTTGTGACAGTGACTTCCCTCTTTACAGGCTGGTTTCCTCACCTATAAAGTGAAGGAATTAAACAAGATAATGTTCAAATTCTCTTCCTGTTTTTTCAGTGATTCTTGTGCGATGACATGGAGCATATTCTAGTATTATTTACAGTGCTGGGGGCTGTGGCCTTGTGTGCCACTCACTCCTCCTCAAAAAGGAAATGAGATGATTTTAATAGGCAACTTGGAAAGAATGCAAACGGATTTTTCTCCTACGCCCAGCTTGGTATGTTTCTGTGTGTGTGCGCTCAAGGGCAGTAGGTAGAATGAGAGCAGCAGAGAAGTCATTAATGCGGGGAAATAGTTTATTTACATCATTTCAGAAGATGATGGTTGGTTTTATTCAAAAGAAGGAAGACATTTTTCATATTCATAAAATATGAATGACTCCAGACCTATTTAATTCTACACATCTGTTAGACACAGGGAAAAAAAAAGAAGGAAGGAAAGCTAATGAGCTAACAGAAAAGCACACTTAAAAATAACATTTGGTTTGCAGATATAACATTCAGTTGCCAACATGAAGTTACTGGAGCTTTTGTCATAATTGCTGTTACTGGGCAGAGCACAGAGACTCTTGTACATGCATGCTGGCAGGTATACACATGTATTTATGCTTCAGAACCTATATTAGAACCTGCTATTCATTTCCGGGATAGAGCCTAAATGAGAAGGAGACAGTAACTGAAGCTGCTGAGTAATGGAGGTACAGCCTGTTTGTGTTTAAAAGAGAGATGAAAAGAGTAACAGGGGGCATTAAGTCCCTACACCTCAATTTATTTTTTTGTGCAATTCTTGCTGAAAGGTCCTTGAGAAGAACAAATACACTAAGAGAACTCACCCTTAGAGCCTACGGCTGTGTGTGTTTACTGAGAACTTGCTTGCTGAGCTGTGTACCATCTCTTGGTTTTAGAGGCCCCAGCTAGATTTATTTTTCTTTAAGGCCATCCAGCCAGACTACCTAATTTTCTTCATCAGAAAAATAGAGATAATGTAAACTATGAAGACCAATGTTAGCGCATAAAGAAACAGTGAGAAAGGCCATGAAGTCACTATTAAATCCATATCTAGAAATCTACACCATTGATCCCAAATTTTGTAATCCCTGTGGCTTTCATAAGTAAACATGAAAGGAACCTTCTCTTAGTAACCTTTATCACCCATATCACATCACAGTTCTGCTCATAAATGTGTCACACCCAGCTGGAGAATCTGCCAATATCTTTGTCTCTGACTAGCAACGCTATGTCCATACTTTTGTGGGAGAAGTAGTTGTGTATTCTAAATTATAGGGCATGAGATGCAGAATATATATAAAAATCGACAATGATAACATATACATTATAACATGTCTATATGACCCAACTTATTTGGCTGAACTTAAGCCTAGTAGATATCATCAGTACCAAAATAAAACAAAATAAAGTGTGAATGTCATATTTTAGAGAAATCTATGACTTCCACAACAGATTATTTTAGACTTATTTTCTTCATTTTTCCTTCTTTGCTTTTAATATAGGAAGACCTTTTGTTTTCCTACTTGTGTTTTGTGCATTATATATCGAGGAAGAAGTTGCCATTTGTTTTCAGTGACATATATTCTGTTTCTCAATGTCCTAGTTTGCCAGGTCACACTTGGAGTATGATGAGATCTGACCTAACAACAGTAGAACTCACTGTATCTTACCTTTCCTCTTTGTTTATAACACAATATAGGATTTTAAAATGATCCTCCACCCTAACAAGAATTAGACTGCATCTTTACCATGCAATATTCCTCCTCAAAGGCAAGGGACTAACGATTTGGACATTGTAGAGAAAGCAGGACCAAAGACTTAAAGACATTTGGGGTTTTTTGGCTTTTTTTTTTTTTTTTTTTTGAGACAGGGTTTCTCTGTGTAGCCCTGGCTGTCCTGGAACTCACTCTGTAGACCAGGCTGGCCTCGAATTCAGAAATCTGCCTGCCTCTGCCTCCCAAGTGCTGGGATTAAAGGTGTGTGCCACCACCTCCCAGCTAGGACCAAAGAAATATTAATTTCATTTTAGTTATTTATAATTAAAGTTCTAATAAGCATTGATGTTTGAATTTTTGATCTTCCATAATTTGATTTCAAATTCAGCTTCCAATGAAATATGTTCAGTGACATTTATTTACCATAGGAACAATTATTTAAAGTATATGAAAAAAGGGAAAATAGAAATTTGTGCTCTCTGCCTTTTGGAAGCTTAAGTGACTGATTTAATTAATAACCTTTTCGCTGAGAAACACTGTCTCTACCGGCACTCTCAGCTGTCCACGAAACAAGCATACATCCTCAGCGAGCCAGCTCTTAAACTTACTAGACTCTACTCTCCTGGCCCCAGCCTTATCCACTTTGTGCTATCCTGGGATCTCTTGTGACTCCTGAGTTACAGCCTCTCTCTGAACTTCCAGAGAGAAGTTCAAGAAGCTAAGTTTCTGCACCTAATCATTAACCCTGGACCATCTGAAGAAGGCTGCTAGCAGGGTGTGGGGCCCTCCTGGGTACAGATATTACAGCACAGAGCCTTCTTTCAGGATTCTTTTGATAGCAGAGAACTATATGTCCTTGGCTAAATCAACTTGTGTTGGTTTGGTTCTACAGCAAGCCATTTTCTACACATATCACCTCACATATTTGAATTTTTATAATTAACCATAAAAGATATAATTAGGAACAGAAGAAAGAGCTTTATCAAGTCCAACAGGCTTGACCTCATTAACCAAGTTAAGAACATAAGCCATGCAAGTTCATTGAGACCATACCCACTCTAATAGAAAGATGAAACTTCACCATAATTTTAGTGGCTTGCTTAGTCATTCAAGTTCAGTACTAGAAAATCAGATTATGCACTATTTTAAAGCAGAATTTATGGGTATCATGCAATATTTTGCTTTAAAAGCTGTTGGGACTACACAAAGCAAACTTCAGCATATCCATGCCTTTCATGTTTACTGTGATTTTCCTATTCACCCAGGGCAAACATGGGCTACATAATCAATAATACTTGAAAAACTTTGTCCTTTAATTTATTGCTAAATCATTTAACAGCTATGTCTTTGACCAATGCTTAGAAGTAAAAATTCAATTTGTAAATCTATCTGGCTTTGAATAAGAAAACAAGTCAAGTGTGATTTCTTTATGCCTACACCTTAGTTGTTAATTTAAATATGTTTGCCAATAATCTATATTTGGGTTGTATTTATCTTCAAAACTGAATTTTCTTATATTTCTGAATATCTTTCAGTTCATTTTAAAATATTCATTTATTTAGTGTATTTATGTGTGTGTGTGTGTGTGTGTGCATGTGTGTGTGTGTGTGCATGTGTGTGCGTGTGTGTGTGTGTGCTCATGTGCATGTATAAATGTACACTGTGTTTAGAGAATATGAGTGCTTGTCACAGTGTCCGTGGAGGTCAAAGAACAATCTTTGGGAGTTGATTGTTCCCTTTACCATATGATTCTAGGGAGAAAACAAACTCCGGTCTTCAGGCTTGGCAGCAAGCACCTTTAAATGCCGAACCTTCTTGACAGCCCTTCTTGCTTTTCTTAAGTTTCTCACAGAAATGTTTTCCTTGATATCTTGGAATTGCTTCTCAAGGCCCCTGGGTCCTGTGGAGTTATTTTAACTTGAAAACTGTAAGATTCACTTAACTGACTAGTAAAGATCCATAGGCTTTATCTCATTTCTCATAACAAACCCCACAAAACTAAACTATTACAATGTAGTTATATGAAGAATTTAAAGCAAATAGAAACCGTTTTTGGTTAGGGTCCCAAAATCTATATGTGTATATAAATTATTTTTATTATAACTTTTGCTTGTGGCAATATAAGACATTTTCTCCTTCACTCAATGAAGTAAATGATAATGACTACTTGGGTATGAAATTTACATACAACATATGGTTATTTTTAGACAATTATATAAACTTGCAATAGCTTTATAGAAAACATTGGCTGTGTCATCTAGATCTTTCCAAATTGTGAGATAAACACTTTCATTGAGTTTTTCCTTCCTTCCTTTCTTCCTTTCTTCCTTTCTGGAACTATTGTCTTGTGTGTTCTTTGCTAGTTTCTAAAAACACATATCTCTAAGAAGAGCTGTGGTTCTTTTTCTACATACTTTTATCAAGCTCTGAAGATGATGATGATGATGATGATAAGGATGACGAGGATGATCTAGTTTAGAAAAGTAAAGGTCCAAACAGAAAAACCATGCATCATCCTGAAAATCTAAAGTGAGCTAGTTTAAGAACTCTCTCTCTCATCCAGAGACTTCCCCACCTGGAGATCCATCCAATATACAACCAAAAAAACCCAGACACTATTGTGGATGCCCACAGGAGCCTGATATAGCTGTTTCCTGAGAGGCTCTGCCAGTGCCTGACAAATACAGAAGTGGATGTTCACAGCCATCCATTGGACTGAGCACAGGTTCCCCAGTGAAGGACCTAGAGAAAATACCCAAGGAGCTGAAGGGGTTTGCAGCCCCCTAGGAGGAAAAACAATATGAACTAACCAGTAACCCCAGAGCTCCCAGGGACTAAATCACTAACAAAAGAAAACACATGGTGAGACTCATGGCTCCAGCTGCATATGCAGCAGAGGATAGCCTAATTGGTCATCAATGGGAGGAGAGGCCCTTGGTCCTGTGAAGGTTCTATGGCCCAGTATAGGGGAATGACAGGGACTGGAAGCGGGAGTGGGTGGGTTGGTGAGCAGAGGCAGGGGGAGGGGATAGGGGGTTTTCAGAGGAGAAACCAGGAAAGGGGATACCATTTGAAATGAAAATAAAGAAAATATCTAATAAAAAATCAAAGGAACAAACAAACAAATAAAAAGAACTCACTCTCAGTTTTCACCAGTAGAGTGACTAAAAGATGTGTGCAAAGTTTCCTCAAATGAAACAGAAAACATCCCTCCCGCCCTTCCTCCTAGGCCACCTGAGCCATGAAATATGAAATATGCTTTACTAAAGTGTTAACTTTGGAGGTCATTTATTGGAACAATCATGAAGATTGTAATAGTCTAGTAATGGAAATATACATTAATTTAGACACTATCCCAATAAACATTGTCTTAAGGAATCACTGGTCTTCATGGAAGTTCCCTAACAATTGGAGTGGGTGCTGTCCGTGACTGTTACCCTGCCTGTGGATCCTGTTACCCTAACTGGACTGCCTTGTTTGGCCTCAGTGGGGGTAGGATGTACCTAATACTGCATTGACTTCATGTGCCAGGGTTGCTCATTACCAGAGCTGGAGACAGGGGTGAGGTGCTCACTTTCTCAGAGGAGGAGAGGAAGGGGGAAGGTAGGAGAGGTTGTGTGAACACCATCTTATTGTCTGTAAAAAAGACCAAATGGACCCCAGCTTCTCCTGTCAGGCTGATAACATTATTTAGTGTATTGATCCAAGGTAAATAACTTCTTGAAAAAGTTTCCCTCATGGGAAATGGTGCCAGTCATAAGGAGTTGCTCTGTCTTCAATTGAGTAGCTTTGATGGCAAGTTGTTACTGGTCTGGTAGAATTTGGTTTCCTCTGTGGTTTGCCTGCAGGTGAGAGAAATGCAGTCTGTCAGGGGAACTTGGTTTGTTCAATAATCATGTGTCAGTGTAAACTGGTGACTTGTTTTCTGGTCTTACATGGCTATCTGTTCACTTGGTGATGATATTGCCTCTGCTTTTACAGTACTTGAAACAAATCA
Organism: Mus caroli; assembly: GCF_978045245.1. Taxonomy (NCBI): domain Eukaryota; kingdom Metazoa; phylum Chordata; class Mammalia; order Rodentia; family Muridae; genus Mus; species Mus caroli. Next base: position 35,043,267 of record NW_028227269.1, read on the forward strand.
AGTTTCTGAAATTTAAAACCACAAAAGTTGACCCTGGACATGACAGGAACATGATCAGACAAAAGAAAAGAATTAACATTACTAAGGATGGGTTCCTTCCCTCCCCTTTAACACTTGAAAGCTCCAGAGCCCCAGCAATAAGTACTAGGAAAATGTATTCATTTTCAAGACTTAAAAAAAAATGTTCTATAGTTCCTATTTTGCAGTTTTCAATGTGCTTATTAAACAGTCTTCTTAATGTTTTAATTTTACTTCAACACCTTAATCTGGGATATTTTGTCTTACCTGAACATTGGGTAGCTCTAGGGAAAAATGATATTTGATTCATTGAGTTTTCAAAGTCTAATGCCTTTATAAAATTAACTTATACTGATAGCTTAGCATTGATTCAGGGCCAAAGAAACATCTCAAACGTAGACCAGACGGGGATATTTATTAATGCTTCCTTTCAGGTATCAAAAATGTGCTTAAATTGAAATGTAAAGATTATGTTAAAATGTGACTGCTATTCAGTTAATTTGGAGGTAGATACTTACAGTTTATTTCCCTTATGTTGTATTTTCTCTGAATTTTAATATGTAAGAGTGGAGCAATTTCACATTTGTGCTTTAAATTACTAATAATATCAAGGCTGTATTGTTTATTCTAATGTAATACTGTGCAGGAATACTTCAGGGTTTTTTGTATTGTTTTGTTTTTTGTTTTTTGTTTTGTTTGTTTGTTTGTTTTTTGTTCTTTTTAAGTTGCATATCCTCTATATTAGAATTTTGTTCCTCTAGGCTGCCATCAGAAGTGATATGCGACAGCAAGGCTTACTGAAAAGTAAAGAGAGGAAACTTCTGAAAACCTGAATCCTGTGATGTCTTTCTTCTCTAAGAAAAATGTTTTGCACCTATGTGCTTTGGGGATCTGACATTACTCATTTAGTTGACCCCAGGAAAGGAAGTGAACACAGGCTTCGTAAAGAAGATTATTTTTGTTGTTAAACCATGCTGCATTCTTTGTGTAAAAACAGATTTAAACAATCCCATGTATCTTGGCTGTTTTTCCTCCTATAAGGAAGCATCTATATATTTTAACATTATTGATCCCTATATCTATCCGTTAATGTTTCTTTAAATGCATTTTCTCCAGATGTTGGATGAAAAAACGCCCTTGTTATTTTTTCCATTATCACTCTTCACTACTTTCCATAGGCTGCGGGGTTGTGTGAGCCAAGGGCTGACAGAAATAGCATACACGGGAGCTCCAAATTATAGGCACGAAAAATAACTTTTGTAAAATACATTTTAAGTGACACTACCTTCCCCAAAAGCTGGCTCTAATTGACTCAAGCCTAGAAAGCAGTAACTGAGGAGCACATCAGACACACGTCCACTGATCCCAGAATGGGCTCCACAGTATGACATTGGCAGGATGATGACATTCCCAGCTTGCTACCAGCACATTCCAAAAATCAGGCTGGGTATTTTGGTACCATCAGGCCAGTTTCCCTCAGAAGGATCCTCTAACAAGAAGAGACTGTTAGGTTATTTACTCCAGCTGCAGAGAACTCCACTGCTCACCTGCCAGCAGATAAAAGAAAGAAGGGTGAGGGAGACCTCAAGCAGGGGGGATTTCTTTATATACAGATGGCCTTTGCCCGGGTTTGAGGCTGCAGCAGTCCTGGGATCCTGCTGTTCACTGAATGTTACAGATGGCTGCGTGGGCAGGAAGCCCTCCCCTTTCCTAACAGTGCTCTGGGGACTAGAGGGGGCCTGGAAGGAGCTCTCTTCTTCCTTCCCAGCTTCTTCTCCAAACCCCCAACTGAGAAGGAAAAAAAAAAGGAGAGAGAAAAAGAGAGAAAGCAAAGAATAGTTTTAAATATTTAAAAAACACATCCATACAACCATTTCTGCCAGTATAATTTTTTTTCTTTTTAGAGAATATTTAGATTAACCTTGATGCTCTTGATTGGAGTAGTGTTCTGAATAAATGATGACAGCTCACTGAAGCACCACAGTTTGTGTTGAATTATGAAACAATTTCACATAAGCAAAAAGAGGCTTGATCAAGTAAATATGGCATCGGAAGTGGTTTCTTCTTCCTTTCCTAAAGTCACATTTTAAGGTTTAGTTTTCCCCATAATTTTTCTGTGGTGCTTTGAGTGTGTGTGTTTGTGTTGTATAGATATACCTGTAGTGGTGGATGTGTTGTTGTTGTTGTTGTTGTTGGTGGTGGTGGTGGTGGTGGTGAATGTGTGTATACATATATTTATAAGCCAGAAATTGATGTCTGGCATCTTACTTAATCTGTCTCCAATTTCATTCTCAGATTTGAGATCTCTCACTGAATCAGCTCCAAGGATCTTCCTGTGTCTGCTTCCCCAATGTTAGAATCATAGCATGTGTTAAGTGCTCATAGTTTTTATATGAAATCTAGGGAATAGAATTCAGGTTCTCACTCTCACATTAAAAGCACATTACTGAATGAGCCATCTTGCCTTTCAGATGATATTGCTTTTAATACACGTAAATACTTAGCTGATTTGAGCCTATTAACAAAGGGTTAATTTCATAATTATAGAACTAAACCAAGCATTGTAGATTCAGTCCACACAAGTTTTGCTTATAATTTTGAGACAATGGCATCATTCCTCTTCCATTTGTACAACTTAAAGACATATTATGCTCTCACTGAAACATAATATTCAGCACAATATCACTTTTATTTTGAACCATTTAATATCAGGAGAGAGCTTTTATGTATTTGTGCAAAAGGAAAATTTCACAAGAGTTAATTTTAATTTTTATAAGTATTTCATTTTAAAATGCACACAAATATATATGTAAGGCAGGAAAAACATATGAAAACTTCCATAAAGGAGGTTTTGACAAATATTTTCCTTTAGGAAATACAGAGAATTGTTAAGAGAAGGCTTCAACTATCTTGTCTTAGATGTGCTGGCGTGAGGAAGTGTTATTACTCGACTCTTGGGAGAGAAGCCAGATGGTAATCGAACTGCCATGGAGCTCCACACACTTGGAATTGGACTGCTGTTCTTTTTCATCTCTTCTCTTTGGGACTAGTTTTCTGACATGATTTATCTTGATGGTTTTTTTGTTGAATCTACTCTTGATTTGAAAATTGGTTCACTGGAGTCAAAAGCAGCTGAGCTAAAAGAACATATTTAGCGGAAGTGAGATGACTTTTACTTCCTACAAATAAAAGTGGAATGTCTTTATTATACCCCAAACCAGGGACTGCATAATGTGTGTGTAGTTCATCTCAGTTTCCAGGTCATAAATGGAAGGGGAGCATTTTGAACTTCATAAAATCAAAGTTCCAGAATTTTACTTTTCAATACAAAAAGCCTTCTTCCATTCTTTCTGGATTTTCATCTGGCTTTAGGAACCATGTTCAGGTCACTGCCAGCTTGCTGGCTGCAGAGTTAGTGGTATGGCCATATTTCTCAGTTTGACTGACCACAGAATAAGATACTCAAGAGAAAGCCTGGCCAACCCATACAAGTAAAAGCCCAGGCTGAAAGTCAGAATTTTCATCTCTGTATATAGATGTCATTGACTCTAAATATAAATTTGTAGAAAAAGACAGGCAACTGTTCAAAATAGAACCCATTGTCACTAGATTAGTAGCATTATTAGAGTCATTTATTAAGATATATTTTGAACAAACCCAATGGAAGAATGTAGAAACAAGACACATTGTATATTCATTGCCTATTTTATAAACCATATTATTGCCTTCCTTTCTAATATTTATTTCCATTCACAATAAAACAATAATATTTGAGAAATATATACATTTGAGAAAGTATACATATATATTGTACACACACAAACATATTTGAATGTGAGGAATTCAAACACTGATGTTATGCAGTTAAGCTATTGGAACTTAGGGGACTTAAAAGGATTCACTGATTTCCCAAGCACAAGAGAAAATCTTTAGACATCATAAATGAGAAACAAGTACCCAAAGAGCTATGTGTGTGTCTGTGTAGGTATGCACCTATGTATAAACACATCCATGTATATTCATGCACATGCAATGTGTTTGAATGAGGTTATTTATTATGGTTTTTAATGAGCAGATAAATAGAATGTATCATCATAAAGATGCATGCAAATAGAGAAAGAACCTATGTTGCTTAAGCTTAATAGATAAAACATGAAGTGTACTTTAGGGGAAAAAAAACCCCAAGTCACACTGGAAATGCCTTAAATGTCTACATGTGCAATGGTTCAGCAAGGCCCAATCCACTAATGACAGCCATTGCCCCACATTGTAGTGTTACAAAGCTGAAATGTTCCTGCACACTGGCCCTATCCAAGTGCTTTAAGAAATAATGGTTCTAAGATGAAAGTCTTGTTAAGGTTTCAATGAAAATGTTTGGCACACCATAATGAAAAGCCAACAATCTGCTTTTAACAAGAGACACTGGAAAAATGTCGGTTAACATACTGCTGAAAATATTAATTCTCCTTAATGGCAGGATGCAACGTAGCTTTTTATAGGTTTTGATCCATGTCATAAATTTGGCTACGACAAAAGGGATACCCCAGCTTTACTCACTGGCAAGAACATTAGCTATTTTCCAGTCTTAATAGGTTTGGCTGGAGTTTGTTCCTCCGAGAGATGGCTAGATATGTATGTGTGCTGTGTTAGCACACATATGCATGCACTTATGTGCATGTGTGAGGGTGTAGTAAATGTGTGTGTGTGTGTAGTTTGGGAAACTTTCTAAAGATTTAAGTTCTAGGTTCCATCGTGATTGTTAGAATCTCGATTGAAAGCTTGGATCAATGTGGAAGATAACTGTCTTACAAACCAATGTGCTTATTCTTTACATACTCTTCTTAGACTGGCTGAGTGAGGAAAAAAAAAGCATATTTTCCTACACCTTTTCTCTAATTGCAAAGTTGGAAATTATGGATATTAAGAATTAAGGAAAGCAGCCAGGCGTGGTGGCACATGCCTTTAATTCCAGCACTCGGGAGGCAGAGGCAAGCAGATTTCTGAGTTCGAGGCCAGCCTGGTCTACAAAGTGAATTCCAAGACAGCCAGGGCTATACAGAGAAACCCTGTCTCCAAAAACCAAAAACCAAAAAAAAAAAAAAAAAATTAAGCAAGGGGAGAGAGGTTGTTTTTTTTAAGTATCTCAGAACAGTGGACTTCATTTGGTCGATTAAATTTTAAAACAGTATTGCCTTTGCTCAAAATTTCATGTGCAGTCTTCTCTTAGTGAAAAATGGACAGTATATATGGGTTGTTTAACTTCAGGGGCAGACATCAACATTTTATCCCAAACATCTTTTTTTGTTTTGTTTTGTTTTTAAACTTTGTTCCTGAATGAGGATTGTTTTGTTTTCCCTTCAGTAGTTGAAAGGAAAAGGAGGGTTTGGATTTAGTGACCCTAGGAAAAGTCACTGAAGGAATACCTCTTTATTGCCATAAGGAAGGCATACAATTGTAATCACAGTGTTTTAAGTATATTCCTAATGGTGTTTTTATGTTTCAACAGCAATGACCAAGCACTATGTGCTTAAAATATGCTAATAGAGTTCTGTTGCTTCTATTTTCAATTTCAGGATGAATCCAATGTCCTAGAGCAACAACTGAAGAGAAGATGAAGTGTGAACTTCTTATACAGAAAAAATAGCTTTTACTAGGATAACTCAAATGTTTTTTGATGAACAAGAATACTGACAGAGCAAATTATACGTTGATGCTACTTTCTTACAACAGTGAGTTTTCATTAGCCTCCAAATCATGTCAAAGAGAGAGTGACTTGTTCAAACTTCAAAATTCCAGCCAGGTTTTCTAGAAGCAGTAGATTTGGCATACAGTTGAATAATCTGCTTTTAAATTAAATTTTCTCTCTTCCATGTAATTTCTTTCATATATTATTTCTTATACAATATATCATGATTATAGGTTCCCCTTCTCCTCTAGATCTACTCCCTTTCAATCTCTCATAAGAAAAAAAAGCTGGCTTCTAGGAGATAAGAACCAGACATGACAAAATAAAATATAAGATGAAACAAAAACTAATAATAAAGTTGGATATGGCACCCTAGCAAGAGAAAAAGAGACCCACAAGTAGGTATAAGAGTTATAGACCAACTTGTTCTCACAATCAGGAGTACCATAAAATACTAAGCTAATAGCCATACTATATATTCAAAGGACCTGGGACTTCAGGCTTGCTGCTTTAGATGCTGTGAACTCATATGTTCCTTGATTAGTTGGTTCAGAGAACCTGATTCACCTGATGTTCTCCATTGCCCTCTGGTTTTAACAATGGTTCTGTCTCCTCTTCCTCAGGATTTCTTGAGCTTTGATAAATACCTCCAGTTTAGACTCTTTACATATAGTATTTGGCTATGGGACACTTTATCTGTTCCCATCTGCTGCCAGAGAGTGCCTTTCAGGTGACAACTGAAGAATATCATTAGGAATCATTTATTGATCCTTTTGCCAGTAGTGTTTGGTTTTTATTCTGGGTTTCTGGGACATCTAGTCTATCTATTCTTCTTGGTTACCCCTGCAGTGTTAGCTAAATCAGACATTGGTTGGCTACTCACATAAGGTCTGTGCCACCATTGAACTAGAATATATTGCAGGCAGGGCAGATTGTAGGTCAAGGGTTTGTGGCTGGGTTTGTGTCCACATTTCTCTTTCTATAACCTTCAGAGTACTCTTCTGCATCAAAGCATCTAGAACATGGGTTGAAGGCTAAATGTAGATGACATTTGGACTTCTCCATGTTCAATGTATTGTGTGGGTGTTGTCTTTAGCATTGGGCCCTCCTCTGTGTTTGCAGAGAGAAACTTTTTGTTTTAGCAACAGATGGGATTGTACGATGATTTCCATGGGAGCTCCATTGGCCAACATCTCAATAGAATGCAACCCAGTCTTGCCACCAAAAATCTTGCAGTCTTGTAGAGATGGCCATTTGAGAGTTTATATCGGACCATTACTGGGAGTCTTCATTAGGATCACATTTATAGGATTCCTTCCTTCCAGAAGGTTTCTGCCATATTAGGTTTTCACACCATTCCCAAATGCCCTCCTCCCCAATTCCAGAGTTCTCACTCTCTCCTGCACCTTCAACTGATACTCCCATTATACACCCCTGTACCCACCAGCTCCCAGTATGCCCACAAAATCTATTCTGTTTCCTCATCCCAGGAAGACCCATGGTTCCCCATAGACCATTCCTCTTTATCTAACTTCTCTGCATCTGTTGACTGTAGCTTGGTAGTCATTTATTTAACATCTAATATCCACTTACAAGTGGGTACGTACCATATTTTTCTTCCTCGGTATGAGTTATTTCACTTAGGATTTTTTTTTGTTCCATCCATATGCCAACAAATTTCATGATGTTATATTTTGTTTACAACTGAGTAATAGTTCATTTTGTAAATGTACCATGTTTTCTTTATCTGTTCTTTTGTTGAGAGAGATCTAGATTGTTTATAGATGCTAGCTATTATGAATAAAGCTGCAATGAGCATGATCAAACAAGTGTCCTTGTGATAGGATGGAAGGATCTTTGGGTATGTGGTATAGCTGGGCCTTGAGGTATATTGATTCTCAACTTTCTGAGGAATCAACATTGACTTTCATGGTAGCTATACAAGTCTGCATTCCTGCCATCAATGGAGGAATGTACCCTTCTCTCCACATCCTCCCCAGAATTGCCTGATCCTTGCTGCAGTTCCAGGCAAGAGGAGAGAAGTCCTGGTCCCAGTCCCACCAGTGTCTCTCTGGAGCTAAGCAAGATGGTGAATGTCGAAAGCCCAAAAGAAACACACTGAGCTGAAAGTCTTGTTGAAGCAGGAACTCAACTTTGTGGCATCAGCCTCTGGCTTATATAAGTTCAGAACATAAGGAGGGGGATTTTTGGTAGGGTAAGAGGATGTAGAAGTTGGGAAAGGGTGACAGAGGGTATGGAGTGACTGACAGGGCCAATGGCAAAGCTCAACATCAGCAATGACAGGGCAGAGGCAGGGCCAAACAGTCATTCCTATACAGAAGTGACTGAGACAGGTCTCAAAACTAGAGCCAGGCTTAGGCATTCCCACAAGGCCACACAAACTCTAGCCAGGCTCAGGTTTGTCCTCAAGGCCCAAACCAGGGCCAAAATGAGGTCCAAAACAGGATGAGATGTTATTTGTGTAATTGATCTTAGCCATTCTGGCAGGTATAAGACAGAATTTTAAAGTAGTATTGATTTGCATTTCCCTGATGGATAAGAATGTTGAACATTTTTAAGTGGTTCTCTACTACTTAAGATTCCCCATTGAGAATTTCTTTTGCTTTAATTTTATTATTAGATATTTTCTTTATTTACATTTCAAATGTTAGCCCAAAAGTTCCCTATACCCTCCCCCCGCCCTGCTCCCCTACCCACCCACTCCCACTTCTTGGCCCTGGCTTTCCCCTGTACTGGGGCATATAAAGTTTGCAAGACCTAGGGGCCTCTCTTCCCAATGATGGCCAGCTAGACCATCTTCTGATACATATGCAGCTAGAGACACGAACTCTGGGGGTACTGGTTAGTTCATAATGTTGTTCCACCTATAGGGTTGCAGACTGCTTCAGCTCTTGGGTACTTTTCTCTAGCTCCTCCATTGGGGGCCCTGTGATCCATCCATATTAAGAATTTTCTGTCAGAGCTATAACACATTTTCTGTCAGAGAGAGAGGGAGGCGAGGTTACAGATACAGATACAAATACACATACAGATATACATACATACAGATACAGATATAGATAGATTTTTTTTTTTTTTAGTTCTTAAATATTTCAGATATTAGTCTTCTACTGGAAGTAGAGTTGGGGGGAAAAAAAACTACTTCCCAATCTGTAGGATGTCACTTTATCCTTTTGAACCTGTCTTTTGCTCCTTCCAAAAAGTTCTCAGTTTCATGAGATCCTAATTATTACTTGTTGCTCTTAGTGCCTGTATTATTGCTATTCTATTCAGAAAGATTTCTCCTGTGCCCGTGCATTCAAGGCCATTTCGTACATTATTTTCTATCAAATCCAGTGTCTCTGGTTTTATGTTGAGGTCAATGATTGACTTGGACTTCAGTTTTGTGCAGGGTGATGAACGTGGATCTATTTGCATTTTATACATGCAGACATCAGATTGGACCACCACATTTGTTGAAGATGCTTTCTTTTATTTTACTGTGTATGGCTTTTGGCTTGTTTATCAAAAATCATGTGTCCATGTTCTTGGTAGGATGGCCATTTTTACTATGTTAAATCTATTTACTCTGTAATAAAATAGCATAGAAGATATGTCCATCTTCTGATATTGTCTTCAATTTCTTACTTCAAAGACTTGAAGTGTTATGGTTTTGTTTTTTGTGTTTTAATTACACAAGTCTTTCACTTACTTGGTGAGAATTATACCCAAGATATCTCCATCTTTTGATATCTTCTTCAATTTCTTTCTTCAAAGACTTGAAGGTTTTATTACACAAGATTTTCATTTGCTTGGTAATAGTTACCCCAAGATACTTTATATTATTTGAGGCTATAGTGAGATGTACAATTTTTTTCTTAATCTAACATTCATATACATGTGGGCTACTTGAGTTAATCTTGTATCCAGCCACTTTGCTGAAAGTGTTCATTAGCTATAGGAGTTCCCTGGTAGAATTTTGAGGGTCACTTATACATATTAGCATGTCATTGGAAAATAATGATACATTGACTTATTTGTTTTCCTTTGATCTCTTTCAATTGTCTTATTTCTCTAGCTAAAACTTCATGTATATTAAATAGTATAGAATAAGTGGACAACCTTGGCTTGTTCATAATGTTAATGGAATTGTTTTGATTTTCTATCCATTTACTTGGCTTTGAATTGCTTTAAATTGAATTTATTATATTTAGTTATATTCCTAGGATCCACAATCTCTTCATGACTTTTATCATAAAGACATTTTGTTTTTTTCAAAGACCTTTGGCATCTAATTAGATGATTATGTGTTTTTCCTCTCAGTTTGTTTATAAGATGGATTATGTTTACTGATTTTCATATATAGAACCATTCATACATCTCTGGGATGGAGCCTCCTTGATTATAATGGATGATTTTTTATTATATTTTGAGATATTGTTTGCAAGTATTTTATTAGAGACATTTGCATGCATATTTATAACAAAACTTGTTTTGTAATTATGTTTCTTTGTTGAGACTTTCTGTGGTTTGGGTATCAATATAACTGTGGCTTCATAAAATGAATTGGGCAATGGTCATCTTGCTTCTATTTTTGGAATAATTTGAAGAGTATTGACACTAACCCTTTTTTGAAAATCTGGTAAAATTCAAAGCTAAAACCTTCTGATCATGTGGTGGTTTTTTGTTTTTGTTTTTGTTTTTGTTTTTGTTTTGGTTTTGGTTTGGTTTGACTCCTTTTATTTAACTAGGAGTTATAGGTCTATTTTAATTGTTTACCTGATTGTTATCAGGTTTTCAAGATCATGTTTTGACAGATATAGGCAAATGTTTTATACAACTTAGTTAGAATTTTCTTTATTTCATTAGTTGGCAAGATGGATATTGAAGAGCTTGGTCCATAGAATGAGAGATCATACCAGAAGCAGTTGGAATATGATTTTCTGAAATTTATCCATCAACTTGTATTGAAGCTTATCCTCTGGTTCACTATGATAAATCACATGTTTCTTTTTGTACCCAAGTTTCTTACTAATTTTTAGTGAGTTTCAAGTATAATCTGTTCTTTTTGTCATTAAAGGAAATACAGAGGAATTGGGGCAGTATTTAGAATTCTTGCATAATTGTAGTAGTAAGAAATAAGAATATTGAAAGGTAATGCCTGTACTGAAATATCTTGTATTTCCCCCTTTTAACAAGTAGTAGATTAGAGAAGTATACAGGTTATGCTTCAGTAGTGTTACCTGCACAACTTAATTTTTAGTTCTTTATTTTGGAAGAACAATCATTCATAGGGATCCTTGTGAAGAACTTTATTAGTACATTGGATTATAATTCTTATAAAGCTTTAATCTTAAGACCATTAGTCTCTTTGGATAGTTCCCGAAATGTATGTCCCATGGGTTTATTCAGATAATTTACTTACATATCTACGTTGTATAATATATGATTTAAATAAATTAATTCATCTTGGAAAACTTTATCTTATTTTATTTTAATTTTGTTAAGTGGTATCTACCAGGAAAACTATCCATTTCTTTCAGATTTTCCAGTTGGGTGGAGTAAAGGTCCTTGAACTACGACCTAATATTCTTTGGATTTCTTCTGTGTCTGCTATTACCATAAAATAACTAGCTTAATTCACGTATTCTAGCCAGAATGGTCTGTAGAGTGGTAATCTAATGTAAACAGAAGGAAGAGAAAGAAGGGAGAAAATAATGTTTTTTCTGCATTTATTTTAGAAAGGAAAATGATTTATCTCTCTCCCCAAATGTTTATAGATTATTAGCTAGATTGAAATAGTATTGTTCTGTTTCATTTCTAGTAATTGCATTGAAAGTCAGTACAAATACACATTTGCCTGAAATGTAATTGGACTAACAATTCCATGTGTAAAATTGTTCCTTGTAGCATTAATACACCTAAAAATAGAATTTCAAGTTTCTATATGTTTTAATAGGCCATAAGAGTATTGGGCTGTCTGCTGTATACATATTTATCAAATGGTCTTCCCACATTCTTGCACTTAATGAAGTGTCACTGTAATTTGATTTGTTTATCTGGTAACTCTGTCTTTAAATGTGAAGTTATGCTGCCAGTAAATACACAAAAGCTGTTGTGCAGAAATCAGCAAATGTAGTTGAAAACATAATGGCACTTTAAAGGAGCCTTCTAAGCACATGGTAGAGATCTTTGCACAGCCAGGGAAAATAATTCCATGTGGTCATTCTTGTTCTTGAGTGACTTTCTGGATATGTGAAGCTGTTGAATGAATAGTATGATGGCTCAGTAGCATGTTCACCAAAAATTAGTGTACATACACACACACACACACACACCTACCTCCCACACACTTACACACATACCAAATGGACAAAATATATTTTTATAAAAACTTTTCATATGACAGAAGATATCAGCCAGTGATTTTCTGATGGAATCAAAGTTCTAAGAGACCACTGGAAGTCATTGTGGACATGAATTTAACACACAAATTGGTACTTAATATACACTCCAAAATAATAGCCTCAGAGTTGGAGAAAAACAAAAGAGAGCTATTCACTGGTAGATTGTTTGCTTGTTTGTTTGTTTGTTAGAGGAGTAATACAGATTTAGTTTGGGGATTATTTATCTTATGATTCTTTAAAGCAATGTTTATTTTAGCTACAATATTTGTACCTAGAAAAGCAGGAAGTTTACATGATTAGAATTAAAATGCTCTTTAGGGAAGGGAAGCTGAGGTAGAGTCTGATATCTAAACCTGTACCCCTAAGCCCTAACCTCTGAGGAAGTATTCAGGCTCCCCGGAAGATAGTTTGGAAACCTGGTTTATAGCCTCTAAGCAACCTGAAAACATAATTTTGTGTATCCCTAGTCAAACACTGTGAGTTGCATTATGTGTGAGTAGACGCTTATAGAATGCATGCCTTGTGTTTCCTGCATGTACAGAATGCTCTGTGTGAATGGCACTCTTCTTTTTCAGTGTGCCACAGTTCTCTCAATGCTGTCATACATGACTGAGAACATGGTAGCTTAATTCTAGTTGATGGAGCATCACATACATATGGCCAGTGACCGAGAAAACGTTAACAAAGTTAATGTTTTTTCTCTATCCTTATTATGTTCTAGGGAGTGTCTTTTAGGTACTTGTAAGTCTATAGAAATTGAAGTTTGAAGATGGAGAAGTTTTTTTTTTAATTTTTTACTATATATTTTCTTTATTTATATTTCAAATGTTATCCCAAAATTCCCTTATACCCTCCCCCTACCTTGCTCCCCTACCCACCCACTCCTGCTTCTTGGCCCTGGCATTCCCCTGTACTGGGGCATATAAAGTTTGCAAGACCTAGGGGACTCTCTTCCCAATGACGGCTGACTAGGCCATCTTCTGCTACATATGCAGCTAGAGACACAAGCTCTGGGGGTACTGGTTAGTTCCTATTGTTGTTCCACCTATAGGGTTACAGATCCCTTCAGCTCCTTAGGTACTTTCTCTTGCTCCTCCACTGGGCGCCCTGTGTTCCATCCTATAGATGACTGTGGGTATCCACTTCTGTATTTGCCAGTCACTGGCATAGCCTCACAAGAGACAGCTATATCAGGGTCCTTTCTGCAAAATCTTGCTGGGAGAAATTCTTGCACTGCTGTTCATGAATATTCAACAATGAAGATTCGCCTTCTTTGCTTTTGTGCACTTCTTCATAGACAAAACACTGGATCAGTGGTTCTCAGCCTGTGGGTTGAGACCCCTTTGGGGGGTGCGAATGACCCTTTTATGGAAATCACCTGTAATGGTTTGTATATCCTTGGACCAGGAAGTGGCACCATCTGAAGGTGTGGCCTTGTTGCAATAGGTGTGACCTGGTTGGTATGGGTGTGTCACTGTGGGTGTGGGTATAAGATCCTCACCCTAGTTGCTTGGAAGTCAGTCTTCCACTAGCAGCCTTTGGATGAAAACAGAACTCTCAGCTCCTCCTGTGCCATGCCTGCCTGGATACTGCCATGCTCCCACCTTGATGATAATGGACTGAACCTCTGAACCTGTAAGCCAGCCCCAATTAAATGTTTTTTATAAGACTTGCCTTGGTCATGGTGTCTGTTCACAGCAGTAAAACCCTAACTAATACAGAAGTTGGTACCAGGAGTGGGGTATTGCTGTGATAGGCCTGACCATGCTTTTATTTGAAAGAATATGGATTTTGGGATTTTGGATTTGGAACTCAGTGGAATGCTTTAAATGGGGCTTAATGGGTCATCCTAGTAGGAATATGGAAGACTTTGTTGCTGGGAGTAATTTGAACTGTGTTGACCTGGCCCAAGAGATTTCAAAGGAGAAGAATTTCAGTATGTGCCATAAAGACTGTTTTTATGGTATTTTGGTGAAGAATGTGGCTACTTTTTACCCTTGTCTGAAAAGTCTGCCTGAGGCTAAGGTGAAGAGGCTCAGATTAATTGCATTAATTGCATTGACAAAGGAAGTTTCAAAGAAGCCCAGCAGAGACTTTGTTCTCTGGTTAAGTCTCACAAAGAGAAGTTTGAACAAGCATAGCAAGCTTAGAAAGGCAAAATATAAAATATATGGTTCGAGTATTAAAGATAACAGATTAAGGGAGTGGGACCTTGGGGCAAGATTCTACCCAGCTTAATTAGATCCAGGCATGGTGGTACGCACCTTTAATCCCATGAGACAAGCATGCTGATCTCTGTATTCAAGGTCAATCTACAGAGCAAGAACCAGGATAGCCAAGCTTAGGCAGTGAAGGATTTAGAAAACATAAAGCTAGTGATAATGTAATAGTACAAGGGTATTATATTCTAGTTCCTGTAAGCAGCAGAACTTGGCAGCTTCAGCCATGTGGCTCTGGCTCTAGAGTTAAGAATGGAAGGAACTACTGGGAAAATTGATGCTGGTTAGCTGGAGCTAAGGAATTAGCAGTGATTAAGAAGAGACCAGCATCACTGAGGTGAAATCTTCTGGAAAGTGTTTTCTGGGAGCACAAAGAAGCTGTGCTCCAGAGATACCCAAGGTTGTACCTCATGCTGCGGCTGGGCTTGGTAATGTGTAAGAGTCACTCAGGTGGTACTGCTTGTGAAGGAATGAAGGGATCATGGAGAGAAGCTGAGGCTTAGCACTGTGAGAGGCCAGGGAAGGCCACTGGAGAAGGTGAAGCCTCAGCTGTAGTTGATGGCCCAGGACTGAAGGGTCATGCAAAGGATTTGAGGCTTGGCACCCTGAAGAGAGCCTATGAGAGGGTATTGGTGAAGCCTAGTTGGAGTGGAACACCCTTGTGTATTGGAGATGTCAGTACCATGGGATGATCACCAAGAACAGCAACAACAGTGAAGTGGATCAACCTAAGCTTAGAGTGCTACAGAGGGCAGAGCTGGAAAAGTGATGCCAGTCCTTAGGAGGAGTCCAAAAGATCAAGTGGAATCCCAGACACTGAAACAAGAAGCTGTAACATTGAAATTGCCTTGGAAACTCAAAGATGTTAAAGATGCCAGAGCCATAGGATACATGCTGAGGAAAGCTGCTAACAGGGAGTGGAACCAGCCCAGGAGAAAGCAGTTTGTTGCAGTCAACAAAGAGGAAAAAGGAGTGGAGATCTGAAGACTGCTTTGACATCAGCCATGTTGATGCAGAGTTTGGAGTTTGCCCAGCTGGTTTCCTGCCTTGCTTTGGGGATTACAGTTAATTAAGTTGAATGAATCTCAGAAGAGACCTTGAACTTTGGACTTATAACATTGTTGCGACTGCTATAGACTATGAGGACTTTGAAAGTTGGACTAAATGCATTTTGCATTATGCTATGTTAAAGTATGGCCCCCCATAGACTCATGTTTTTGAACAAGTCTATGGGGACCAGGGAGTGGAATGTAATGGTTTGTATATCCTTAGACCAGGAAGTGGCACCATCTGAAGGTGTGGCCTTGTTGCAATAGGTGTGACCTGGTTGGTATGGGTGTGTCACTGTGGGTGTGGGTATAAGATCCTCACCCTAGTTGCTTGGAAGTCAGTCTTCCACTAGCAGCCTTTGTATGAAGACAGAACTCTCAGCTCCTCCTGTGCCATGCCTGCCTGGATACTGCCATGCTCCCACCTTGATGGTAATGGACTGAACCTCTGAACCTGTAAGCCAGCCCCAATTAAATGTTTTTTATAAGACTTGCCTTGGTCATGGTGTCTGTTCACAGCAGTAAAACCCTAACTAATACATCACCTAAGACAAGAAGAAACATAGACATTTACATTATAATTCACAACAGTATCAAAATTAGTTATGAAATAGTAACAAAAATAATTTTAGGGTTGGGGGTTACCACAACACGAGGAACTGCATTAAAGGGTCGCAGCATTAGGAATGTTGAGAAGCACTGAGCTAGATATTTTTGAATCTTAGGATTTTTCAAAAGCAGACTCTCAAAGAAGAAATTGAATGAAAAAATAGGAACCCCTAATAGTAACAATATTTTATTGGCTTATTCAAAAAAAAAAAAAACACACAATAGTTATTTTCAAAGGGAAATAACAGATAAACCTTGTTTACATAAGAGTAATTCAGCATTACTTGGCCACACTCATGTTTGTTGATAAAGCTGACATGAACTTTCACTTCCATGTACTTTGAAGCCTGGGTCTGGCCAGATTCCAAGGGTGGAGTGAAGGAGAATTCAGCCAGCAGCTGGTCCTGATTGTATTCAGGGTCCTGTGCTCAACACAGAGGCATGTTTCCTTCCTTACAAAGATTTCTCAGGGAAAGCCAGGCCTCATTCCTACTGTTTGGAGCATCTTTTGTAGGTTTTTCTTTTTTTTTTTTCTTTTTTCCTTTTGTCCCCTTTTCTAATGATCAGTCAGGATGAACAAGAACTCAATTTAAATATCTTATAGTCACCATATTACTAGCATACACCTCTGTGAAAATGATCTGGTATCAATACACTTAACTAGGCAGAGTCTCTCTCATCTACAGTCTCCATATAGCTGCCTTTGGAGATGATTGGTTTAATAGAACTGGTTCTTGTTATACAACAGGGAGGTCTCATGCCTATGCAAATATCTGAGCAAGGTTAGATTACCAACAGAGAGCCTGCTAAGGAATTCCTTTTATACTTTACATGAATTCTGCTAATCTTTATATATTTACTATTGATCTCTAATAACAAAGAACAATTATATCTATCCTCAGAGTCCTACAGGCCAGTGGCTCCTTACTAATTGTTCTATGTCATCTCATAGCACTCTAGATGATATCAGAAAAACAGGAGATGGATAAGTGAGAATAGAAAGCATTAATTAACTTCATCTCCTTTCGATAGAAATTTTCATGCCAAGGTTAATGTATACTGATCCTAAAATCTGTATCAGGATAATGTAATGAAAATCTGCTAAGTAGAACTTGAAATTTTAAGGAATATCCCTTGGTGTTTTTTCTTCTCTGTTAAAAATAGGGAAGACATGTACTTTAGAATTTTAACTAATTTATTATGTGTATATATATGTGTGTTTTATTTGCATGTATGTCTCTAAGCCACATGCAAGCCTAGTGCCTAGTGCTCAGGGACATGGATACTTTGGAACTGACCTTAGAAACAGTTCTAAGTTTCCATGCTGGTGCAATGAGTTGAATCTTGGTCCTCCAGAAGAGCTGTCAGTACTTTATCACTGAGCAACCTCTCTAGCTCCAAATTTTGAATTTGAAAACATATGAGCTTGCTGGTTCACAGAAATTAAAAACAATAGATGACATTAAATTGTGTCAAGTGAAGACATTATATTTTTAGTCAACACGATGGTTCAACAGTCTCTGAGCTTGTTGGAAATTTAGAGCATCAGACTTTTGAGCATCATAATGTGCCTTTCAATAGGATCGTCTGGGAAAATTGCATGCTTATTTTTTAGATAGACTCAATGTGTAGTTTTAGTTATAGGCAAACATAATGATTTTATTGTTTTGCAATCCAATATTACATTTCAGAATGAAATGAATATTATGTTATAGAAGTGACAAAAGACATTTCCTCTAGACACATGCAGTAGGTCATCTGAGCAGAAATCTTCCCAAGATGATCCCCACATCATCATTTCAGGCATCAATTATTTTATCAAGACCTGCTTTCACTTCCTAATGTATGGCCTATCTTTTTACACATGCTTTTGTCCTTTGTCATATGCAAGATAGATAGATAGATAGATAGATAGATAGATAGATAGATAGATAGATAGATAGATAGATAGATAATCGAGGCAATTATCAAGGGGTGAGAGATTTTTGTGACTGAAACTCTTGACTTAATTTCAGGGAGCAAAACTCTTATTTCTCCATGTATTTGTTAGTTCACACAAGCGAGATCAGACTGAATTGAAGAAGAATACTCTTAGGTGGTCTTTTGTCTAGGACTTGATTTATTATCTTTTCTTGAATTTCTCCTTCTTGACTTACCTGCGCCTTTTAACTGTGCTCAGGGTAGAGAAAGAGAGAAGCAGATCAACTTTCTTACTAATCCTAGCAACATTATATGTTAAGCCATTTGTTACATGGGTTCTCTCTCTCCTTCCCTTCCTCCCTTTCTCTATTCCTTCCCCCCTCTCCCTTTGTGTGTGTGTGTGTGTGTGTGTGTGTGTGTGTGTAAGGAGGCACAGGCTCTTGAATAAATGCTGGATCTTTGTAGAGCTTGACTAAGGGCTTAACAAATGAGTTTTCTTCTCTCTCACAATCCTTTCCCTTTCCACGCATCTTCTCAAGTATCTAACAGCTAACACTTGGTGCAGATTCACATTTACTAAGAACTAAAAGTTGTCTACATGTTAACTTGAGTATTTGAAAGGAAACTGTGAAGAAACTGAAACACAGGCTCGTTTTTTATTACAACAAATGTTGTTTCTACATAACATTTTATACTTACAGGAGATGGCAGAGACATTGGTATGAGTTCATAAAATACCCACACATGGGAATACTGATAACATTAACAAAATCCTAAGTGAATACGGTTAAAAATTCACCTAAGTGAATACATTAGGTTTAAATAGACCACTATTTTGCCACTTTTTATTTATTTCATTTCAATTAGATTTGTTGTTTAATAATAAATAAGAGCATAAACTTGTGTGTGTTAACAAGGTATCACATGATGTATGTCATGCTTAAATGAAGCTAGACATTTCCTTTAAGATATTTAATATTTATGAGAAGATAATTAAAAATTTTCAAAGCTTTTAAAGTTTTTTACACTCTTCCTGCACGAACTTTTCAAAGTTACTTATAAGATTATACAGTGGTAGATGACATAATTTAACATCAGAAGCCCACATTCTTAAACTGTACTTTAGATGCCACAGGAGGGAGAAATATGTACATTAAGTCATGTATCTCCCTAAGAATCAGTTATAAACAGGAGAGCATAGTCTGCCTTATTCTTCTGGGACAGTGAGAACAGTCTGAGGAGTCAGCTGATGGGGAGAGCCTACATGGGTCTTATACTCAAGGGGATGTAGTCAATCTCCATCTTACAATTAATTTTTAAAAGATGGGCAGATCAACACTTTTTGTAAAGGGAGGACAGTATTATTTATGATTTATTCAGTATCTTCTCTATTCTTAATGTAGAACAGGTTAGTGGTTAGCTACACCCTCCCAACTTGCATATCCCATGCACATACGTATTGTATTTTTGTTCAGCATTTGCAAAGACACATTCCATTAGAGTAAGGTAAGATTTAGGAATAGTCTCACAACAGGAGACTGTGGCACTTCCCTTTGCATTAAGGAAGCAGGCAGCACATCCTGTGTGATTTTATTATTGGCTTTATGACAACATCGCAAGACTTCATCCAAATGAGCACTCAAGGCTATGTGACTAGCATTTTACAATATGTATCTCCAAGCTTCAGGTTCAGGATATTCAAATGACTTGATATAAAACCCCAGAAGGATGATTTTTATACACAGGATTAATTCCAAATCCTGAGGCTTTCTTCCAAGAGTTGGTCTGGTTTTCTAAGCATTGGCTCACACATGTTTCTCCTGCTTCCTGGTGCCTGTCACAGTCCCAGGAACAGGGAGTTCATCTTTCATACACACAACATGGCCTTGGCAAAAATAGGAGAAACATCTATCCAACCAGGAAAAAAACCTCACATACTCATTCCTGTTCATACCACCCACTTCCAAAAGTCTCAGCCCGGGAGCTGTCTTTATAACTGTCATCAAGCTCTGATAGAGAACTGGGATGTGTGGGATCCACACACATACCTTGGAAATAACCCTAGCCATTTTCCCATTGATATCCAGTCTCTTGTTTTAATTTGCCATCACCACTTCTTTTCTCTCAATATGGTTATGCATATGATAGCATGATTATTTAATATATTAACTAAAATGTGCATAATGTACTAAGGTCTCAACTTTTTGAAACTTAGACATTTCAAATAATGCTGCAGCATAAACACACCATTACCTATGAATCATATATAATAATTTCAAGTTGTTTCTAAAGAGATGTTAATAGAAACAAATTACAGAAATTGATCTGGTTTTATTGTTGGTTTGTTCTGTTTTGTTTTCACTGAAGACTGCAGGCAGGCATTTCACTTCCACATGATTGGAAACTCAGCTGCATCACACAGCACTGGATTTCAAAAATCAAATTGTATAACAAATGTCTCAAAGGGGATCATTAAATGTTAAAAGAAAAGTTCATGAAAAATACCTAAGACATTCCAAATAATACTCCTGGAAAACCTTAGCAAACAGAATTTTGATATTATCTGCACTAAACATTTTACTTTTTCTAATCTTTCTTATTCATTTTCCACATGTCAAGAAAATGAAGAGACTCTAGCTTCCAACCAGCTTCAGTACGATCTGGCAATTTCTCTACAATAGAGGGTAGACATAAGTCAGGAGATCTCAATTCTCATAAACCTAGAGGAATAGGAATAGGGATCAAGGCTTGACACGGTGACATGTGCTTAGCATCCCTGCATTGGGAGAGGAAGGCAGGAGACTCTCTAGCTCAAGTCTAGCTTAGACTACATAGAGAAACTATGTTATTGCAAACCCACTTCATTAGTTGCAATGCATGAATAACATATTTAAACAATTAGAAGCATATGCAGTAAGTTGGATTATTTTGTATTTTACTAGAGAATTTATCTATAGATATTTAATGTCTTTATTGAACATACAGTCTCCTGTGGCATCATTCTTGGAGATCATTATTTGTATAATATGGGCATAAACAAGAGCTGAATTAGGAATAGAATTTTGACCAGTAGAACATCAGGCTGGGCCACAGAATTCTGTTCACCTGATTTCAAAGTGATATCAGCTTCCATGTAGAAGCAATTATCTTGTCTTCCTAGAAAGAAGATATTGAAGAGGATTCAAAAATAAGTTTCTCCTGAAAATGATTTTTTAGGCTCTTTGTTTCATAATTTCTGTTCCTTTATTCAGTAAGACTCTTGAGTGAAACAAAAAAGTTCAAAGTGTTACCTTCTAGTTCATATGGTGCTATCTAAATCAAACACATATCAAAATTTACCACTCAATGAATGACAAATAAGTCAATATAATATAAGCAATCACAAACATGAAAACATAAGAGAATGTGTTATGTAAGATGATTTTAGATAGCTCAACAGGACAGAAGTCTTGCCTTGATAATAAAATAATGAACAGAAAGTGACTCGTGTTCTTGCCAGTATTCCATGCCAATTGCATAGTATGAGGAATATACACAGGGATAGTGAAGGATAGTATTGTGGAAAAAAAATCAACAGCAATAACAAATAATGTATGTAGACTTGTTATCTGGAACTGAAAACACCATTTCAAAGTCATATTATAGATTTATTTATTATATATTGCAATGTTTTTATTTTATCCCACAGGCATTTTAACTTCTAGAAAACAAAGGAGTTACATTTTTAATAAATTACAAAATTGTGTGAGCAGATCAAGTCTACTTCTGAGAGAGATGAAGAGGCTGATATCAGATACACAGTCCTTAGACAGGATGCCACCTAACACTTTCCTAGCAAAGACAACCAAATAGAAGAGTAGATAAGAGACTATCAGAACACTATTTACTTACTTGTTTGTTTGTTTCAGAAACTCGAAGTCTGATCATTTATTTTTTATTGTTTTTATTTCCTTTTCAAACAATAAAAAAAGGGTGTTTTGTTTTAAAAATAACTTTAAAATACAAGAACAAATACAAAGGAAGAATGATCAGAGGAGGATTGTAGGGATTTTTAGACAAAAAGCAAAGCTTGAACAAAACATGGAGAACCTCATGTGAATTTGGAAATGGCCAGTGGGTTGGTGCCTTATCAGCATAGAACTAGGAAACTAACTGATAAGAAACAAACCACACAGGGAGTCTCTTTGTCATCAATAATAGTTCTTGATGCACTAATCTTAGACCCTCACCAGCAAATGTACTTAGAAAGTTATTAGAGATCTTTCTTCTGAGCCCAGCAGAGGCTGCTAAGTGCTCCAAAGTGCTCTCCATGCCGCAGGACGTCGGGACCACCTCAGGATCACTGGTGAATGGAACATAACATCGGCTCCAAAGAATCGTGGCGGGTCTTGTGTCAGCAGGAACAGGGACAAAGGAACCCTGCCTGATCAGAGGCTGGGATCCTTTTCAGTCTGAGTCAGCCCAGCCATCTTCTGTGTGAACCCGGCCGAGGGTGTCTATGGCACCAGAGGACTCTCCATGCCATAGGACCCCTAGCACACCCAGAACCTCCTGATCACCTGAGAGCATGTGGGCAAAAGAAGCAACAGAGATTCTTGGTCAGAGTCCCTTTGGGCCTTCATTCTCAGCCAGCAGGCAAAGCTGAGACCCAGACCCCTGGGTACATTCCTTGCCAGAGTTGGCCCACAGGGAGAGTTCTGATCCCAGAATTCAGGAGGTGGATCAGAGCTCCAGACTGGTGGACACCTTCCCTGAAAGAGGAGAGCTTGCCCGCAGAGAGTACTCTCACCACTGGAACTCAGGAGAGAGTTGGACTCCCAGGAGTGCTGACAGAGGCTAACAGAATCACAGGAGGATCAAGCTTCAACCAGAGACAGCTTGAACATTAACACCAGAGATTTCCAGATGGCGAAAGGCAAACTTAGAATCTTACTAACCGAAACCAAGAACACTGGGCATCATCAGAACCCAATATGCCCACCACGAGTCCTGGATACCCAACACACCCGAAAAGCAAGACATGGATTTAAAATCATATCTCATGATGGTGGTAGAAGATTTTAAGAAGGGCATTAATAACTCACTTTAAAAAATACAGGAAAACACTGCTAAACAGGTAGAAGCCCTTAAAGAGGAAGCACAAAATTTTCTCAAGGAATTACAGGAGAATACTGCTAAACAAATAGAAGCCCTTAAAGAGGAAACACAAAAATCCCTCAAGGAATTACAGGAGAACACTGCTAAACAGGTAGAAGTCCTTAAAGAACTACAGGCACACACTGCTAAACAGGTAGAAGAAACACAAAAATCCCTTAAAGAATTACAGGAAAACACAACCAAACAGGCAATGGAATTGAAAAAAAAAAAAAAACATCCAAGATCTAAAAATGGAAGTAGAAACAATGAAGAAAACCCAAAGGGAGACAACACTGGAAATAGAAACCCTAGAAAAGAAATCAGGAAACATAGATGTGAGCATCAACAACAGAAAACAAGAGATAGAAGAGAGAATCTCAGGTGCAGAAGATTCCATAGGGAACACGGACACAATAATCAAAGAAAATGCAGAATGCAAAAGATCCTAAGCCAAACTACCCAGGAATTCCAGGACACAATGAGAAGACCAAACCTAAGGATAATAGGTATAGAAGAGAGTGAAGATTTCCAACTTAAATGACCAGCAAATGTCTTCAACAAAATTACAGAAGAAAACTTCCCTAACCGAAAGATAGAGATGCCTGTGAACATACAAGAAGCCTACAGAACTCCAAATAGACTGGATCAGAAAAGAAATTCCTCCCGACACATAATAATTAAGACACCAAATGCCCCAAAGAAAGATAGAATATTAAAAGCAGTAAGGGTAAAATGTCAAGTAATATATAAAGGCAGGCCTATTAGAATTATGCCAGACTTTTCACCAGACACTATGAAAGCCAGAAGATCCTGGACAGATGTTATACAGACACTAAGAGAACACAAAATCCAACCCAGGCTACTATACCGAGCAAAACTCTCAATTACCATAGATGGAGAAACCAAAGTATTCTATAACAAAACCGAATTTACAAATCTTTCCACAAATCCAGCCCTTCAAAGGATAATAAAGGGAAAACACCAACACAAAGATGGAAATTACACCCTAGAAAAAGGAAGAAAGTAATCCTTTAACAAAACTAAAAGAAGACAGCCACAAGAACAGATTCCCAACTTTAACAACAAAATGACAGGAATCAACAATTACTTTTCTTTAATTTCTCTTAATATCAATGGACTCAAATCCCCAATAAAAAGATATAGACTAATAAACTGGCTACACAAACAGGACCCAATATTTTGCTGCCTAAAGGAAACCCACCTCAGGAATAAAGACAGACACTATCTCAGAGTAAAAAGCTGGAAAATAATTTTCCAAGCAAATGGTCTGAAGAAACAAGCTGGAGTAGCCATTTTAATATGGAATGAAATTGACTTCCAAACCTAAGTTATCCAAAAAAGACAAGGAGGGACACTTCATACTCATTAAAGGTAAAATCTACCAACATGAAATCTCAATTCTAAATATCTATGCTCCAAATGCAAGGGCAGCCACATTTATTAAAGAAACTTTAGTAAAGCTCAAAGCAGACATTGCACCTCACACAATAATAGACGTCAACACCCCACTCTCACCAATGAACAGATCCTGGAAACAGAAATTAAACAGAGACACATGGACACTAACAGAAGTTATGAAAAAAATGGATTTAACAGATATTTACAGAACATTTTATCCTAAAACAAAAGGATATACCTTCTTCTCAGCACCTCATGGTACATCTTCCAAAATTTACCATATAATTGTTCACAAAACAGGCTTCCACAGACACAAAAATACTGGAATTATCCCATGTATCCAATCAGATCACCACAGACCAAGGCTGATCTTCAATAACAGCATAAATAATAGAAAGCCAACATTCACGTGGAAACTGAACAATACTCTACTCAATGATACCTTGGTCAAGGAAGAAATAAAGAAAGAAATGAAAGACTTTTTAGAGTTTAATGAAAATGAAGCCACAACATACCAAAACTTATGGGACACAATGAAAGCAGTTTTAAGAGGAAAACTCATAGCCCTGAGTGCCTCCAAAAAGAAACAAAAGAGAGCATATACTAGCAGCCTAACAGCACACCTAGAAGCTCTAGAACAAAAGGAAGCAAATTCACCCAAGAGGAGTAGATGGCAGCAAATATTCAAACTTAGGGCTGAAATCAACCAAGTGGAAACAAAAAGAACTATTTAAAGAATCAACCAAACCAGGAGCTGGTTCTTTGAGAAAATCAACAAGGTAGATAAACCCTTAGCCAGACTCACTAGAGGGCACAGGGGCAGTATCCTAATTAACAAAATCAGAAATTAAAAAGGAGACATAACAACAGCTCCTGAGGAAATCCAAAACATCATCAGATCCTACTACAAAAGGCTTTGCTCAACAAAACTGAAAAACCTGGATGAAATGGACAACTTCCTAGACAGATACCAGAAACCAAAGTTAAATCAGGATCAGATTTATAATCTTAACAGTCCCATCTCCACTAAAGAAATAGAAGGAGTCATCAATAGTCTCCCAACCAATAAAAACCCAGGACCAGATGGGTTTAGTGAAGAGTTCTATCGGACCTTCAAAGAAGACCTAATTCTTTTTTTTTCTCATTTTTATTACGTATTTTCCTCAATTACATTTCCAATGCTATCCCAAAAGTCCCCCATACCCTCTCCCCCCCACTCCCCTACCCACCCATTCCCACTTTTTGTCCCTGGCATTCCCTTGTACTGGGGCATATAAAGTTTGCAAGTCCATTGGGCCTCTCTTTCCAGTGATGGCCGAAGAAGACCTAATTCTAACTCTACTCAAACTATTCCACAAAATAGAAGCAGAAGGTATTCTACCAATCTCATTCTGTGAAGTCACAATTACTCTGATACCTAAACCACAGAAAGACCCAACAAAGATAGAGAACTTCAGACCAATTTCCCTTATGAATATCGATGCAAAAATACTCAATAAAACCCTCGCAAAGCGAATCCAAGAACACATCAAAATGATCATCCATCATGACCAAGTAGGCTTCATCCCAGGAATGAAGGGATGGTTGAATATACGGAAATCCATCAATGTAATCCACTATATAGACAAATTCAAAGACAAAAATCACATGGCCATTTCCTTAGATGCTGAGAAATAATTTGAAAAATTTATCACCCCTTCATGATAAAAGTCTTGGAAAGATCAGGAATTCAAGGCCCATACCTAAACATACTAAAAACAATATACAGCAAACCAGTAGCTAACATCAAACTAAATGGAGAGAAACTGGAAGCAATCCCACTAAAATCAGGGACTAGACAAGGTTGCCCACTTTCTTCCTACCTATTCAATATAGTACTTGAAGTCCTAGCCAGAGCAATTTGACAACAAAAGGAGATCAACGGGATACAAATTGGAAAAGAAGAAGTCAAAATATCACTGTTTGCAGATGATATGATAGTCTATATAAGTGACCCTAAAAATTCTACCAGAGAACTCCTAAACCTGGTAAACAACTTCAGCACAGTAACTGGATATAAAATTAGCTCAAACAAATCAGTGACCTTTTTCTACACAAAGGATAATCAGTCTGAGAAAGAAATTAGGGAAACAACACCCTTCACAAAAGTCACAAATAATATAAAATACCTTGGTGTAACTCTAACTAAGGAAGTGAAAGATCTGTATGACAAGAACTTCAAGTCTCTGAAGAAAGAAATTGAAGATCTCAGAAGATGGAAAGATCTCCCATGCTCATGGATTAGCAGGATTAATATAGTAAAAATGGCTATCTAGCCGAAAGCAATCTACAGATTGAATGCAATCCCCATCAAAATTCCAACTCAATTCTTCACTGAGTTAGAAAAGGCAATTTGCAAATTCATCTGCAATAACAAAAAACCTAGGATAGCAAAAACTCTTCTCAACAATAAAAGAATCTCTGGGGGCATCACCATGTCTGACCTCAAGCTGTACTACAGAGCATTTGTGATAAAAACTGCATGGTACTGGTACAGTGACGGCTAGATCAATGGAAAAGAATTGAAGATCCAGAAATAAACCCACACACCTATGGTCACTTGATCTTTGACAAGGGAGCTAAAACCATCCAGTGGAAAAAAGACAGCCTTTTCAACAAATGGTGCTGGCACAACTGGCAGTCATCATGTAGAAGAATGCCAATTGATCCATTCTTATCTCCTTGTACAAAGCTCAAGTCTAAGTGGATCAAAGAACTCCACATAAAACCAGAGACACTGAAATTTATAGAGGAGAAAGTGTGGGAAACCCTCGAAGATATATGGGCACAGGGGAAAAATTCCTAAACAGAACACTAATGTCCTGTGCTGTAAGATCAAGACTCGACAAATTGGACCTCATAAAATTGCAAATCTTCTGTAGGGCAAAAGATACTGTCAATAAGACAAAAAAGGCCACCAACAGATTGGGGAAGAATTTTTACCAATCCTAAATCTAATAGGGACTAATATCCAACATATACAAAGAGCTCAATGAGCTGAACTCCAGAAATTCAAATAACTCCATTAAAATATGGGGTACAGAGATAAACGAATTTTCAACTGAGGAATACCAAAGGGATGAGAAGCACTTGAAAAAATGTTCAACATCCTTAATCATCAGGGAAATGCAAATCAAACCAAACCTGAGATTCTACCTCATACCAGTCAAAATGGCTAGTATCAAAAATTCAGGTGACAGCAGATGCTGGTGAGGATGTGGAGAAAGAGGAACACTCCTCCATTGCTGGTGGGATTGCAAGCTCATACAACCACTCTGGAAATCAGTCTGGCGGTTCCTCAGAAAACTGGACATAGTATTACTGCTATATCCAGCAATACCTCTCCAGGGCATATACCCAGAAGATGTTCCAACTGTTAATAAGGACACATGTTCATATCAGCCCTATTTATAATAGCCATAAGCTGGAAAGTACCCAGATGCCCCTCAACAGAGGAATGGATACAGAAATGTGGTATATTTTACACACTAGAGTACAGCTATTAAAAACAATGGATTTATGAAATTCTTGGGCAAATGGATGTATATGGGGGATATCATCCTGAGTGAGATAACCCTATCACAAAAGAAGTCACTTGATATGCACTCGCTGATAAGTGGATAGTAGCCCAGAAACCTAGAATACCGAAGATACAACTTCCAAAACACAAAAAAATCAAGAAGGAAGACCAACGCGTGGATACTTCATTACTCCCTAGAACAGGGAATAAAATATCCATGGAAGGAGTTGCAGAGACAAAGTTTGGAGCTAAGACAAAAGGATGGACCATTCAGAGACTGCCCCACCCAGGGGTCCATCCCATAATCAGCCATCAAACGCAGACACTATTGCATATGCCAGCAAGATTTTGCTGAGGGACCCTGATATAGCTGTCTCCTGTAAGGCTTTGCCAGTACCTGGCAAACACAGAATTGAATGCTCACAGTCATCTATAGCATGGAACACAGGGCCCCCAATATAGGAGCTAGAGAAAGTACCCAAGAGCTGAAGGTGTCTGCAACCCAATAGGTGGAACAACAATAGAAACTAACCAGTACCCCCAGAGCTCATGTCTCTAGCTGCATATGTATCAGAAGATGGCCTAGTTGGCCATCATTGGGAAGAGAGGCCCCTAGGTCTTACAAACTTTTTATGCCCCAGTACAGGGGAACGCCAGGCCCAAGAAGTGGGAGTAGGTGGGTAGGGTAGCAGGGAGGGGGGAGGGTATAGGGGACTTTTGGGATAGCATTTGAAATGTAAATGAAGAAAATATATAATAAAAAATGTGGGAAAAAAAAAGAAACAAACCACACAGAATGGCTCTATGCAGCCATAGTAGCCCCACATGGCTAATTATCTGGGATCATGTAATAAGGAAGAGTGCAATGGCTTATTCTTAAACATGCTTTATTATTCATTCTGTGGTTAAGTTTTATCATTACTCAATCAAATTGGTGCAAATAAACCCTTCTGATCTAAAATGGAGTAGAAATATTATTTGAGATTCATGCTGGTCAGGAGCCCACCGATTTTTATCTCTCCTGATTTTATTGGACATTTTCTTTATTTACATTTCAAATGTTATGTCCTTTATTGGTTTCCCTCCCTTCCTGAAATACCCTATCACATCCTCCCTCCCCCTGCTTCTGTGAGAGTATTCCTCCACCCTCCTCTCCATCCTCAATTCTCCTATACTGGGGCATCTATCAAGCCTTCATAGGACCAAGGACTTCTCCTCTCATTGATGCATGACAAGGCCATCCTCTGCTACATATGCAGCTGGAGTCATGTGTACTCCTTTGTTTTTTGGCTTAGTCCCTGGGAGTTCTGGTGGGGGGGGTGGTTGGTTTATATTGTTGTTCTTCCTATGGGGTTGCAAACCCCTTCAACTCCTTCAGTCCCTTCTCTAACTCCTCCATTAGGGACCCCATGCTCAGTACAATGGCTGGCTGCTAACATCTGGCTCTGTATTTGTAAGGCTCTGGCAGGTCCTCTCAGGAGACAGCCATATCAGGCTCCTTTCAGCATGCACTTCTTGACTTCCACAATAGTGTCTGAGTTTGGTAACTGCATATGGGATGAATTCTCAGGTGGGACAGTCTCTGAGTGGCCTTTCCTTTAGTCTCTGCTCTGTACTTTATCTCCATATTTGCTCCTGTGAGTATTTTTTTCTCCTAAGCAGGACTGAAGCACCCACACTTTGGTCTTCCTTCTTATTGAGCTTCATGTGGTCTGTGAAATGTATCCTGGTTATGTGGAGCTTTTGGGCTAGTATCCTCTTATGAGTGAGTGCATACCATGTGTGTTCTTTTGCAATTGGGTTACCTCACTCAGGATGAATTTTGAACTGAGTGGCGAAGAAGCACCTAAAAAATGTTCAATATTATTAGTCATCAGGGAAATGCAAATCAAAACAACCCCGAGATTCCACCTCATACCAGTCAAATGGCTAAAATAAAAAACTCAGATGACAGCAGGATGTGGAGAAATAGGAACACTCCTCCATTGCTGGCGGGAATGCAAGCTGGTACAACCCCTCTGGAAATCAGTTTTACGGTTGCTCAGAAAATTGGACATAGTATTACCTGAGGACCCAGCTATACCACTCCTGAGCATATACCCAAATGATGCTCCAACATATAACAAGGACACATTCCCCACTAAGTTCATAGCAGCCTTATTTATAATAGCAGAAGTTGGAAAGAATCCAAATGTCCTTCAACAAAGGAATGGATACAGAAAATGTGGTACATTTAGACAATGGAGTACTACTCAGCTATTAAAAACCGATAAATTCATGAAATTCTTAAGCAAATGAATAGAAGTAGAAAATATAATCTCTCCTGATTTCCTGTTCTGGTAAGACTACTTTGACAAAGCTTAGATTTGGTTTTCATTCTTAATATAGGAGTTATCAGGAAAGTGACACATTTAGTTTCAAAAGAGCATTTTGAAAACTCTTACATATCAAAATAAAGAAACAGTTGTCCTCTACCAATGCAAGGTGAAAAATATACCCCTGCATTTGAACTTGTTGTTGCTACCATTCCATAAGTAGTCTTCCACATATGATTAACAGTGTTAATGTGTATCCTTTTCTGATTTGCACATCCTGTCACAAGATACTGTCATGGGGGCATATTCCCCAAATTCTCTGTTGTTTATTACTATGCCTGAGTATTTAAGTCCAAAGGAACAGAATTATGCTGCTAATTTTTTTGTTTGTTTGTTATAAATCTCCCTATGTGATGTTTAGGAAATTGGCTGAAGAAGATTAAAAATGGATGGCTCCTGAGAAGGGAGTGTAAGGAAATGGGCTTTTTTTTGTGTGTTTGGTGAGTAGATTTTGATTTAAAGAAATTAATTAGGACACAAAATCAGAGAAATTGCTTAAATTGTTACACAAGAGGTAATGAGTTTGGCAAAAGAGATGGACTAACGAATCAAATAATCAAATACAGCATCGCTGATATGAAAAGATGATGGGATGTGTTTAAAATGGGACCAGTTTAATCAATTATTTTAAGGTTATTGAATAAATATGAAACACAAATTAGTTTTGAATTTTCTGCTGTGTGCAATGAGTAGAACAGATGTAAAGTGTAGACATAAATATATACATCATCCTAAAACTGTCTAAAATTTGATCACAGTACCTATTGAAAGAACCTGAAAGTTAGCATTATGCAATTATGTGATTTGGCCAATTAAAATCCAACCACTTTGTTTGAATGTGCTGCAGGATGCTTAGCTAGGAAAGTTCCTCTCCTGGTCCATCATGTTCCTTTTTTGGACACATTTATTTAAGGTACACTTCATTCTTTGCCTACTACAAAAGGCTTATCAAAAGTGACTGTAATAGTATTTCCACCTTTAATTAGATTTTTACTAAGATTCCAAAGATAGGTGGATCCCTAGTTTAGATAATAATTTTTGAAGTTTTTTTTAAATTACTAAATGTTAATTTTCTTATAAATTAGGGATGATGATATTCTTGCTGACAGATTCATATCTATTTCTCAAAAGTGATCAGAAGACCTGACAGAGACATATCAGCACCCATACCAACTGGGTGCTTGGCCTGACCATTTGCATGTACATGGACGAGAGCATATCAATATTCCCTGATCAGAGAGCCTACAGCCCACTTTCATTTGCCAATTATTGAAGAACTTGTCAATGTTACTACATCATTGGCAAGTGTGCAGTGAGCCAAGCTAAAGACTTGGAAAGAACATGGCCATCTGGGTAGGGCATCACTTTGCTATATATAGGTGACTCATTTGGTTTGGTACCCAATTTGCATATTACTGCTGGGTTTACATCTGTCCTCTCTTAACATAATGTCACAGATAAAAACTTAAGACTCCATGGCTTCAAAATACATTTTTTCTGCTGGTGGCCTGATGGCTATCTGGGGACAAAAGAAAGAAAGAAAGAAAGAAAGAAAGAAAGAAAGAAAGAAAGAAAGAAAGAAAGAAAGAAAGAAAGAAAGAAAAGAGACAGCAAAGCTTGCTAACTTATTCCCTCTTCCTCTCTAAGTAATAGACATTCATTTCCTCACAATTCTGGAGTCTGAAAAGTCTAAAATGTAGTCAGCAAGTTAGCTATCTGGTAAGAGTTGCACTCTGCACCAAGATCTGCACATGTGTCCTCTGAAGGACTTGGTTGAAAACAGAGATGCAGTAAGAGCATATATTCTGTGTGATGCCTCTTTGAGAAGGACTTTACTCACATTTGGTTTTGAGAAGTCCTCAGTAACTTCTCACCCATCATGGGTTCCACATCTTAATGCTATTGAAATGATGATGAAGTTTCTACATAGAACTTAGACCTATGTTCAAACTTTAGGAAAAATTTGTACAGAAAAATTATATAAAATAAAATTTGTATAATTAATAATATTAATTTCTAATTTCCTCAGAGAAATGAGCAATGGAATGATGTGAAATACTATCAGCCTATATTAAAATATTGTTTCCCTTTGCCTAGAATTCTAGCCTGTCTTTTTATGTGTGAACATTTTTTAAATTAAAAATAGCTTCTTCTCTCATGCAATACATTCCAGTCTCAGTTTCCCACCCTCAACTCCTCCTAGCTTCCCTCCACACCTCCTTTCCTCAACATACACACCCCTTCTCTTTCCTCTTCAGAAAAGAGCAGATATACAAGGGAGGAAAGCCAAACAGAACAAAAACAACAACAACCAAAACAAAACAAAACAAAAAACAAGACAAAGAGAAAGCCATGATATCAAGATTGGACAAGGCCATTCAATAGGTGGAAAAGAGTCTCTCAAGCAGACAAAATAGTTAGTGATATACAGGTTTCTATTGTTCAGAGACTCACAAGAACACCAACCCCTGTACACAGAGACTCATTCAGGCCCCATGCTTGTCATTTCAGTCTCTGTGAGCCCAAGTGAGCCTGGCTTTGTTAATAAAGTGGTTCTATCTAGTTTTCTTGTCATCCTCCAATCCCCTCTGACTCCTCTAGTCTTTCTTTTCTCCCTTCCTCCGGGTTCCCTGATCGCTAAGGGGAGAGATCCAGTGGAGACTTCCAATTTAGATTCTCTCACAAAATGACTGGTTGTGGGTTTCTATGATCACTCCCATTGGTTGCCAGAGCAAGCCTCACTGATGATGACTGGTCAAGACACCAATCTATGAGTATAGAAGAATAACCGAGGAATCATTTCATTGATTTGTTTTTTGTCAGTCGTAGTTGGTTTTATCCTTATTCCGTCTCCAGAACCTGGCCAACCAGGCAGTACAGGGCATAAACTCCCTCTTGTGAGTGAGGTTCAAGATAAACTAAGCATTGGTTTCTCATTCTCATATGTTTTGTGTAACCATTGCCCCAGTACGTTTTGCACAGGTTGTAGGGGAAAGGTTTTTGTGACTGGGCTTGTGTTGTGGATAGCCCTGGAGATAATTATATTTGATGTTAATTCTGTTCTCCTGTGAGGGGCTACCAATAAGGAAGGAGTCAGCACTGAGTTGATTTCCTGTAAACCTGCTTCCCACCTTAATTTGTAAAATAAAGGAGAGCTGATGATTGGGCTGATAAAGGGAAGGTAGAGAAGAAGGTGGGGAGAGAGAAGAAGGAGAAAATGGAAGAGGGAGAGGACACAGAGGAGGAGGAGGAAGAACAGAGCAGAAGCACATGGCCTGGAGAAATGGCAAGTTCTAAGGGGGTCTCATAGATGTGGAAGAAGGTAGTGTAGTGGTAGATCTTTTCTTTCTTTTTTTTTTTTTTCAGTAAGAAAGGAAGGTTTCCTTTATTTTTTTTCTTGTTTTTTTTTTTTTTACATATAAAACTATTTTTTTTATTACATCTTTTCCTCAATTACATTTTCAATGCTATCCCAAAAGTCCCCCATACCCTCCCCCCTACTTCCTTACCCACCCTTTTCCATTTTTTTGGCCCTGGCGTTCCCCTGTACTGGGGCATATAAAGTTTGTATGTCCAATGGGCCTCTCTTTCCAGTGATGGCCGACTAGGCCATCTTTTGATACATATGCAGCTAGAGTCTGGTTAGTTCATAATGTTGTTCCACCCATAGGGTTGCGGATCCCTTCAGCTCCTTCGGTACTTTCTCCAGCTCCTCCATTGGGGGCCCTGTGATCCATTCACTAGCTGACTGTGAGCATCCACTTCTGTGTTTGCTAGGCCCTGGCATAGTCTCACAAGAGACAGCTATATCTGGGTCCTTTCAGCAAAATCTTGCTAGTGAATGCAATGGTGTCAGCGTTTGGATGCTGATCATGGGATGGATCTCTGGGCGCACAACATGTATTCATATTAACTGAGTTGTGTTTTCATTCCCGGGGCATATTCAGGTTGGAGATTTACTGCAACAGGCTTGTGTCAAGATTTCTCTTTCCATAGACTTCAGAGTACCTTCGAGGGCCAAAGAGACTAAAATGTAGGGATGAAGATTGCAATTACACAACCTGCTCAACCTCTCTACATTCGATGAGCTGAGGGGATGTGGTCCACCACAATGGGGACCCACGATGTGTTTTCAGGGAGTAACTTTATGTCAGCCTGGTTTGTTTAGAGATCTCCACTGTGATCTTCTCAACCAACAGTTCAATTGAATGTAACATCTCCACACCAATGGAAGACTTGCCTGGCTACAAAAGAGAGACAGTTCTGACTCCATATTCTCCGTTATTAGGTCTCACAAGGGTCACCCTCATAGATTCTAGGAAGTTTCCACCGAACTAGGTTTCCATATCCTCCCAAATGCCCCCCAAATCCAGATGTCACTCCCTACATTCTCTCCCTCCACCACTCCTTCCTTACCCCCTATATCCCCATCCTAGTTCCTACCGTTTCCCAGTTTGCCCATAAAATCTGCTCTATTCTCTGTTACAAGAGAGAGCTAGGCTTATCCTCTATAGTCCACCTCTTTATCTTATGTCTCTTGGTCTGTGTACTGTAGCTTGGTTATAATTTACTTAACAGCTAATATCCACTTATAAGTAAAGGCATAACATACATGTGTATATATTGATCTGGGTTTCCTCACTCAGTGTGACTTTTTTCTAGTTGAATACATTATCTTAAAAATCACATGTTGTCTTTTTTTTTTTTAAACTACTGAGTAATACTCCATTGTGTAAATGTACCACATTTTCTTTATCCCTTCTTCAATTGAGGGGCATCTAGGTTGTTTCGGGTTTCTGGCTATTATGAATAAAATTGCTATGAGCAAAGTTCAGTAGGTGTCCTTATGGCAGGATGGAGCATCCTTTGACTATATTATGTCCAAGAGTGGTATAGCTGAGTTTTGAGGTATATTGATTCCCAATTTTCTGAGCAACTGCCATGTTCATTTCCATATTAGTCGTATAAGCTAATATTCCCACCAGCAATAGAGGAGTGTTCCTCTTGCCCCATACCCTCGTAAGTACCAGCTGTCATTTTTGTTATTGATCATAGACATTTTGTCAGACAGTATAAGATGGAAAGTGAAAGTAATTTTGATATGTATTTCCCTCATGGTTAAAGATGTTGAATGTTTAAGTGTTTTTCACCATTTGAGATTTCTTTATTGAGCATTTTCTGCTTAGATCTGTACCCCATTTTTAATTGCATTATTTGTTTTTTAATATCTAGTTTCTTGAGGTATTTATATATTTTGCATATTAGACTTCTGTCTGATAAAGGATTGGTAAAAAATGTTTTCCCAATATTTAGGCTTCCTCTTTGTCCAAATGACAGTGTTATTTGCCTTAGCAAAGCTTTCTAGTTTCATGAGAGCCCATCTATTAATTGTTAATCTTAGTGTCTGTTCTATTGGTGTTCTGTTTAGAAAGGTTTTGTTCCTGTGTCAGTGTGTTCAGGTATGTTCCCCACTGTCTCATCCATCATGTTCGGTACATCTAGCTTTACATTAAGGCCTTTCATAGACTTGGACTTGAGTCTGGGGCAGGTTCATAAGTATGGCCCTATTTGCAATTCTTTTACATAAAGACATTCAGTTTGATTAGCCTCAAGTTTTGAAAATGCTTTGTTTTTATTTCCCCTGGTGTATTTCTGACTTTTTATCATAACTCAGGTATCCATATGTGTATGAATTTATGTTTGAGTCTTCAGTTTGATTCTATTGATCAACATGTCTGCCTTTATGCTAATACCATGTGGTTTTTATTACTATATTACTGTAGTACAACTTGAAATCAGAGCTGGTCACTCGGGAGGCATAGGCAGGCAGATTTCTGAGTTCGAGGCCAGCCTGGTCTACAAAGTGAGTTCCAGGACAGACAGGGCTATACAGAGAAACCCTGTCTCAAAAAAACAAAAAACAAAAAACAAAACAAGAAAAAAAAAAGAAAGAAAGAAAAAAAGAAAAAGAAATCAGAGCTGGTAATACCTCCAGCAAGTCTTTTATTATTCAGTATTATTTTAGCTATCCTGAGTTTCTCTTTTTCCATATGAAGTTGAGAGTTGTCCTTTCATTGTCTCTAAAGAATTGTCTTGGAATTTCGATAGGGATTGCATTGACTCTATAGATTGCTCTTGGTATTATGGTCATTTTTACTGTTAATTCCACCAGTCAATGAGCATGGGAGGTCTTTCCATCTCCTGATATCTTTTTCAATTTCTTTCTTCAAAAGATTGAAATTTCTACTACATAAGTCTTTCACTTGGTTAGAATTGCCCTGAATAATTTATATGATTTGAGGCTATTGTGAAGGGTGTTGTTTCTCTGATTTCTTCCTCAGACCATTTGTCATTTGTGTAGAGGAGGGCTATGGTTTTGTCTCATTTTAGTATTCTATCTAACCAATTCGTTGAAAATGTTCTTCAGCTGTATGAATTTCCTCATGTGTTACATATATTCTATCTTATCATCAGCAAATAATGATAATTTGCCTTCTTACTTTCCAATTTCCCTGTGACCTCCTTCAGTTTTCTTATTGCTCTAGCTAAAGATTCAAGTACCATATTAAGTATTATGGAGAAAGTAGAGAGCCCTGTCTTGTTACTGATTTTAGTACAATTGCTTTGAGTTGCTCTCCATTTATTTGATGTTGGCTATCAGCTTGTTATAAATTGCCTTTATTATGTTTAAGCATGTCTCTTCTCCAGAACTTTTACCACAAAAGGTTGTATTTTGTCAAAGGCTTTTTGGCACTTAATGAGACGGTCATGTTATTTTTTCTATAAATTTACTAATATGAATTAAATTTACTGATTTTCATATATTAAACACGATCCTTGCATCTCTGTGCTGAAGCTCACTTGGGACTGGTAAATGATCCTATTGAGTGTTCTTGAATTTAGTTTGCAAATATTTGATTGAGCATTTTTTTCATCCTTGTTCATAATTCTCTTTCTTTGTCTTTATGTGTTTCTGGTATCAGGGTAACTGAGGCCTCATTAAATGAGTTGGGCAATGCTACTTCTGCTTCTATTTTGTGGATGGAATAAATTCATTGAAAGTCTGGTACATTTCTGTGCTAAGTCTGTCTCTAGGTTGAGTTTTTTTGTTTTTGTTTTGTTTTGTTTTCGAGACAGGGTTTCTCTGTGTAGCCCTGACTATCCTGCAACTCATTCTGTAGACCAGGCTGGCCTCAAATGCAGAAATCTGCCTACCTCTGCCTCGCAAGTGCTGGGATTAAAGGTGTGTGGCACCAGTGCCTGGCTAAGTTGAGAAATGTTATCGATTGCTTCCATCTCACTAGGGTTCATATGTCTAGTGAAATTCTTTATCTGATATTGATTTAAGTTTGATAAGCATTACATATTGAGAAAATCATCCATTTCTTCTACATTTTCCAATTAAATAGAGTAGAAGTTTTAAAGTCTGTCCCTAAGATTCTATGCTGTTATTTGGTATTTTTGTTTGTTATCCTGTTTCTTTCTAATCTTGTTAATTTGGACATTGTCTCTCTGCCATTTAGTTAGTTTTGATAATGATTTTTCTATCTTGTTGATTTTCTCAATGAACAACTCTTCGTTTCATTGATTCTTTGTCTTGTTCTCTTTGTTTCTATTTTATTGGTTTTAGAACTCGGTTTGATTATTTCTTGCCATCTACCCCTCTTACGTTTGCTTATTTATTTTTTTCCTAGAGTTTTCTGGGATGCTGATAAGTTGCTAGTATGAGATCTCTCTAATTTTTTTTTAATGTAGGCACTTAATGCTATGACCTGTCTTCTTAATATTGCTTTCATTGTGTCACATAAATTTGGGATTGGGCTAGAGGTTAGGACACCAATTTGTTACTCAGAAAGACTTACTTTTGTGTGGACTTATACTTAAATTAGATGGTCTTAGTCTATATAGCCTATGTCTCCTGGCAACCTGATCCTGCTACCTTTTTACTTTCTTTATTTTCTTGTTTACAATTTTAGAATATTTTTCAACCGTCTTCTTGATTTCTTATAACATTGTTTCTTATAACTAATACTCCTGTTGTGTTGTAGAATACATGGAATAACAAGATGCTAAATCTTCGTCTTAGGTGCTGTGACCCTGGGCTTCTTATCTTCATTTAATGATTTTCCCACAACATATTAGTGGATATCATCTTGTTTGGAAAGATTGACAGGTTTTGGATTCTGATAACTTTTATAGGTCCCACTTGTTAAAGCACAGTTTATATATATATATATTCTCAGTTTAGAAATGTTCTTCTTTTACTGTTTTTCCAATAACCAAGTTGATAACCATCAGATTGACATCTGTAATGCATCTGTGAACAGATTTGTGTTCCTCTTTCTGGTTCTCTATGTTCTATAACAAGAATTCCCCTTGTTAAACAGCAGGCACACTCTGATGTAGGTGAACTCTCCTTGCTTCATGGGAAAGGGTTATTTGCCATTCCTATCAAGGATTCAAACCACATCACCCTCCCACTCTTCACTCAGAGCATCATTAGAATTTTGGTGACTGTGTGCTTCTCATATAAAGTACTATGCTTGAATTCATTGTGCAGTTCAAGGAGTTTTTGACAGCTGGTGGCTGGCAAGGAGATATCCAGCTTCATCTCAACACAGTCAAACACCTGACAGATACCACAAACCAGAGTACAGACATTTTAAGTTTGGAAATGGCTGATATTACAACAATTCTTGTGCTCTGGAAAACATGTAAAGAAGGAATTGAGCCTACTGTGACTTTAGAGATTATCAAACAATTTAAAGTATTTAATGTATTTTTATTATTATGCATGTAATGTAAATTTGTTAAGGAAATCCACATTTCAAAAGAAAACAAAGTGAAGTGAATATAATGGAGTTATTAGTTTAAAAAAGAAATAGCATAGGTTTTTGTTCATTATTGGCACTAATATTTATTAGCACTGGATAAAACAATTTAAAAAAAATGGACAGATGACTTCAGTCATAGCAAAGCAGTTTTGGATATGGATGGTGTATATATGAGGACATCATTGGGCTTCATCTAGACTATATTTTAAAATTGTACTACTGAAATTCCTGAACATTGGTCAAAAGAACTTTACCCAGAGAGGTTTGACTAACTGGTTGGCATTAATACAATGAAGAAATTTAGGTGTGGTTACCTTAATTAAGAAACACAGAGTAAATATTTTTCTGTAAATGCATTTAGTAACTAAAAAAGTATCTACATCATTCCTTAAAATATATGCAAACTTCCCCAGTGCCAAAGGAATTCTGGAAAGAAAACATTCAAAGTTTGAAACGACAAGAGAGAAAAATTATATAAAACAGGAAAGCAAGCAAGTGTCGCCACTAACAAACACTGAAAGCAGGGAATGGTAGACACAAGATGAAATTTAGACATCATGTTAAAAGTATATTTTTGTGTTTTATTTATTTATTATGTGTGTGTGCATGCACATATGGGCATTTGTGCACATGTCATATGTGTGTGTGCAGGTACCTCTGGAGGATATAAGAGGATATCAGATTTCCAAGAACTAGAACAGTTGGGAACCACCTAACAGGGTTAAGGGAACCTAACTCAAGTCTTCTGGAAGAGCAGAAAGGTTGTTTATTTATCAACCAATTCTCCAATTACAAAAGAATTTTTATAAAACAGTTGAATAAGTTACATTTCTTTTATGAAATATGACAAAAATTAAAACTCTGGCAATTGCTTATCAATGACCACTGAGAGAGGTAGACTCTGTGATCTCTCGTGATGAACTCATGATAGCCCGTCTAATTCTAATAGGTCAACTATAAATACAAACACATACACATACAAGGAAGTTCAATTGGACTCCACAGGTCCATAAACAGAGCATTAATTAAATTTGAAAAGGTCTTGAATTTGAGAAGAATTTGTATCAGAGGAGCTAGAGGGGGAAGGGTAAATATGTTGATATGGTATTTATGTATGAAATCTTAAAATTAAAAAGTACATTTAGAGAAATGAAAAGAAGTAGTTTAAAAAGTAAAATGAACAAGTAAATTTAATCAAAAGATAGACCAGACATTGTTATCATCATACAGTGTGTTAAATACCCAAAATTTAGTCAATATTGAAGAGCTTATTGTGTAAATAATGAAATAAATAATAAATATAGATAGTGTATGTTCACAGATGATACCAGGTCTTTCATGGTTATTTCTACTGAGGTAGGTAATTTGATATGGTTCTTGAGGAATATCGATATACTCTACTATTACAGAAAGTAATCTTGATCCTTCCATTTGACTGTAAATTTCATAAATCCATTGTTTTTAATAGCTGAGAAGTAATCCATTGTGTAAATGTACCATATTTTTTTGCATCCATTCTTTTGTCGAGGGACATCTGGGTTGTTTCCAGCTTCTGGCCATTATAAATAAAGCTGCTATGAACATAGAGGAGTGTTTGTCCTTGTTATATGTTGGAGCATCTTTTGGGTATATGCCCAGGAGTGGTATAGCTGGGTCTTCAGATATAACTATTTCCAAATTTCTGAGGAACCACCAGATTGTTTTTCAAAGTGGTTTTACCAGCTTACAATCCCGCCAGCAACTAAGGAGTGCTCCTCTTTCTCCACATCCTTGCCAGCATCTGCTGTCCCCTGAGTTTTTTATCTTAACCATTCTTACTGGTGTGAGGTGGAATCTCAGGGTCGTTTTGATTTGCATTTCCCTGATTACTAAGGATGTTGAATATTTCTTTAGGTGCTTTTTGGCCATTCAAGATTCTCAGACACAAAAGAACACACATGGTATGTACTCACTGATAAATGGATATTAGCCTAAAAGTGGAAAATTACCATGATACAATTCACAGACCACATGAAGTATAAGAAGAAAGAAGACCAAAGTGTGGATGCTTCAATCCTACTTAGATGGGGCAACAAAATAATCATGGAAGGTGTACAGACATAGGGACCTGGGAGGGAGAAAGAAGATGGAGGGGAAAAAAGAGGGAATAGGATCAGGAATGGGAAAATACAGGAGAGAGGGTACAGAAAATGAATTGAAATATGTAGCATTAGCAGGTAAGGAACTGGGGGTAGCCTCTAGAAAGATCTAGGCACCAGGGAAGTAAGAGGTTCCCAGGACCCAACTTAGATGATATTAGCTGAAATACCCAATAAAGAGGAAATAGAACCTATATAGAATACCTCCAGTAGATAGCCATGGCCCCCATTTGAGGGATAGAACCATCCACCCATCTCAAAAGTTTTAACCCAGAATTGTTACTATGCAAATGAAACACAGGGACAAAAATGGAGCAGATAGTAAAGGAAAAGCCACACAGACATGACCCTATCTAGGGATCTCTCCCATCTGTAGACATCAAACTCCAATACTATTGCTGATGCCAAGAAGAGCTTGTTGACAGGAGCATCTTATAGTTGTCCCTTGAGAGGCTTTGCCAACATCTGACTAAAAGACGCAGATACTCACAGCTAACCATTGGACTGAGCCAGGGGACCCCTATGGAAGAGTTAGGGGAAGGTAAACTGGATGGATGCTGCATCCTTCAGATGGAGCTGAAGGGAATTGCAACCCCATAGGAAGAACAATACCAACGAATCAGCACCACTCAGAGCACCCAGGGACTAAACCACCAAAGGGTATATATATTCATTCCATGGCTCCATCTATATATGTACCAGAAAATTGCCTCATCTGGCATCAAGGGGAGGGAGGCTCTTGGTCCTGTGTAGACTTGATGCCCCAGCATAGGGGTAAGAGAATGCCAGAGTAGTGAGGTGGGAGTGGGTATGTTAGTGGAGGAGCAAGGGGGAGGGGGGATGGAATAGGGGACTTGCAGAGGGGAGACTGGGAAGGGGGACACCATTTGAAATATAAATAAATAAAATAACTGTTAAAAAGAATGTAATCTTGAAAAGCCAAATCTTTAATAATTGTTTTAACTTAGGTTTTCATAGTAATTTTTAAGAATGATAATCAATGATCACAAAGATCTCCATGAATTAATAGACAGATGCTCATAAGTTGGAAACATGCAAATAAAAATTCTTAAATCAACAACAAATATGTCCTCAGAATAAAACATAAGATCCTTAAATTATAGAAATTATTTAAACATAAGAGAAACTGTCTTCAACACATTAATTTCAAAAAGCATTACGGTAAAGAAGATGAAATGAATACATATTTCAATTTCCATTTTCTTTTTTTTCCATTTTTTATTAGATATTTAGCTCATTTACATTTCCAATGCTATACCAAAAGTCCCCCATACCCCCCCACTCCCCTACCCACCCACTCCCCCTTTTTGGCCCTGGCGTTCCCCTGTATTGGGGCATATAAAGTTTGCACGTCCAATGGGCCTCTCTTTCAAGTGATGGCCTATTAGGCCATCTTTTGATACATATGCAGCTAGAGACAAGATTGATAGGATCAAAAAATTGTCGCTGAGTTCTTTGAGTCTAGCTTGAAACATGAGCTCACTAACCTGTTCCCCACCTACAGATGCCTCATTGAAGTGTTGACTTCACAGGACATCAGGAGAAAGGAGACAGAATATGCAACAGTTCTGTAATAAAATATCAACATTTTAGACAATTACCTCATATATTACCAAAAGGTTTAGCCATTTATATCATCTCCACCCTGATCTGTTTAGAAGAATCAGAAAATTATCAAACTTATAGAATCAGAAATTACTTTTTATGAAGTTCAAATTTTATTGATGGCTCAAATTTTATAACAAACATTGTCAGTTTCTTTTTCAGTATTCTTGACTTATTATTGAGGAAATCTCAGCTTGGAATCTAAGTTGGGTGAATGGGAGATTACTTGCCTGTCAATCATGACTTTGAGTGAAATAACATTTCATTGTATCACCTGAAGTCATTGTTGAAGAAATAAGAGTCTCATATACAGCCTTGAAGGAATAAGAGTATTTTCTGAGGGAAGACATGAAGGCATTTAGAGTGTGTGCATTTAGTGTGTCTTACAGTTTGTATGGATCACTTACGAAAAGAATATCAGAGCTTATAGGACCTAACTGTTGAGGGCATCTTAAACCTTTATAAAGCATCTGACTTATGATGAAATGATGATTGTGATTACTGAGTCACAGTTAATCTGTTGAACAAGCTGTAGCATTTTGCAGTAATTTTACATATTCAGTGGTATACTTGATTATCCATTTATTTGATATTACAATAGATATTTTCTGATAATTTTTCAAGAACTTGTAAAAGATACACTCTTCTATTAAGTCTAATATTCTACCTCGATTGTTTTGTGATTATCTGAAATAACTATAAGATTCTACTCTCAAGAGATTAGAAGAATAAGTCTGGAAAGGCCATCCTTGAAAAAGCCTTCTAAGATACCAGATTTTTCAGGGAATTAAAATGAAAACCTGTGATTGAGGTTTCACCCTATAGATT
This sequence comes from Mus caroli, assembly GCF_978045245.1. Lineage (NCBI taxonomy): Eukaryota > Metazoa > Chordata > Mammalia > Rodentia > Muridae > Mus > Mus caroli. Next base: position 35,087,090 of record NW_028227269.1, read on the forward strand.
ATTCTGAAAGGTACTATCTACAAGTCTACCCGATTCCAAGAATCTCTTTTGGTGATTATGGATCTTTGACACTGTCTTTAGCAAGATGAGTCGGAGAGTTTAAAAAGTGCCAAAGTGTGCATTTTTATTTATTTATTTATTTTTGCTTAAAATATTTCTAATGGATTCCAAACCAACTCCAGCAATTGCCAAATGATTTCTTTTTGTGATTGTTGGATCAGATAGGACTCTTATCTAAACTATTTATCATAATCAGCAGTTGGAGAAGAATGTTAAATAAATGGTCTTATTTTGATTCTTTTGCTGGATGTTTACCAGGCTGTTGACAAAACCCAGAGAACGTTTAATGACTTGATGGATAAACGTAAAGCAGAAGTGGGAATTGCTCTTGAACAGGCTCATTTGCATTTTTTCAGTACAACAAAGGGAAAATTATGACAAGCCACCTTTTGTTACCCAGTTTGAGTTAGAAGACAATCGTAGTCTTTGTCTAGAATTCAATTATCTCACGACCAATAAATCAAACATTTTCAATGAAAGCCAGAAAGACAGAGATAAAATTCTTATGTCTTTGAAAAGTCATAGAAAAAAAATTATGCAGGGGGTCAGTCAGGCAGGAAGTCTCTCTAAGGTCTCACACATAGACTTATGCAAGTTTACTTGTGATGTGCCAAGAAACAAGATATGTAGCCTCGGGACTGTTTTTTTTTTTTTTTTTTCTGAAACCCTATGGGTACAAACTTAAGAGAGTTATCTCTTAGGAATGTGACAATAAACAATAGTTAAAATGTCAACCAAGGAGACAGTTTTGGAGGCATATCCATTAAAGGTATTAGTTCATTTTTAAAACTTTTTTTTTCTTTTTTTTTTTTTTTTTTTTTGTCTTGGGTAATACCAATTCCCTCAAGCATGCTATTTAAAGCTTAGAGAAAATGCATCTCCAAGAACTCGTTGCCAACAAAGAAGCTGTTTTCAACATCTGGGAATAAAAATCAAAACCAAATATAGATCATTGGGTCAACTTGCTTTGGGAAATGCTGAAATTACAGAATGTGAGCTGAGCATTTGCTTGAGCTGCAGGCTTCCGGGGAGCTCATTTTGAATCTATTCCTGGATCTGTATGCTCATGGAGAAAGGGGAGATGTGATTGGTCTCTCATTTACCAAACTCCTAGCAAAAGCCATGAGGCATGACCAATGGTTTACCTCAGTGTCTGTCTCTTCAGTACATGTTTTTGCTTACTATAAAAATCCAACCTTTTCCTTTTGAATAGTTTCATGTCAAAAGTACTTCACCTTGGCTATTCCTTCTTGAAAAATTTATATGTATACCTGGATATGTCTAACTGTTTTCCCAAGGGACTCTCTTCCTATTAACTTCAGTACTTACAATCTACTATTAAATTGTCTTTAAACACTCCAGTTCTGCTTCAAAAAAATCCACCCACTATTACAAATAATATGATGTTTGTATTTAGGCACTGCTTTCTCAATGTAATATTTAAAATTGAGAAAAAAAATTTCTGGACTTACGATGTAGTAAATCACTCTCCTAGTGAAATTTTCCTACATATTTTAGTCACATAGTAGTCCAAGTGGAAGACTTCAAATCTCCTATATTAAAAGCAGCTACTATTTATTTATATTCTAATATAGAGTCTGCTAATACTATTCTTTATGTTTTCTTCACATTTCTTTTAACTGTTTGAAAAAATGGCCCTCCTCAAATATCATTAATTTAGAATTGACTGTTGAATTCCTTAACCAGACAATTCATTCTCACAAACAGAAATGGCTTCTTCTGTGCCCAAGTGACTGGCAGTTGCTCACTCCTTTTTCATTTGTTTGTTTGTTTGTTTGCTTATTTAATTATTTTTTGCATTCCAGTCATTGACCTCCCCCACTTGGTCCCTTCTCCAACAGTTCCTCATCCCATTCCTCCACCCCCTTGCCTCCAAGAGGGTGCACCTATCCCACCTGGGGTCCCCATTCTCTGGGGGCCTCAAGTCTCTCAAGGATTAAGTGTATCTTCTCCCACTGAGACCTGACCAGGCAGATATCTGCTGCATTTCTGCCAAGGACTTTGGACTGGCCCATGTATGCTCCTGGTTGTTGGCTCAGTCTCTAGAAGCTCATTGGGGTCTGGGTAAGTTAAGACTGCTGGTCTTCTTATGGGGTTGTTTTCTCCTTCAGCTTCTTCAATCCTTTCTCTAATTCAACCATAGGGGTCCCCAAGTTCAGATCAATGGTTGGGTATAAGTATGTCAAGCAGCTGCTGGTCGGGTCTCTCAAAGGACAGTCATGCCAAGCTCTCATCTATAAGCATATTGTAGCATCAGTAATAGTGTCAGGCTTTGTTGCCCTCACATGAGATGGATCCCAAGTTGGACTGGCCATTGGACCTCCTTTCCTTAAGCCTCTTCTCCTTTTTTGTCCCTGCAGTTCTTTTAGACTGGAAGAGTTCTTGGTCAGACATTTTTATTGTGAGTTAGTAACCCTGTTCTCCCCTTGAGGCCCTATCTCTCTATTGCATGTGAACTCTTCCAATTCCCTCTCCCCAGTGTTAGGCATTTTGGCTAAGGTCACCCCCATTGAATCCTTAGAGTCTTTCACTTCCTAGGGTTCTGGTAATTTCTAGAGAGCCCCCTGCCCTCCCCCAGCTACTTATCTCCATTCATTCTTTTGGCCCTCTAGGCTTCTCTCCTGCACATCCTCCCCAATTTGTGATCCTGTCCCTCCTTTCTTCTTCCCCTCTCCAATTTTGCCCAGATTTCTCCCTCCCTCTGCATCCTGTGATTATTTTCTTACCTCTATTTGTTACACTTCTTACAGTCTATGGGTTGTATCCTATGCATCCTGAACTTTTTGACTAATATCCACTAATCAGTGAGTACATACCACGCATATTCTTTTGGGTCTGGGTTACCTCACTCGGGATGTTATGTTCTAGTTCCATCCATCTGCTTACAAAGCTCACTCCTTTCTAAATTGACTGTTCTGAAAATGACTTATGGGCTTCAGCCCTTCATAGTCCTGTTATTAGTTATGACTCAGGCTCTTCATATCTGTGCACACATGCACACATGTTCCTGAACTTTCTCTGGTGGATCATTTTCATGAGAGGTGAGCCCCTGCCTCTCTGTGTGTGTGAGTGTGTGTGTGAGTGAGTGTGTGTGTGTGTTTTGTGTGTGTGTGTGTGTGTAGGAGAGAGAAAGGGCGGGAGAGAAAGAGGGAGAGAGAAAGGGGGAAGGAGAGAGCGAGCGAGAGAGAGAGAGAGAGAGAGAGAGGGATTGAGCAAGACTAATTCTTCTTATAGGTAGTAGTAAGCTTTTATGACAGCTGTGTTCTGCAAGCCCCACTTGTCTTTCTCATTAATAAGTAAACAAATGAAAAGCCTATTTCTCCACTGACTTCTCTGCATATTCATAAACACTGTTGGTTGCAACAATGTTTTAGAAGCTTAGCAATCATTAGGACCTATTAATCTCCTCTCCACATCTTTCTCCCAGTCATATAACACTACGGACAGATTAGAAATAAAGAATTTGTATATTCTGAGTTCCCCACTCCAGCCCAAGCATAACTTCCTGAAACTGTACTCTTTCTTGTCAATCATTTCTTAGGTGGCTGTAATATCCTTCTGTTTTCTGCTTTTTAGATTATGATTGCTATGTTTTAATAATATAATATTCTACCCTACCTAATATCTGTTATGTCTCTGAAAATCTTATAGGATAGTGCATGGATCTAAATATGCCACGGATGTATAAGTGTGTGGAGTGAGGAGCTTTGTGTTTATTTGAATTTAATAGTAAACCTTAGAATGACCATAAAATGTATCATGCAAGAGATAATTGAACTTTGATTTATTATACTAAGTCCAAAGGTAAGCAGCTCATGATGGACATTGATATAGATATGTATAAATAATAAGCAGGCAATAATAATAATACTTCTTACATTTACATTCTTTTTTTTTTTTTTTTTTTTTTTTTTGCTTTTCGAGACAGGGTTTCTCTGTGTAGCCCTGGCTGTCCTGGCGCTCACTTTGTAGACCAGGCTGGCCTCGAACTCAGAAATCCGCCTGCCTCTGTCTCCCAAGTGCTGGGATTAAAGGCGTGCGCCACCACGCCCGGCTACATTTACATTCTTAACAAACATTTCTTTAATCTGTTCTGCCACCACTGTTTAGACAAGATTTCCTTCATAAATTCATCGTGCACCAAACAGGCAGCAAATACCAGCTGATAAGAGGCCCCCAACACATATAGAGCATAGGACTGCCAGAACTGGGTTCAGTGAGAGAAGATGCACATAACCCTCAAGAGACAGGAGGCTCCAGGGAGTGGAGAGGTCTGGTCGGTTGGGAGATAGGAGGTGGTGATATCTTTGTGGAGACAGGGGGCTGGAGAGGAGGTAGGGGATGGGGAGTAGATAAGGGTGGACCTGGAGGGGAATAAAATCTGGAGTGAAAAAATATCATACCCAAAAGAACTTTATTGATCTTTACCATTTGTTCATGGCAATGCTCCTGCCTCATCCTCTTGAATGCTGGAATTGCAGGCTTGTTCCGCACCTTGACCTCCATTTCCTATTCAGTATCAATTAAGCAGTAACCTTAACATATTTTGAAAATTTATTCAATAGTAGTTTAGTTTGAAATAGCATTAATTTTGAATTAGGAAATATAGCAGGTATAGTTGAAAAACCATGAATACTAGCAACTAGAGTTATGATGCAACCAATTAACACAATTTATGCACAAAATCTACTAATTCATACATATGCAGGTAAACTTCAAGTCTGAAGTTCTTCACTCTCAACTTTTTGAGCAAATTGCATTTCATAATTCAGAACATTTTCAGTTTCTAAAAAGTAACATGATGAATGTCTCATATTTCACAAAATAGCATACAAATGATGCACACTATTTTAATAGTAAAATATGAACATTCTGATAGATGAAGTAAAAGATGATAAGAGGCAAAAATTATTATTAAAAAATATTGAGGCCAAGTGCTGAGGCATAACATAGCCATATCTATAAGAGTGAATGTTACATAGTGAAGAACTTACTTCATGTGGCTATCTATAAATCTGATTTCTACATGAATTTTCTTTCATAGTACCTTTTGTTCCTTGTTGCTTTCATGTGGATGCTTGGTAACATAAGTAGTTACCATGGATTTTGTCACCATTTTCAAAATATGAAAAAAAATGTCTCATTCTGAAATAATCAAGTTCTTTGTAAATGCATTACTTTCAGGAGAAAGAGCCATGCCATCTGCTGGTTCTGATGGTGACAGGAAAACATGGCTGGATGGATAGAGAGCTAGATGAAAAATAGCATCATCATGTAATAGACAATTGGTCACTCTAAACAGGGCTGCTTACTTCTAATATCTTGAAGTCTTTAGTGTGTTTTTTAAATATATGACTCTTAGTCTTATCTAAAATATAAAAGATTAAAAGCCTGAGGTTAGGCTAGTGAGAGGTTAAGAAGGTAAACTTGCTGTTGTGTACACAGGACAACCTGATCCTAGGCTGGAGAAACCAGGTATCTTAGTGTTTTATTGTTGTGAAGGACACCATAACCATGGTAACTCTTATGAAAAAACATAGTTAACTGGGGCTGGCTTATAGTTCAGAGGTTTAGTCCATTATTGTCATGGTGGAAAACATGCATGCAGTCAGATATGGTGCTGAAGGAACCAGAATTTCTACATATTGATCAACAGGTAGCAAAAGTGACTGCCATACTTGGCATAGTTTGAGCATATGAGACCTTAAACGATGCCCCCAGAGTGATACACTTCCTCAACAATGTCATACCTACTTCAACAAAGCTACACCTCTTAATAGTGCCCCTTTCTATAGACAAAGCATTCAAACACAGAGTCTACAGGGGAACATTCCTATTCAAATCACCCCAGCAGGAGAGAAGTCACTTGGGAAAGTTATCCTCTGACCATCACATGTGTGCTGTGAATACTTCTCTATTTAACACCCTCCCCCCACCCCCCTCGCACACACACTCAGAAACAACATTAAAAAATTGAGGGCTCAATTTCTTTGTAAATTCTCAAGGACATAATAATTAAGCCTTTTTTCTCAATCAGACTTTAATAAATGCCTTAAGCTTCAAACTCCATAAGTAATGCTGAAAAATGTAAGAATTAATCAAGATCCTTTCATTGGATCAGTAAGGACTTTTGCTCACATAGAGAAAGATCAAAATAATCCCCCTATATGCTTTTCTTGCCTTTGGAGTCAAAGAACAGAAAGGAAGCTTTGTAAAAAGTGAATGGGAGAATAAGGGAGCCAGAGACTGAGAAAGAGAGAACAAGGACAGTAAGACAAGAAGAGAATTATAGATAGGAGATAGATAGATAGATAGATAGATAGATAGATAGATAGATAGATAGATAGATGATAGATAGATGGATAGATAGATAGATAGATAGATAGATAGATAGATGATAGATAGATAGATAGATAGATAGATAGATAGATAGATAGATAGATGATAGATGATAGATGATAGATGATAGATGATAGATAGATAGATAGATGATAGATGATAGATAGATAGATAGATAGATAGATGATAGATAGATAGATAGATAGATAGATAGATAGATAGATAGATAGATAGATGATAGATAGATGATAGATAGATAGATAGATAGATAGATAGATAGATAGATAGATAGATAGATAGATAGATAGACAGAGACAGACAGATTGGGGAGATGCTAATGCTTATCACATAGTCTCCAAGTTAAGCAGAGTCTATAGAATTCATTTCATTCTACATAATGGTGACTCTGAGCTCATTTCCAATTATCTTTTCCCTGTACTCTGTTCAGCTCCTACTCTTGGTGTTAGAGACCAGCCAGACATCCTAGGCATAGATTTTGTGGTGATAATAGGAAGCAGCAGGCATCAGCTAAGTAAGTTTCTATCTTGAGAGAGTGTCTGAACTTAAATTGATCATAGTTTCTTTGTTTTCTGATGGAAATCAATTTCAAAGAAGTAAAAGAAAACCAAACACACTTGTAAACATCATTCTCTCCCTTTTTTCAGACAAGACAGCAGAAACAAGCTAATTTTGCTATGATCTAGTTTGACAAACTCTTTACATCACTACTTGAAGAGCAGTGTTCATTCTATGGACTTAAAACTTTAAATTTTTGGACTTTTATAATCATATGCGAATTTTAATGCTATGGCATAAGATAAAATATCTTTTCACTATTAATATTCTTCAAAGTCGTTCATTTTCGTGGTCACAAGTTTTTTGTGAGTCAGGTATTACATACAGGACTGTAAGTCTGTGAAACTTTGTGAAACCTAAGATGGTTCAGTATTTCACCATTTCTCAAATGAAATATTTAGCCCAGTCTGTGATTTCCTTCTTTAGACTAACTCTGATATTTGTCTTCTCTATTATATTCCCAGAGCTCACATACTAGGCTACTTTCTTATAACCTCACATCTGGATTATTACAACAACCTACTTAGGTAGTCTTGTCAAAGGCATTTTGAACTCTACTGCAGGCTACTAAAAGATAATTCTTTCTAAAAATGTGAGTTTTTCTCTGTATCCTGTTTAAAACGTATCAATGACTCACAATGCACAAGAATGGAATCATTGTTTAAATGTCTTTTTTTATGCACAACTTCCCAGCACTTGCCAAATTTCTCTATGTTGCAAATAAATTCCCTCATTAATTTTGCTTCCCTGTCTCCTTCTATGTACTTTAAACACACTCAACTTCTGTACACTATCTGGTTCCTTGTATTTGCTTATATAAATCCTCCTCATTCTTTAAGATTAAATTTTCCTCCTCTTTATACAGACTAATAGACACCACTTCCATTAATGAAGATATTTGTGATATGCTGTTCATCTTTCCACTTAAAAGATAACGGTGAAAATCATGATTTGCTTTGCTACTTCTGCTATCTTGAGGATCAAAGTGCTTCATCTTTAAGAATGGTTTATTTTACATACAATTTATGTGTATTGTCTTGCAATTTGTGGACTTAAAGGAAGTAGAATTCATCCTGTATTTTCTAATGCACAGAACATTCAACAGCTTAGATGGAGTATATATGTGCACAGGAGAGTAGTGTAAATTCATGTAGAAATAAGGTATCTAGTAGCATATTACTACAAATTGTTTGCCATTGGAATCCAAATGAAAGCTTTTCTAAATTAAACATAGACATGAATATCTTAAAAGACAGCGAAAATATAAATCCTGATACTCATCTGTCATCTAGGTGCTGTTCTAACTGTTGTGATCAAATATGCATAGTAAAGAAAATAATTGCGTATGTACATTTTAGAATAGAAAAGTTCAATAACATCATCATTATCATCATCATCATCATCATCAAGTAGACCAGACTGGCATCAGCTTCACAGAGATCTACCTAACTGCTTCCTGAGTTCTAGAATTAAAGGCTACGCCACTATACTGTGCCTTGAATATATATTTCTTCCCAGCTGTTTTATAATTTCTTCTACTGTATATATGTGACACACCTTTTCTTATATATTCACTTGTTAGTTGTCATGTGTTCTACTCTGTATTGTGATATACAGCAATGACTAGGAATGTGTGAGTATTTTTGTTGAAGGATCTAAAACTCATGAGGTAACTTCTAGGAGTGAAAGAGGTAGGTCATATGGAAATTCTATTTCTAGTGTGTTAAGAAACATCTCAATTGTTTTCCAAGTGGGTATATTAGTTTTCACTCTCACCAACAATGTATAATAGATTCCCTAGTTGGCCATCAGTGGAAAGAGTGTGTTTGTGAATGCTGAGGATGGCCATTCTGACTGGGGTGAGGTAGAATGTAAAAATAATTTTAACTCCTATTTCTCCAATGGCTAAGAAGGTTGCACTTGCTTTTTTTTAAAAAAAAATTATTAGATATTTTCTTTTTTTCTTTTTTAAAATATTTTTATTAGGTATTTTCCTCATTTACATTTCCAATGCTATCCCAAAAGTCCCCCATAACCCCCCCCACTCTCCTACCCACCCATTCCCACTTTTTGGCCCTGGCATTCCCTGTACTGGGGCATATAAAGTTTGCAAGACCAAGGGGCCTCTCTTCCCAATGATGGCTGACTAGGCCATCTTTTGATACTTATGAAGCTAGAGTCAAGAGCTCCGGGGTGCTGGATAATTCATAATGTTGTTCCACCTATAGGGTTGCAGATCCCTTTAGCTCCTTGGGTACTTTCTCTAGCTTCTCCATTGGGGGCTCTGTGATCCATCCAATAGCTGACTGTGAGCATCCACTTCTGTGTTTGCTAGACCCCGGCATAGTCTCACAAGAGACAGCTATATCAGGGTCCTTTCAGCAAAATCTTGCTAGTGTATGCAATGGTGTCCACGTTTAGAAGCTGATTATGGGATGGATCCCTGGATACGGCAGTCTCTAGATGGTCCATCCTTTTGTCTCAGCTCCAAACTTTGTCTCTGTAACTCCTTCCATGGTGTTTTGTTCCCAAATCTAAGAAGGGGCAAAGTGTCCACACTTTAATGAATGTGGCTGCCCTTGCATTTGGAGCATAGATATTTAGAATTGAGAGTCTTGGAGGATTTTACCTTTGATGAGTATGAAGTGTCCCTCCTTGTCTTTTTTGATAACTTTGGGTTGGAAGTCAATTTTATTCGATATTAGAAAACATCCTAGCCATTGACATTTCTTCTTGTTGAGAATTTTCTTATAGTTCCATTGCCCAATTTTAATTGGGTTCTTTATTTTCTTAGTGTTTAGGTTTTTTTTTTTTTATTTTAATTCTTTGTATGTTCTAGACATTACTTCTCTGTCAGATGAGTATCTGGCCAAATTTCCTCCCATTTAGTGGGCTGCCTCTTCTTTCACCTCATACTTTGCTGTATGGAGATGTTTGCTTTCCTAATAATCCAATTGTTAATTATTAATTTTATCTCCTATGCTACCAGAATCTTATTCAGAATGTCATTGGTTGTGATGCCCTGGAGAGCTATTCCTGCTCCTCTCCTGATGCACCGCTCAGGAAAACAGGCTCTGTACCTCCCCCTGGGCAGCACAATAGGGATAACCTGGTCAAAAAGGTACAGGGGACCCAGCCCCAAGGGTGAGATCAAGGAAGAGCTTGCCTTGCCACTCATCTGCTGTGAGGTAGTGTGGGTACCAGCATGATGCTTTCCTTTCTTAACCCTCACCATCTGCTGCAGTCTGGAGAGTTGGATGCTGGATAGAGAGCAGGTGAGCTGGCTCTGGCTCTCAATGGCTGCAGCTTTAGGGAGAGGCGGTCCTCACCTGGCTTGGGCATCAATGATTGGGAAAGCTGACCCCTAAGGCATGATGATGGCAGAAGAGGAAGCTCTTTCCCCTCATTGGCTGACTGATTGCAGCACTCTGGAAAGTGGTCCCTGCTCCTTGTCTGGGCAACACAGCGGAGCTGGACCTGATGGTAAAGGGATGCATGAGAATAAGAGCAGAAGAGCTCACCCAGTCCCTCACAAGCTGCAGCACTTGGGAGAGTAGATCCATGACTTGACAGGGGATCACAGTGGAGCTGGTTCTGAAAACTTTGAAGTGTCTGGCCCCAATAGCATGAGAGCAGGAGAGCTGACTCTACCCCCTGCCAGTGGTGGCATTCGGTGGCCTAGCTAGAGAAGTGTTTGTGAACTCATCCTGATGGTGCTCACAAGAGAAAGCCCAGTGTGCTACCACTAATATCAAGTCTAGGGCTCTGAATTGGCATTTGTGAACAATTGGGATGCATAAAAGGGCCAGTCCTGCTATTCTAAAGCTGTATAATCTCTATGACACAGGGCAGAAACAAGGGAAACTAGGAGAAATTCCTGCGAGGATACAATATTGATGGTGTCAAAGAAGCCAGAGAGTTAAACCAGACCAATGCCTCATTGCAATGAACATGTGCAAGAAAAGATGTGTAGACACAGGAATGTACTGTGGAATACACTGTGGCATATTACAGCTTTCATGATGAGATGGTTTTTGTAGACTTGTGTGTGTGTGTGTGTGTGTGTGTGTGACTTTGGGGGGTTACAAGAGTGAAACTGAATATGAGGGGTAAAGAGATGAGTGGGACTGGGATGCTTGGCATTAAATCCAGAAAGAATCAGTAAAATTTTTTTTAAAAATTAGGAAGAAGAGACAGATGGTAGAAACATGTGAATTCTTAGGCACTCTTTAATGATAGTTTAAGGGCTTTAAGGCAACAGTGTATGTCTTTTTTTTTTTTTTTTTTTTTTTTGCTCTTTGTAGAAAGCATCTATTTTATTTTATTTTTTTTTTAATTTTTAATATTTTTATTACATATTTTCCTCAATTACATTTCCAATGCTATCCCAAAAGTCCCCCATAGCGCCCCCCACTTCCCTACCCACCCATTCCCATTCTTTTGGCCCTGGCATTCCCCTATATTGGGGCATATAAAATTTGCAAGTCCAATGGGCCTCTCTTTCCATTGATGGCCGACTAGGCCATCTTTCGATACATATGCCGCTAGAGACAAGAGCTCCGGGGTTCTGGTTAGTGCATCATGTTGTTCCAACAATAGGGTTGCAGATCCCTTTAGCTCCTTGGGTACTTTCTCTAGCTTCTCCATTGGGAGCCCTGTGATACATCCAATAGCTGACTGTGAACATCCACTCCTGTGTTTGCTAGGCCCCGGCATCGTCTCACAAGAGACAGCTATATTTGGGTCCTTTCAGTAAAATCTTGCTAGTGTATGCAATGGTGTCAGCGTTTAGAAGCTGATTATGGGATGGAACCCTGGATACAGCAGTCTCTAAATGGTCCATCCTTTCATCACAGCTATGAACTTTGTCTCTGTAACTCCTTCCCTGGGTGTTTTGTTCCCAATTCTAAGAAGGGGCACAGTGTCAACACTTTGGTCTTCATTCTTCTTGAGTTTCATGCATTTAGCAAATTGTATCTTATATCTTGGGTATCCTAAGTTTTGGGCTAATATCCACTTATCAGTGAATACATATTGTGTGAGTTCTTTTGTGATTGTGTTACTTCACTCAAGATGATGCCCTCCAGGTCCATCCATTTGGCTAGGAATTTCATAAATTCATTCTTTTTAATAGCTGAGTAGTACTCCATTGTGTAAATGTACCATAATTTCTGTATCCATTCCTCTGTTGAGGGACATCTGGGTTCTTTCCAGCTTCTGGCTATTATAAATAGGGCTGCTATGAACATAGTGGAGCATGTGTCCTTTTTACTGGATGGGACATCTTCTGGATATATGCCCAGGAGAGGTATTGCTGGATCCTCCGGTAGTACTATGTCCAATTTTCTGAGGAACCGCCAGACTGATTTCCAGAGTGTTTGTACAAGCTTGCAATCCCACCAACAATGGAGAAGTGTTCCTCTTTCTCCACATCCTCGCCAGCATCTGCTGTCACCTGAATTTTTGATCTTAGCCATTCTGACTGGTGTGAGGTGGAATCTCAGGGTTGTTTTGATTTGCATTTCCCTGATGATTAAGGATGTTGAACATTTTTTCAGGTGCTTCTCTGCCATTCGGTATTCCTCAGGTGAGAATTCTTTGTTCAGTTCTGAGCCCCATTTTTTAATGGGGTTATTTGACTTTCTGGAGTCCACCTTCTTGAGTTCTTTATATATATTGGATATTAGTCCCTTATCTGATTTAGGATAGGTGAAGATCCTTTCCCAATCTGTTGGTGGTTTTTTTGTCTTATTGATGGTGTCTTTAGCCTTGCAGAAGCTTTGTAGTTTCATGAGGTCCCACTTGTCAATTCTCGATCTTACAGCACAAGCCATTACTGTTCTATTCAGGAATTTTTCCCCTGTGCCCATATCTTCAAGGCTTTTCCCCACTTTCTCCTCTATAAGTTTCAGTGTCTCTGGTTTTATGTGAAGTTCCTTGATCCACTTAGACTTGACCTTAGTACAAGGAGATAGGAATGGATCGATTCGCATTCTTCTCCATTTTAACAACCAGTTGTGCCAGCACCATTTGTTGAAAATGCTGTCTTTCTTCCACTGGATGTTTTTAGCTCCCTTGTCAAAGATCAAGTGACCGTAGGTGTGTGGGTTCATTTCTGGGTCTTCAATTCTATTCCATTGGTCTATTTGTCTGTCACTATACCAGTACCATGCAGTTTTTATCACAATTGCTCTGTAGTAGAGCTTTAGGTCCGGCATGGTGATTCCACCAGAGGTTCTTTTATCCTTGAGAAGAGTTTTTGCTATCCTAGGTTTTTTGTTATTCCAGATGAATTTGCAGATTGCACTTTCTAATTCGTTGAAGAATTGATTTGGAATTTTGATGGGGATTGCATTGAATCTGTAGATTGCTTTTGGCAAGATAGCCATTTTTACAATGTTGATCCTGCCAATCCATGAGCATGGGAGATCTTTCCATCTTCTGAGATCTTCTAGAATTTCTTTCTTCAGAGACTTGAAGTTTTTATTATACAGATCTTTCACTTCCTTAGTTAGAGTCACGCCAAGATATTTTATATTATTTGTGACTATTGAGAAGGGTGTTGTTTCCCTAATTTCTTTCTCAGCCTGTTTATTCTTTGTGTAGAGAAAGGCCATTGATTTGTTTGAGTTAATTTTATATCCAGCTACTTCACCGAAGCTGTTTATCAGGCTTAGGAGTTCTCTGGTGGAATTTTTAGGGTCACTTATATATACTATCATATCATCTGCAAAGAGTGATATTTTGACTTCATCTTTTCCAATTTGTATCCCTTTGATCTCCTTTTGTTGTCGAATTGCTCTGGCTAGGACTTCAAGTACAATGTTGAATAGGTATGGAGAAAGTGGACAGCCTTGTCTAGTCCCTGATTTTAGAGGGATTGCTTCAAGCTTCTCACCTTTTACTTTGATGTTGACTACTGGTTTGCTGTAGATTGCTTTTATCATGTTTAGGTATGGGCCTTGAATTCCTGATCTTTCCAAGACTTTTATCATGAATGGGTGTTGGATCTTGTCAAATGCTTTTTCCGCATCTAACGAGATGACCATGTGGTTTTTGTCTTTGAGTTTGTTTATATACTGGATTACGTTGATGGATTTCCATATATTGAACCATCCCTGCATCCCTGGGATGAAACCTACTTGGTCAGGATGGATGATTGTTTTGATGTGTTCTTGGATTCGTTTAGCAAGAACTTTATTGAGGATTTTTGCATCAATATTCATAAGGGATATTGGTCTGAAGTTTTCTATCTTTGTTGGGTCTTTTTGTGGTTTAGGTATCAGAGTAATTGTGGCTTCATAGAATGAGTTGGGTAAAGTACCTTCTGTTTCTATTTTGTGGAATAGTTTGTGAAGAACTGGGATTAGATCTTCTTTGAAGGTCTGATAGAACTCTGCACTAAACCCATCTGGTCCTGGGCTTTTTTTAGTTGGGAGACTATTAATGACTGCTTCTATTTCTTTGGGGGATATAGGGCTGTTTAGATCATTAACCTGATCTTGATTCAACTTTGGTACCTGGTGTCTGTCTAGGAACTTCTCCATTTCATCCAGGTTCTCCAGTTTTGTTGAGTATAGCCTTTGGTAGAAGGATCTGATGGTGTTTTGGATGTCTTCAGGATCTGTTGTTATGTCTCCTTTTTCATTTCTGATTTTGTTAATTAGGATGCTTTCCCTGTGCCCTCTAGTGAGTCTGGCTAAGGGTTTATCTATCTTGTTGATTTTCTCAAAGAACCAGCTCCTTGATTGGTTGATTCTTTGAATAGTTTTTCTTGTTTCCACTTGGTTGATTTAGCCCCTGAGTTTGATTATTTCCTGCCGTCTACTCCTCTTGGGTGAATTTGCTTCCTTTTGTTCTAGTGCTTTTAGGTATGTTGTCAAGCTGCTAATGTGTGCTCTCTCTAGTTTCCTTTTGGAGGCACTCAGAGCTATGAGTTTTCCTCTTAGAAATGCTTTCATTGCGTCCCATAAGTTTGGGTATGTTGTGGCTTCATTTTCATTGAACTCTAAAAAGTCCTTAATTTCTTTCTTTATTCCTTCCTTGACCAAGGTATCATTGAGAAGAGTGTTGTTCAGTTTCCACGTGAAGGTTGGCTTTCTATTATTTATTTTGTTATTGAAGATCAGCCTTAGTCCATGGTGATCTGATAGGATGCATGGGACAATTTCAATATTTTTGTACCTGTTGAGGCCTGTTTTGTGACCAATTATGTGGTCAATTTTGGAGAAGGTACCATGAGGTGCTGAGAAGAAGGTATATCCTTTTGTTTTAGGATAGAATGTTCTGTAGATATCTGCCAGATCCATTTGATTCATAATTTCTGTTAGTTTCACTGTGTCCCTGTTTAGTTTCTGTTTCCATGATCTGTCCATTGGTGAAAGTGGTGTGTTGAAGTCTCCCACTATTATTGTATGAGGTGCAATGTGTGCTTTGAGATTTACTAAAGTTTCTTTAATGAATGTGGCTGCCTTTGTATTTGGAGCATAGATATTCAGGATTGATAGTTCCTCTTGGAGGATTTTACCTTGATGAGTATGAAGTGTCCCTCCCTGTCTTTTTTGATGACTTTGGGTTGGAAGTCAACCTTATCAGATATTAGAATGGCTACTCCAGCTTGTTTCTTCATACCATTTGCTTGGAAAATTGTTTTCCAGCCTTTCATTCTGAGGTAGTGTCTATCTTTTTCTCTGAGATGAGTTTCCTGTAAGCAGCAAAATGTTGGGTCTTGTTTGTGTAGCCAGTTTGTTAGTCTATGTCTTTTTATCGGGGAGTTGAGTCCATTGATATTAAGAGATATTAAGGAAAAGTAATTGTTGTTTCCTGTTATTTTTGTTGTTAAAGTTGGCATTCTGTTCTTGTGGCTGTCTTCTTTTAGGTTTGTTGAGGGATTACCTTCTTGTTGTTTCTAGGGCGTGGTTCCTGTCCTTGTATTGGTTTTTTTCTGTTATTATCCTTTGAAGGGCTGGATTCGTGGAGATATAATTCGTGAATTTGGTTTTGTCGTGGAATACTTTGGTTTCTCCATCTATTTTAACTGAGAGTTTGGCTGGGTATAGTAGCCTGGGCTGGAATTTGTGTTCTTTTAGTGTCTGTATAACATCCGTCCAGGATCTTCTGGCTCTCATAGTCTCTGGTGAAAAATCTGGTGTAATTCTTATAGGCTTGCCTTTATATGTTACTTGGCCTTTTTCTCTTACTGCTTTTAGTATTCTATCTTTATTTAGAGCATTTGTTGTTCTGATTATTATGTGTCGGGAGGTATTTCTTTTCTGGTCCAGTCTATTTGGAGTTCTGTAGGCTTCTTGTATGTTCATGGGCATCTCTTTCTTTAGATTTGGGAAGTTTTCTTCTATAATTTTGTTGAAGATGTTTGCTGGTCCTTTGAGTTGAAAATCTTCATTCTCATCCACTCCTATTATCCGTAGGTTTGGTCTTCTCATTGTGTCCTGTATTTCTTGGATGTTTTGAGTTAGGATCTTTTTGCATTTTACATTTTCCTTGATTGTTGTGCCGATGTTCTCTATGGAATCTTCTGCACCTGAGATTCTCTCTTCCATCTCTTGTATTCTGTTGCTGATGCTCGTATCTATGGTTCCAGATTTCTTTCCTAGGGTTTCTATCTCCAGTGTTGCCTCATTTTGGGTTTTCTTTATTGTGTCTACTTCCCTTTTTAGGTCTAGTATGGTTTTGTTCATTTCCATCATCTGTTTGGATGTGTTTTCCTGTTTTTCTGTAAGGACTTCTACCTGTTTGATTATGTTATCGTGTTTTTCTTTAAGGATTTGTTACTCTTTAGCAGTGTTCTCCTGCAATTCTTTAAGGGATTTTTGTGCTTCCTCTTTACTGTCTTCTGCCTGTTTACCAGCGTTCCTTTGTATTTCTTTAAGTGTGTTATTAAAGTCCTTCTTGAAGTCCTCTACCATCATCAGGAGATATGCTTTTAGATCCGTGTCTAGCTTTTCCGGTGTCTTGGGGTGCCCTGGACTGGGCGAAGTGGGAGTGCTGGGTTCTGATGATGGTGAGTGGTCTTGGTTTCTGTTAGTAAGATTATTACGTTTACCTTTTGCCATCTGGTAATCTCTGGGGTTAGTTGTTGTCGTTGTCACTGTTTAAAGATTGGAGCAGAAGCTGTGTTCCACTCACCAGCAGTCTCAAAATCCTGTGGCTGGGGTCGTGGGTAGCTGGCGGTACCCCAGTGCTGGTCCAGCCGGAAGAGGCCTGTGGTCCTACTCAGGCCGGTTTTCTGCTTCCCTAACTAATGCAGTCACAGGTCCCGCGCGCAATTGGATTGGAGCAGAAGCTGTGTTCCACTCTCCAGAAGTCTTAAGATCCTGTGGCGGGTGTTGTGGGTAGCTGGCGAGTGTCAGCCGACCCTGCGCCCTAGCTACCCAGGTGCTTTTCTGACCGGAAGAGGCTTGTGGCCCTATGTAGGCCGGATTTCTCTCTCCCCAACCAGAGCAGTCTCAGGTCCCGCGTGATTGGACTGGAGCAGAAGCTGTGTTCCACTCACCAGCAGTCTCAAAATCCTGTGGCGGGGGTCGTGGGTAGCTGGCGGGTGTCAGCCGACCCTGTGCTCTAGCTCCCCTGGTGCTGATCCGGCTGGATGAGGCCTGTGGCCCTACTCAGGCAGGTTTCTGCTTCCCTAACTAATGCAGTCTCAGGTCCCGCGCGCAATTGGATTGGAGCAGAAGCTGTGTTCCACTCACCAGAAGTCTTAAGATCCTGTGGCAGGTGTTGTGGGTAGCTGGCGAGTGACAGCCGACCCTGCGCCCTAGCTTCCCAGGTGCTTTTCTGACCGGAAGAGGCTTGTGGCCCTATGTAGGCCGGATTTCTCTCTCCCCAACCAGAGCAGTCTCAGGTCCCACGTGATTGGACTGGAGCAGAAGCTGTGTTCCACTCACCAGCAGTCTCAAAATCCTGTGGCGGGGCAACAGTGTATGTCTTATATAAAGCCTAAGTAGTTTACTAATAATTTCTTTGGAAATGATGGTTTTGCTTTCATTGTGGAGCTATTGGAAAAATACTTGGAAGACTTCTACTTTTATTTTGAAGTAATGGATATTATAACTTTGTTGTTTCTTTCTTAGTTTTAATGCAGCCTGTTATCCACTTCTCTATTTCCATCCCAAAGAGTATGTAGAAAAGGTAGCCTAAAAATTGGGTTCCAGAAACAGGATAAGAAAATAAGGATAGAATGAAGTATAGAGGAATATTAACCCAGCAACATGGCTGCTTTGACCACAAGCAAAAATCTAGGTCTGCATGATTTAACTAGAATATAAGCACACCCTTAGTACACACCTCTAATCTCAAACAATGGTGATGATTGAGGGACAGACAAAGTGATGAATCAGAGGAAAATTTGACAGAATGATTCAGAGATAAGATACATCCAACTCTCAGGAATAAAGCTATTCAAAAGCATAGGAGAGAAAACCAGTTTAGTCACTTGAGTTGAATTCTCTTCAGTTCTGTTTAGTTCAGTTCATTCAGTCAGTGCAGTGTAGTTGAGTTGTTCATGAATTCACACAGAAACACTTTTGAAGCCAGAGAATAAGAAGGAGACAGAAGATTATCAAATTGTCAGAGTTAATTTGAGGCAAAACAGAACAATTCAATGAGAATCTGTGAGACTCCAAATTGAATCAACTAGCTTGGAAAGGAGTTTAGAGAACTATTGGAAAGCCAGAACAGATGAGTTGAATGAAACAGCCAGAGTTCAGATAGAGCTAAAAAGGATGAGCTTATTCAGCAGTCAGCCACTGAGATAACAATTACATATGGTGAATGAAAGTTACATTTATAATGAAGTCTTTGAAAAAATGAAAAGACAGATTGGAAAAAATATTCTCAGTATATATTTCTAAAAAGGGACTGTTTTTCAGAGTATACACTACTCCCCACAACTTCAGGAAAAGACAACTAATCTTTGTTTTAAAAATAAGGCAGTTAATATACTTCATAAGAGAATTCATATGTACTCTTTTATATATATGCATACATATGATCAGTTACACATTCAGAAATCTGGAGGTTGTGAGAAAGGTTGGAGAAAGGGCTAATTTATATCAAATAATAGTTACTACATATATGTTCATTGCTAAAATAACACAAAATGCTTACCAGGATTGTTTTCTACTTGCTGGATTATTTGATAAAAGTATTGGCCTCTCAGATGAATACTATTCATGGGAGACAAGATCTGAGGAA
Organism: Mus caroli; assembly: GCF_978045245.1. Taxonomy (NCBI): domain Eukaryota; kingdom Metazoa; phylum Chordata; class Mammalia; order Rodentia; family Muridae; genus Mus; species Mus caroli. Next base: position 35,106,299 of record NW_028227269.1, read on the forward strand.
GACAAGAAAGGAAGTAGGAGGTGCATTTAATCAAAGCATATTGCATTAACCTATGAAAAATGAATAATGAAATACATCATGCAAAATTATTGCATAATAATAAAAAAATCTATAAAAGGATTGACTTCTTGGTGTACACAGAAAAATATTGGAAAAATATTTAAAGCAAGTTTCTTAATATTAAACATCACATAGAAAGATTTGCTATTTCTATGGCAGACAAGGAAGTCCGAGCTATGAATTCTCCAGCTTGTCACTGAAAGCAATATTCAGGCTCCAGGACAAGATTAAGGAGTCCGAAGGGAGGTAGATGACCTTGTCCATACACTGTTCCAGTAATACATTACTGTTCCAGTAACATGTCACTTTTGTTCTCTGTGCTCTGAAGCATAGTTTAAATGTATACCAGGATTCTACCAACTATTGTTCCTTTCAGCGATGACAGCTTTAAGTACTCGGGTGTCCTTGGAGTTTTCACATGAATTTTCAGGATGACTTTGTATAGTTCTCTGAAGAATGTCATCAAAATTTTGACAGGGCTTGTGTGGAGTCTATACAATTTGGCTATTTTAGAAGCCATTCTGCCAGTCTATGACATTGGATGCTTTTTATCTTTAGCTCTGTCTTTGGCTCTTTCTTTAGCACTTATAGCTCTCATCATAAAAGTGTAATTACTTTTTTGGTTAAGTTTATTTCTGGATATTTCACTCCAACTCATCTGATGCTGTTGTGATGGGATTGCTTCCTTTTTTCTATGAGTGTGTATGTAATTGCATGGAGAAAAGCTGCTGCTGTTTTGGCTGCTTTGCTGGAAGTGTGCTGTAAGCCATGTTTGATAATTTTCAGCATTATGAGGATATTTAAGTGGTATTATCTGCAAGCATGAATACTTGAACTTATTCTGTTCATTTTATGTATCCTTTTTATTGCTATTAGTATTGTTTGATGTCTAAAGTCAAGAGGCACATTGGATAAGAAAGGAGAGGCACCTCTGTCACACTTCTGATTTTACAGGACACTTTTATTTTTCTCTATCTATTATAATTCTGGCTTTTATAGTTATTGTATACATATTTCTACATTTCTTCTTTATGCTAAAGTCTACATTTTTATTTTCTGAGAAATTTCAAGGCTTTTCTCATAGAAATTATTGCATTTTACTAAAGTCTGTTTGTGTATTCATTGAGAAGTGTTTGTGTTCTATTATGTCTATTTTTTTGTGGGCATTGAACTGTTCAACTTCCAAAAAGAATACATTGTATCTTTATAAGGAAATCAATCTAACAGTGGAGTAAGATTTCTTCTATGTATTGTTGTTTTGTTAGCAAAATTTTACTAAATACTTTTGTTTCTACATTCATGTAGAAAATACATCTATAGTTTAGTTGCTTTGTTTGTGTCTTTGTCCAGTGCATAGAATCAGTTATAATGTTCCCTTCTTTATTATGTTAAAGAATAGTTTACACACATTTGTACATGATTTTTAAGTACTACTTAGAATAGCTACTTTATAGAATCATCCTAGGTGTCCATAAATGTATGAATGTATGCATATACTGATATATATATATATATACATATATATATCCATCAAAAGAATAGAATTATGTCATTTATGAGAAAATTGATGAAGTTTTCATGTTAAAGAAGTAAAACAGATTCACAAAATTAAATATTGAAATTTTCCTCTTAATGAATGAACAAAAACAGATATTAAGGTAGAAAAGGAGTTTTAGAAAGAAAATGGTACGAGAGAAATTGAACAAATGACAAGACAGGATAACATGATTATGAATTTAATTAAAGTACATTATATATGTATATAAAATGCCTCATTTGAATATAATATCTTGCAAAATTTATGCAGATTAATTAAAAAGCACATCTTTTAAAAGAGATATGATATTTTGTTCAAAAGAAGAAGATAGGTGAAGCTAGAGATGAAAGGAATTTTTACTGATAACTATACAAGGCAATTCTAAAGTGTGTATGTGTTTTCAAAAGGCAGAATATGCTCATTCTGAAGTAAATAAAAGTTGATATAGCTCAGGATTTAAACTAGTAATCCATTAAGAATACAGTAATCAAAACATCATGATTATATTACTAGGCCTACATAAGTAGACTATGTAGAATAGAATAAAACTGGATAAATTAAAATAAACTTCCCAGAAATATAGGTATCTACATCTAAACAATTGGTTTTATCAAAGGTATAATAATAGGATATATGTATATATATACATATATGTGTATATATGTGTATAGGATATATGTATATATATATCCTATATATACTATATATATATATATATATACTATATATGTATATATACATATATATATATACATATATCCTATACACATAAAATATCCACATAAAATAAAGCAACTGAATACATGTACAAGCAGAAATGAATCTGAACGATTTCCCACAAGAAGATTAGGCATTGATATATGAAAGCTAAAAGTATGCAGCTTGAATAAGTAAATATAGAAGAGTGATGGATCAGTGATTAATAGTGTATACTGATCTTTCAGAGGAACTGAATTCTCTTTGAACATCAATATTGAGTCACACACAACTACTTGTAACTCTAGTTCATGGCATCTGATGTCATCTTCTTACGTCCAAATTCCCCTCCACATGTACACACTCACCCTCACACACAGACCCGACACACACACACACACACAAAATACACACTTATACATAAGTAAAAATAAAACCTATACATACATAAAACTAAAAATTTTAAAACATGTAAGAAGAAAATATAATGAGTCAATACCATGGCAAAAGATAAGAATTTTATAAACTATAAAGATGAACTTTAAAAATTCACATGAGTCCTACCAAATTATAGAAAAACACCTTTAGAAAAAAATTAGAGCTCAACAAAGAATTTTCAACTGAGGAATATCAAATGGTTGAGAAACAGCTAAAGAAATGTTCAACATCTTTAGTCATCAGGGAAATTCAAACTAAAACAGCCCTGAGATTCCACCTCACACCAGTCAGAATGGCTAATATCAAAAACTTAGGTGACAGCAGATGCTGGCCAGGATGTTGAGACAGAGAAATACTCCTCCATTGCTGGTGAGATTACAAGTTGATACAACCACTCTGGAAATCAATCTGGCAGTTTTTCAGAAAATTGGACATAGTACTACCAGAGGATCCATGTATACCACTCCTGAGCATATACTCAAATGATGCTCCAACATATAACAAGGACACATGCTCCACTATGTTCACAGCAGTCTTATTTATCATACTGAGAAGCTAAACAAACAAACAAACAAAAACAAGATGTCTTTCAACAGAGGAATGGATACAGAAAATGTGGTACATTTACACAATGGAGTACTACTCAGCAATTACAAGATATTATGAATTCATGAAATTCTTAGGCAAATGGATGGAACTAGAAAATACCATCCTGAGTGAGGTAATTGAGTCACAAAAGAGCACACATGGTATGCACTCACTGATAAGTGGATATTAGCCCAAAAGCTCAGAATACCCAAAATACAATTCATAGACCAAATGAAGCTCAAGCAAAATGAAGACCAAAGTGGATGCTTTGATCCTTCTTAGAAGGAGGAACAAAATGCTTACAGGAGGAAATACAGAGACAAAGTATGGAGCAAAGACTTAATGAAAGGCCATGAAGAAACTGCCCCTCCTGGGGATGCATCCCATAACAATCCACCAAACCCAGACACTATTGCAGATGCCAAATATACAGGTGTCTTCTGAGAGGCTCTGCCAGAGCCTGACAAACACAGATGCATATGCTTTCAGCCAACCATTGAACTGAGCATGGGGTCCCCAATGGAGGAGTTAGAGAAAGGACCGAAGGAGCTGCAGGGATTTGCTACCCCATAGGAAGAACAACAATATCAACCAACCAGACCCCCCAGAATTCCCAGGGACTAAACCACCAACCAGAGAGAACATATGGAGGAACTCATGGCTCCATCCACATATGTAGCAGAGGATGGCCTAGTCGGACATTAATGGAAGGAGAGTCCCTTGGTCCTGTGAAGTCTTGTCCTCAGTACAGGGGTATGCAAGGCAGGAGTGGGTGGGTGAGTGAACACCATCATAGAGGCAGGGAAAAAAGGAATGAGATAGGGGTTTTCTGAATGGGAAACTGGGAAAGGGTATAACATTTAAAATGTAAATAAATAAAATATCCACTAAAAGAAAGGAAAAATTACATAAAAATTAAAAAATAAAAATAAGAAATCCAGCCACAGGCTAAAAATATTTTCCGTAGTTATATACATATTTTGTATCTATGGCATATAATAAATATAGCATAAAGTCACAAATTTGCAAATTAACATAAATTTAAAAACTCACATAAGCAAAACACCTGATAATACTGTATGTCATAAGAGAAGGGCAAGTGAAAGCTACACCTGTCAATCAATCAGTCATCATTATATACCTCAGAGCCTTAGAGCTCAACAAAGAATTTTCAACTGAGGAATATCAAATGGTTGAGAAACAGCTAAAGAAATGTTCAACATCTTTAGTCATCAGGGAAATTCAAATTAAAACAGCCCTGAGATTCCACCTCACACCAGTCAGAATGGCTAATATCAAAAACTTAGGTGACAGCAGATGCTGGCCAGGATGTTGAGACAGAGAAATACTCCTCCATTGCTGGTGAGATTACAAGTTGATACAACCACTCTGGAAATCAATCTGCCTATCTGTTCTCCTCACAAAATTTATATTATATATTAATTTATATGGTCTGTATGTAGTTAACTTATGTGTATGTTACAAACCAAGAAGTTAGAAGGATGGCAAAAGGATTCTATTGAGAATTGGCTAACCACAGTACATTGTCTGCCTCTCTGACTACGAGCAGTCTTCCTGGAGATCAGCAGATTTCCACTGAGATGGTAGACTATGTCTGGGCCCTGATGGCAGCACCATCTACTCAAGAAGAAAGACCTGGTGTAATGACGTAGGCAAAAGATGTCATCAATGTCACAGTGCTGAGACAAGTCTCTGCTAACTTTTTCAGGTACTATCAATCAGGTTAGGATTTCTGGGTGATTTCTCTTTTAAACAGATTAGAGATATAATATCAAATGATACATTATCTCCATTCCTAAATCCAAATAGCATTTCTCCAGAAAAGATGACTCTGTATGGAAAAATGTGGGTGCTTATAGAGAATTGAGGTTCTACATGACAATCTCAGGATATTTACTGCCTGAATTTATCCCATCCCTTAACTTTTGGAAGTCTCAGTTTCTGAATCGGTATTATGGGGATAATTAGACCTAACATTTGTCGGACCTTTTATAAAATGTGGTACTTTGTATAGTATCCTCTTTCTACTTACTACTTAAAAAATGTGTTTTCTAAATTTCTGTCCTCTATTCTTGGTCATTTATTTCTGCCGACTAGATTTAAAGCCTCTTCCAAGTTCCTATTTGTGCTCTGCCCCAAAGGACTCCTGAAATGTCAAACTAGGTTCAGATTTTCAGAAGCTTGCATAATATTTGTAAAAGAGCCATGGAAACGTATACGTCTGGCCAAATGACCTTGGCCTCTTCAGGCCTGGTGGAGTTATAGTGTGGGGAAGTGCTTTCTGCTTTCTCAGACAAACTTCCTGAGGTTTGGATTTATTTATTTGCCCATGGTATATGTCACTCTTGTCATATTGCTTCAGACAACCCTTAGTGAATCTGTGTATTGTCTGTATCCAAATATAAACGTGTCTTCTTTTGTAGCACTCACAGGAGTCTCATCCTGTGCATGCACTTTGTGTCTGTGCATGGATACATTTTGATCTGTCTTTTGCAAGGACAGAGTTTCCTTCCAGTCTCCGCTGTATGCCAAGTGCCCAGGAAAGAAGGAAGATGGAGAGCTTCACCATAAAGTGACTGAAACTTTTCTCTCTGAGTTCTTCTCATTTCTCACTCCTCCTCCACGCCTATCTCTGCCTTTACTATGATTTGTCAATACCTGTTTGGATCTTAAGGAATTAGAAAACTGTGGGACCAAGACACCAGAACCATTTTTCTCTGTTGTTGATAAATACCAGGTGGGCAGAGAATCTTATGAGCTCTTACAAGCTCATCTTTCCTATAAGATCACATTCTTATTTTTGTTAATGACGAGTTCAATTTACAGATATAGTGGGGACTGGGAAAAGAGGCTCTCAAAGTCCACATTCATGCAGGCTGGTGGGCTCCAGAGCGATAAGCTGCTGAAGAGATGTTTCCTACTTCTCAGCACAGGAGCAGGACAAGCTTGTGATTGCCTGTTGAGGCCTTGGATCAGCCTACCCTGTGAAGGCTGTGCTGAGAGGGTGCTGTCCTGCCTACTGCCCCCACTTGGAACCCCACTTGGCTTTTTCCATTAATGTTTCTTCTATTTGAAGTGGTGTAATTCACCCTCAGTGTGTGGTCTGGCTTCATTCTCACAAGAGCAGAGACTGCAAGAAGGGAGCCAAACTGTGGTGGGCCAATGGTAAAAAACTGCTTCTATTTTCCGTCTTAACAGCAATTGTTTTTTCCTTTAACAAGCCGAGAGGCTGTAACTGGTTGGAGGAGGTGGGCTTGAATTTCTGTGAATGGAATGGTTTAGAATATATGTAATTTAAAAGTAAGTAAAAAGAGAATAATATCAGTTTAATACAGAGTGAAATGGTTATTAATATTATGTCTCTTTATTCATGCATCTGTACACATCAAAGCCTACATTCTATGTTTATTGTACTCTGAAGTTCTTTAAACATTATAACTTCGGCCTGAATTCATCTATCTTCAGACATCAGACTGTTCTTGAATCTGTACCAGTGTCTTAGCCACATAGTTCGAGTAAGTGAACAGGGTAATTCCTTGTGAAATATCATAACATATTCATTGCTTTTTTTGGTTTCCTGTAATTTAATGATAATACAGGAGAAATTGAGAGTGCCCAGTCTGGCAGTAACACTTGTTAATGATGAAGTTTAGATTAATAATGTAGATTATGTAGCAAATTGTGTAACAAATTCAAGAACACATATGTAGCTACAAACTTAAATTCAACATGATGCTTTAAAATTAATGTTGAAACATCAGGCAATGCACTGAATTTTACTGCCTCAACTATTAAAGTCTGCTAAATGGGATAATGATGGCTGTCTCCACCTATATTAAAGGATTAGGGAGTTATTGTCTGTAATGAGATTCTGAAGTCATCTGGTCCCCAGATGCACTGCTTTTTATAATAGGAGTAGACATAGATAAATAACAAAATTTCTTCCTTGTTTATTGCCCAGCTTAGTATTTAACTCACGAAGTTTGAAAGCTCATATTGTGAAATTTTATAAAAATAATTTGCCTGCAACCTCAAATCCATCATATTTTAAGTAATTATACCTTATGCTTTGAAGCCATGTCGCCTTTGCTCTTAAAAAAAAAAAAAAGACAGGGTAGTACCAAATAGTTCACACTGTTTTGGAACTCAGTGAGTAGCCAAAGCTGGCCTGGAGCTCTCAATTCCCCTGTATCTTTATGTCAATTTTTAGAAGTGTAAGTGTGGGCCACTGTGCTCGGTGAGGTTGTATTATATTATTTGATGGTCAGTATATTATTCTGTTCCTCAGAAGTTTAGTTTTAGCTGACTCTGAACCTATAGTTTTAATTAGTAGTGTTTCTTTAATCATTGTATATGCTGACCCCAGTTTTTGTTTTTAATCTATTCATTCATATAGTGTTTAACAAACATCTTATATAAGTTAGGCTTAGATATACACCAAAGCATAAAAAATGCTCACACTCTGACTTAGGGACTAGGAGTTGAGATTGGAGTTATATAGGAGTGATACAATAAATAATGATCTCTCCATGGGAGTGATATATGGAGAATTAATTAAAATATTTGAAGAACCAGACACTGCAAAGATCTCTAGGAAGAGCTTTTCAAAGATGCTAAAGGCTGAGAAAGAGGTGAGGAGAGCGAAGGGTCTCATGTTCCTCAGAGCACATGAGAATCAGTTATTCCCTAGGTCATAGAACAGTAGGCATAGGGATAGTGTGATGCTATTTCAGGGGTAGAGTGAAGGGAATTACTGGTATTCGTTTCGACCACTGCAGGAAGCATTTCTCTGTCAGGAAAGTCAATGCATGAGATCAATAGCATCCTTCTTCGTAGAGGGTACTGGAGCTCAGTATGTGAGGAAGCAACAAGCATCCTCCCAAGCCTGGGCAGCAGAGTCATATTTGGCATTCATGTAAATGAATTATACACTCTAGGAGACATTTTGTATCAAGGGATGACATGCCAAATTAGTGCTACGAAATACAAATCCATATTTCTTTTTCATATGTTAACACCTTATTGGATAGAAAAATAGTCTAAGGAAAATAAAATGGTTGGAAATATGGTGTTGTATCATTCCACTTGTAAAATATTTAGAAAATAGTCATACCAGACAGGGCTAGTTTAAGTAGGATACTCCCTGGGGAAGGAATAAGATTTGATAACGTCTTCAACAGGGTGAAATAGAAGACATAAAATGTAAAATGTAGGGATTGCAGGATGGAATTTTACAACCAATGGGAAGAAAAGGGAATGTTTTTGCAAATCAATATATAAGAGGAAAATTACAAACTAAAATCTAAGCAGAAAGTTGCTTACCTATTGCAAGGTGCTGGCAGAATTTGCTCCACCGAGTACTGAAAGTCAGAGTTGAGAATGAGAAGAGTGGCTTCAGTAGGAAGGGCTTGGCAACAAAGAGAAAGGTTGAAATAGTGTAACCAATTCTCATGGTCTGCCCATGTAGAAATGTAGTTAGTTTTATTTCTCTTAGGCTCCTATGGCTAGTAAAATTCAAGAAATAGAAGAGAGACATGAGCTAGTGGTTTAATTGAGATAAAAATGTATTTATGTAACATTATTTGAGGCAATGGTAGTAGAAAGATAAAAAAGAGTGAATTAACTACATGTGTAATAAAATATATAACATTTACATGCATTTTAGGTGGATTCTCACATTTTAATTAAAATGTAATTTGAATATAGTATTTGAAATGTACAGCCCCAAATTTTTCTTAGGGAACATAATTATGTAACTAATGAGATTTAAAAAATATTACACATGTGATTTGGATGAAGTCAGAACTGCTTAACATATGAAAGATTAATGTGCTTCATGCAAAACAATGTCTCACTCTTATGAGATAGATTTATTTGTTGCTCATTAATGCAAGGTAACAATTTGAGTGAAATTTTAGGATGGAGGGATTAACTGATGTGTGGCTTCTATTGTTCAGTTCACTTGTCAGAGGGTCTCCTTTAATTTTGGTATAGGAGGTCTTGCCCTTATTTTGTATGTATATATAATTCGTGCATATTTGTGGCAATTTACAGCTGTGACTAAATGGAATAACAGTGCTGTGAATATTTACACTTTTCATTTTATGTACATGGTCATCAGGAAATGTGGAATCATGATAAGAGGTTAACACATGTAGACTTAGTGTAGACTAAGCTTTGTAGATAATGTCAATTTACCAAAAATAGTTGAAACAAGCTTTAAGGCTTTGAACAAAGAAAATAAGGAAGATATGAGAAGATGGGAAGATCTTTCATGCTCATTGGTAGGTAGGAGTAACATAATAAAACTGAGCATTTCATAAAATGCAATCTAGAGATTCATTGCAATCCTCATCAATATTTCAAAGTATTCTTTACAGACCTTGAAAAGACAATAATCAGCATCATATGGAAACACACACACACACATATCAAGATAGTTAAAACAATCCTGTTTAATAAGTGAACTTGCAGAGGTATTCAACATCCTTAGCCATCAAAGAAATGCAAATTAAAACTACATTAGGATTTCATCTTATACCTATCAGAATGGCTAAGATCAAAGACTTATGTGGCAGCTAATGTGGGATGTGGAGCAAGGGAAAACTCTTCCATGCTGGCGGGAGTGTAAATGTCTATAGCTATTATGCAAATCAATGTAGCAGTTTATCAGAAAAAAATTAGAATTTATCTACCTCAATACCCAACTGTATCACTCTTGAGTATATAACCAAAGAATGCTCCATCCTACTACAAAGATACCTGCTCAACTATGTTCCTCGTTGATTTAGTCATAAAAACCCCCAATTGGAGAAAACCTAAATGTTCTTCAGCTAACGAAAGGATAAGAAAATATGGTACATTTATACACAATGAAATATTAGCAAATGTATGGGACTAAAAATAATCATCCAGTGTGAGGTAACTTAGACATAAAAAACAAACATGGCATGCACTCACTTAGTGTGGACATTAGCTGTTAAGTGAAGGATGATCATGCTACAATCTATTGACCCTGAGAGCCTAAGTAATAAGCAGGGCTCAAGGGCACGCATGGATCTCCATGGAAAGGGTCAGTAGACTAGATATTGTGGGTGGACTTGGGGTGGGTAGGGATGAGAACAGGAAGGATCAGGTGGGAAGGGGGAGTGATGGAAGAAGAGAGTACTGGGAGAGAGACTGCAGTTTAAGGACACTTGCGGGCCAATGTGGAAATATAGTGCAATGGAAACTCCCTGGAATCTGAGGATTACACTAGCCAAGGTGCCTAGTAATGGAGTATAATAAAGAGCCATACCAGCCAATATCCTATAACCAGGGAAGGCTCCAGGGGTGTGAATGGGACAAAACCTTAAACCTATAGTTTGTTCTGCATGTAAGATGTGGTGGGGTAATAGTGTCACAGAAGTTATGGGAGTGACCAACCAATGACTGGTGAAACTTGAGGCCAACAGCAGGAGAGGGAGCCATGTCTGACTTCCTAGATGGACAGGAAATAGAGGCTAGATATCGCAGAGACATAGCATAAAATGAAACATGACTGCCCCTTCCAGTCTCCCCCAAAAGAAAAGTCAATGGAAAAATTCAACGAAATAATTCATAATGATATTCTGCTACACTCATAGATAGGTGGCTAGCACAACAGTCAGCAGGAAGGCCTCATCCAACAACAAATCGGAGCAGAAAAAGAGACCTACCGCCAAACATTAGGCAGAGCTCAGGGAATCCCATAAAAGAAGGAAAGGAAGGACTTTAGGAGCCAGTGATGTCAAGGACACTACAAGAACTCAGCCCACAGAATCAACTAAGCAGGATTCATAGGGGCTCGTGGAGACAGAAGCAAAAGACTGTATAGATTTAAGCCAGGTCCTCGACATAGTTGTGCATGCAATAGTTGTGCAGCTTTGTGCTTTTGTGCAATTCCTAACAGTGAGAGTGGGAGATGTCTCTGCTTTTTTTTTTCCTGCTCTTGGAAATGTTACCCTGCTACTGGGTTATCTTGTCCAACCTTGAAATATGGATTTGTGCCCAGTAACTTGTTATGCTGTGTATGGGTGATATTCCAGAGTGGTCTGTTTAAATCTGGAGGAAGGGGAGATGGGTGTGGGGAGAGCTGGTAGGAGGAGAGGGTGAGGAAACTGTGCTCAGGATGTATTGTATGACCGAATACTAAATAAAAATATACTCCTGACAGAGAATAACAAATTTAAAAATTATACTGATGATGCTGCACATTGAGGTTCTGTGATGAGGTCCTGATGCTGTACATTGAGGTTCTGTTATGAGGTCCTGATGCTGTACATCGAGGTTCTGTGATGAGGTCCTGATGCTGCACATCGAGGTTCTTTTATGAGGTCCTGATGCTGTACATTGAGGTTCTGTGATAAGTTCCTGATGCTGTACATCGAGGTTCTGTGATAAGGTTCTCATGCTGCATATACTTCCTAATACTTGTCTCTTTGTGGTTTTGATTTAAATTTCCTAATTACTAGCAAATATGAGAAACTTTTAAGTACATGTATTAATATTTGAAAACCATATTTTTCCAAGCTTCATCTTGAAGTCTGACCACTAACATAAAATGTGTAATCCTTTTCTTGTTCATTCACAGGCACTCTGTATATATTCTGGATATATGTCTTTCTCCAAATAACATACTGAAAATATCATTTCAAACCTCTAGTTTCTTTTTTTCACTCTTTTCAGTGGTGTATCTTGAATCAATAAAAATTCCTTAAATTTTAATATGTCAGTTTATCAATCCTTTATATTATATTTTATGATGTTAGTGAATAATTTATGGGAAGAGTCACAACTATTTTCTATCAAATGGTCATGTGTGGGTATTTTTCATCTACAACTTTTCATTTTCGTTATGCTTTTAGTTCTACTATTTATTAGGGCTGACTTCCACGTATGAAGAATAAATTGTTATGTTTTTCCAGAGATAAGTCAGTTGACTTCGTAAGGGTTCCTGAAAAGACCTTCCTTTCCATTCTGTATTATTTGCTTTATTGCCATAAAACTGAGAGTCAAATATTATGTATAGTAAAGATAAAAACATTCATTTCTCTGTTCACCATAAGCAAGCTAATTCAGAATCATATTGCTGTATAATTTTGCTGTAAACCAGATGTGCATCTATTTCTGTTTTATCAGTCAGATTAGATTTTTTTACTCACATATAATATGACATTATTTTTATTACAGTGGTTTTATGAAAATCTAGATAATTCATTGTCTGTCTTCAAAAATTTATTCTTTAAGACTTTCATGCTTATTGCTTTGTTTGGCTTTGGCTTTGAGACAGAACCTCATTCTATTGCCCAACTTGACCTTTCTTCCTTTGTCCTAAGATAACGGTGCATGCTCCCATGCCCAAGTCTCTCATGGTCACTCTTTTATAACATTTGCATTTTTATATAAAATTGGATTCAATCTGCTAATATCTGCAAAATTTTTGAATTTTAGACAGTATATAGAATAACATTCAATATTGTCTAAGGATATCTTTTTGTAAAGATCATTTAATTTTCTTACTGTCACTTCACAATGAAGCACAAACAAGTGCATTCGGTTCTGGTATAGCTTAAATTTAGCTTTCCCCTGATCTCTGTGTTTATGATACCTGTGGGGAATCACAGTTTAACAAAAGTATAAGTTCTTCAATGAGATGTGGGATGTGATTTTATTTTTATTTTTTGTTTGGTTTGTTTTTTTTTTCACATACTTGCTTATATTGTAAGCATCAGTTGGGACACTGTAGCTACTGTTATTTGCTGAACCTGGCTTCTTAAATGCCTAACCAGGCTTCAAAGAACTTGCTGCTGGCCAAAAGTACCGCATCCAGGACTGGGAGACATCTGGGTTATCATTTCATGGCCTCTAGCTCTATTTGCATGCCTGGGCTTATTTTTATTTGAGACAGCTGCACATTGTCTTCTAAGTGCAAGAGTCCACAAACCTTTACTAAGCTATTTAATTTCTAAGCACAGATTCAGAGTTTCTTAGCGTCTCAGGGTAGGAAAATGCTTAGAGAAGAAATTATGTGCAGATAGTCTATCATTCTTCTGAAATTCTCTAAGTTCTACACTTACATTTCTAGACTACTGTTTGTAATCAGTTTCTATATCTAGGTATGAAAACTGCTGCCTAGGTCAAAGAAGAAATGAAGAGTTCATTCTAAGACATGCCCATTTCCTTGCAGAACTTAGTCTTGACTTTGAATAAGTTACCTTAGTTAAATTTCCTGTTGTGCAAAGAGATGTATATATGATTAAGTTTTTGTGGATGTGTGGCAAGTTAATACTACAATTTATAGGTTCAATACCACTTAATACAGAAATCATCTTCCCAACTGGTAAATGTATGTAGAATAGGATAGGGAAACATATGGAGCAGTCACAGATAGAGAACATAGGAGTGTAGTCTCCAGCTGAGACTCAAAGGTTATACCTCAGTGTCAACAAATTTAGAGGTAGTGGCCAGGAATATTTTCCTTTATAAGCTTCCACATCCTCATATGAAATCAATTCTTGTTCTGTGATAGGTTCTGCTCATTATTTAAGACCTGTCCAAAGAGTAATCCCCTTTCAACTCATTTTATTTATTACTATAACAACATGATTTTGTAATTTTGTGGCTTTTGACATTTTACCAAATGTAAGGGTTTTGAAGTTAGAAAAACTAAATTTGATTCTTAAATGAGGTCTTGTGGTCTTTGAGAAGTTTTCTCTAAGAGTTGGTTGTCACATCTGTAAAATGAGATAAATATTACCTATCTCATTATTTTAGGAACACTCATTGAATGCATATTTTATGCTAACCACTGAACTGAGGAGTATATTAAAAGAGAATGTGAATATATATATATATATATATATATATGGTAATATTGTAACAGATGATATATTATAATCATTCAACTTCAAATCTTTATTTTTATTTCTTCATGATTGATGACAGTTGATAAGGAAGTAGGATCATCATGGAAATTCTAGGTTTTATAGTCTGAATAAATGTCTACATTTACCTTGCATCCCCATGCTTTCACTATGTTATAGCTTGTTCTAGTCTTTGGTATCTTTTGATCATTAGGTAAATTAATAAAGATAATCATATGAATCATATGCATATTAAGTAAGTGCACTTCTTTTTTTTTCTTTTTTTTTAATTAGGTATTTTCTTCAATTACATTTCCAATGCTATCCAAAAAGTCCCCAATACACGCCCCCCCCCAGTCCCCCACCCACCCACCCCCACCCCTTGGCCCTGGCATTCCCCTGTACTGGGGCATATAAAGTTGGCAAGTCCAATGGGCCTCTCTTTCCAGTGATGGCCGACTAGGCCATCTTTTGATACAAATGCAGCTAGAGTCAAGAGCTCTGGGGTACTGGTTAGTTCATAATAATGTTCCACCTATGGGGTTGCAGTTCCCTTTAGCTTCTTGGGTACTTTCTCTAGCTCCTCCATGGGGGGCCCTGTGATCCATCCAATAGCTGACTGTGAGCATCCACTTCTGTGTTTGCTAGGCCCCGGCATTGTCTCACAAGAGACAGCTATATCTGGGTCCTTTCAGCAAAATCTTGCTAGTGTATGCAATGGAGTCAGCGTTTGGAAGCTGATTATGGGATGGATCCCTGGATATGGCAGTCTTTAGATGGTCCATCCTTTCTTCACAGCTCCAAACTTTATCTCTGTAACTCTTTCCATGGGTGTTTTGTTCCCAATTCCAAGAAGGGGCACAGTGTCCACACTTCGGTCTTTGTTCTTCTTGAATTTCATGCGTTTAACAAATTGTATCTTATATCTTGGGTATCCTAAGTTTTTGGGCTAATATCCACTTATCAGTGAGTACATATTGTGTGAGTTCCTTTGTGAATATGTTACCTTACTCAGGATGATGCCCTCCAGATCCATCCATTTGCCTAGGAATTTCATAAATTCATTCCTTTTAATAGCTGAGTAGTACTCCATTGTGTAAATGTACCACATTTTCTGTATCCATTCCTCTGTTGAGGGGCATCTGGGTTCTTTCCAGCTTCTGGCTATTATAAATAAGGCTGCTATGAACATAGTGGAGCATGAGACTTCTGGTGAGTGGAACACAGCTTCTGCTCCAATCCAATTGCGCGCGGGACCTGAGACTGCATTAGTTAGGGAAGCAGAAAACCGGCCTGAGTATGGCCACAAGCCTCTTCTGGACTGACCAGCATTAGGGTAGCTAGGGCACAGGGTCAGCTGACACCCGCCAGCTACCCACGAAACCCACCACAGGATCTTAAGACTTCTGGTGAGTGGAACACAGCGTCTGCTCCAATCTTTAAACAGTGACAAGGATAACAACTAACCCCAGAGATTACCAGATGGCGAAAGGTAAAAGTAAGTGCACTTCTTAATTCACAACTAACTACATATAGCAGTTAACTCAACCTTCTCCCTAGTTTAAGACATTAGTTCAGTTGATAGAGTATTTGCTTATCACTCACCAGTCAAGCATAAATTGAGCCTGGTGGCTCATGACTCTAATTCCAGAACTCTGACAGTGAGGCAGCATGATCAGATGTTAAAGGTCAACTTCACCTACATAATGAACTTATAGACAGCATAGCATTCATTAAACCCTATATTAACAACAACAGCAGCAGCAACAACAACAAAACAGAATAAAGAAAATATATCAATGGAAAATATTTAGTTGTAAGTATGGGCAACCTGGTTTAAATTCTGTGTATATAATTTACTGGCTCTTTCTTGTATATTTACAGCATGTTAATTATTTAGTTAACTAACTAAACTAAGACGTCCTTATTTCTAAAACCTAGTAAAATAATTGTTTTTCTTAAAGTAATTTTGTATGGAAAACTATACATTGTAGTAAACAGTAAGTGCTCAATAGCTGTTGGCCATTGTAGTCATCCAGAGTTTAGGCTCTTTTCCACTTGTCCTGCTGTATTCATCTAGGAGCAATTTCATCTGCTCCTTCCACTCTTGTTTTCCAGGATTCTCAATCCCAGGTGAGAGCATTGGAAAAGGTTTTCATTATAAATTTATCTGGGCAAACTAGTTGTTCCACATAAATCAACTACCCCCTTGAGGTTCCCTAGTCTTTAAAAGCCTGGGAATGTGGGTAGTCTTGGCTTCACTGCCTTTGTCCGGTGTGTAGGATGTTCTGGCAGTCCACCACTGGAGCCTGAAATCTGGCCTGTGGCTAGGTTCTCTTCACTTCCTCTTGGCTAGGTTTTTGGGCCAGGAAAATGCTGTAATCCCATTTCTTCTCTCCAGAAAACCCCTAGAGATCCCCACTCTTGGACTTGAGGGTAGACATTTAAGAACTGCCTTCCTTGGATGATTTTTAGTTGCAATTTAAGTTTTTAAAACAATGATTTGTCTTAATACATTTTGCCCAACCCTTCTATCTATTTTCTATTTGAACCCACAGTCAATGAGTTCTTTACATTGAAGCTTCCCTCAGAAATCTGTGTTTTAAAACAACTTTTTAAACCCACTTTTGAAGGGTATTGTACTTTTCCATTTCTTCCTATTTATGTTTATAATCTGGTTATATTTTAATGTATATAGTGGGATATAATGATGCTTTTATGATGACACAAAAGGCAGCAAGACCTAGTCTGGATCACAAATGAAACATGCAGGAAATAGACATTTAGAAAATCTATTTTTATATTTAGTTGACAAGATCATGAGTTTTCAATGAAGAAAGACAGGATGCTCCCAAAGAGGAGTCTCTCATGGCTGTGATTCATGGTCTATTTATTGGGAGCTTGTATTTCTGAAAACAATCTGAAAACTGGAAGAGAATGTGATATCCTCTGAGCTCATTATTTAAAGCCACAGGTAATGAAATAGAATCTTCTTGCCATACTATGGGTTCTATGCAATGCCAGGAATCATTGCATAGCCTTCCAGTGGATGTTCCATGCAAAGACCACGTCCTTATAACTGCTTCAGACAATCTGTAATCCAGAATTTGCTTTATCTGATTGAAGGCACAGTGTGGTTCCAGTCACACAGAGGTACCATGAAAAATGTGGTTTTCCTAACAAAGGTCTTAATTATCCTCAAAGCTGGTGATTATAGAAAAGAATTTTTCTCCCAGTTGCTAAGACAGACATACACTTCTTAAAGGTGGCGATTTAATCTATATAATCTAGGTATTTCCTTTTCTCCATTCTATAGGCAAAATCTTAACTTACCATTCTAACTGCCTTCACAGATGTTGGCCTTAATGAACAACACACTGAGACTTCAATTCCCTAACAAGTCTTCAGGAGGGAAAGTGTTGCAAACTCATGGTTGGACACTCACAGCACTGTGAATGGAGAAGCTGGCAAGTTTCACCCTCACTTCCTGTCTGCAATTTTCATCCTCCTTCCCCATTACAGCATCAAATAAGATGTCTAGCATGAATGGCATTCTTACAGAACATGTGAGAAAAATTAGTTAATTAATGAGATTGGCCCACTTCCAGGGGCTTTGAAGGATCAAAATCCATCTTTTGAAAAAATTCAGATCCAGTTTTGCCCACACTCCTTGCTTTTCAGCCACTCTATTGCCTGCCATGAGTGGAAAGAAAGGTTGATTTCTCACTTGGGATGTTTCCTGGACATTTCTAAAATGTTCTTCTGTAAGATTTTATATTCTCTGAAGTCTGACATTTCCTGAATTTTCATTAACGCTGATGGCAGGGAAATTATTACCTAGTGAAATTTGTAAAAATCAAAGTAGCCAAGGGTCTCTCTCTTAAGTAGACTCCTTAACATGCTTAAGGAGTCTGGCAATATAATTGCCTTTTCTATAGATCCTTCTAGCAGAACATTTTTAACTCCATTGTAGGGAAGCTTTAAGAAGGATTTCCTCAAGTGAGTAGAATATTCAAAGGTGTACATTGAAATAAGATCTAACTACAAAGACACATTCGTGGAGATTCAGAATAGACCAGGAACTGTTCACTTTGTCTCTGTCTCTGTTGCTTGCTCTCTCTATCTCTCTCTCTCTCTCTCTCTCTCTCTCTCTCTCTCTCTCTCTCTCTCTCTCTCTCTTTCTCTCTCTCTCTCACTCTCCTTCATTCCTTCTCTTTCTCTTTATAATACATAAAGGTCCTCTGAGAATATATTATAGCTTCTGTTTTTGTGTGATGTGATTTCTAAGTGTGCCTTGATGTCTATACTTGTTTCTTGCACCTTTCTTTGGGGTCTTTCTCTTCTGCTTGTTTGTTTTATCATAATATTTTATGCTTTTTCTTATTTTATCTTATTACATTTGTTATATTACATATTCTGCCTTAGGAGCCTGTTTGTTTTATTGAGAAACAGAAAGGGACAGGCAATGGAGAGGAGGAGCTAGGAGGTATATAGAGAAGGGAAACAGAATATGCTACATAAAAAATCTATTTTCAATACAAATAAAATTTAAAAATAAAATTCATCATTATAAAAGGGTTTGGAATGAAGAAGGGGGAGGGAGATGTAATTATCTCTATAAAAACAAAAGAAAAAGTTGTGTAAAAATAGGCAGTGAATATATACACAATATTTATAGCAAATCAAATATTTTTCAGGTAGTGAATTCTATGTTTAAAATTATTTTCAATATTTTATTCACAATATCAGTGGGTAGCTTATTCAAACATTATGAGTTTTATTATCCTTGAAATACTTTTATTTGCTTTTGGTTTTTGTTTTGTTTTGTTTTTTGAGACAGGATATCTCTGTGTAGCTCTGGCTGTCCTGGAACTCACTAGGTAGAACAAGCTGTCCTCAAACTCAGAAATCCATGTGTCTCTGCCTCCCAAGTGCTGGGATTAAAGGTGTGCACCACCACTGCCCGGCTTCAAATACTTTTAGTAACACTATTTTTGACAGAAAACAATGATATACTTAAAGAAAATGAAGTTTATAATATTACAAGTTTTACATGATTGCTTATTATTCAATAATTGATGAAATAAAAAGTTATTTTCTTCCTTATGAGGTTATTTGGGGACAATACTAACACTAATACTTTATGTGTTACCCATACACATGAAGCAGTTTACTTGCTGTCAAAATATTTTCTATGATACAATCAGCGAAAAGATAGCTCCAATGTAAATGATTACAAGAGATTTCCATAAAATGTAGTTTCAAAATTATATGTGTAATTGTGTATGTTTAAGTGTGTATGTGTGTGTGTTTGAGTAATCTACACAATATTGGTTTTGTATGCATGAAAAATGCAAATGTTGAAGGTGTGGGACAGTGGCCTGTGCCAGGAAACTTAGTAAGTTAGAGACGGTCTGAGACCCCGGCACTCAGGCACATACCTGAGACTGTTTGTGCTTCCCTGCTCCCTGCCAGATTCCCGGCCTGGAATTTGTGCCAAACTCCCAAACAGAGTTCTTCAGGCTAATGAAGTACCTAGAAGCCCTGAGAGTTTAGCCAATAAGCTTTCCTTCCTGGACATTCCTCCCTGCAAAATGTAATTAATCTCTGGTCCACCCTGAGATGCAGGCATGCATCCATTTTCCACGAGGAACAATCAACAAACTGCTTGGAACTAAGGACTGTCTCTTTCATCGAGAACATGGGGAGCATGGAGAAGACCTTAGCCTACAGAGTCGCAGCTTAAGACTTCCATAGAAGGCCTTTCTGCACTGCCAGACAACTGCAGTTACCTTCACTGATGAGCTAATCTGGGGTTCCCATTCCATCCTCCCCAGCACCTTCCCTGTGCAAGTTGCAATCCATATCCCACCAGCCCCTGACTGTGCTTCCAATTCTTCTCAACTCAGCAATGTCTAGATGTCCACAAGTTTGGGAGCACCTAGTCCCAGCCTCATCAGACCTGAAATCCCCCAGACACTTTGTTCTTGACTTCTCTGTGTGATTCTTCAGCAGAGACCAGAGGAACCACAGCTTTGGTTCCCCCAGATCTTTGATGTTTTCTTCCACCTCTGCAGTGGTGTCTCAGAGCTTCCCTGAAGCCTAACACCCAAAAGTTAGGATAAGCAGCGGAGTCATGCTCCCCGAGTTGCGCCATTCCAATGGCCATTCCCAGTGACAGGATGCAATGAGGTCCCACATGAAGCGTCTTTCCACTTATCAAATAATTTCACTATATTCTGCTCATCTTTTGAGAATTCAAATGAGGAAAAATTCAAAGGTAGGAGAAGCAATTTCAGGACAGGTAAGTATCTAGGATCCTCACTGTTCTCAGGTTGATCTATTTAGAGAGGAGTGAGTTGTGAAACTGAACTTTGTTTAGGAATGGAGTATGAAGATGTTTAAAGTTGCAGGTAGGAGTAGAGATGAACAGAAAGAATTTGTGATTGCTAAGCCTATTAACAGTGTTGAAGATCAACTGGTCAACTTTGGACCTGTGGGAGTAGTTCAGGGCATAAATCAATTTGTTTTATAAGTATGAAGATCTGAGTCAAATCCACAAAACCTGGGTAAAAATCTGAACAATTCTGTGTGTGGTTATAACCCTAACATTAGACACCAATAACAAATAGATACTGAGAATGTTCTATACAGCCATTCTACAGGAATGGAAAGTTTCTGTTTCAACAAGAGAGATTTTTCCAAAGTCAGTAAAGTGAATTGACAGGGGCAGAGGTGAATTTTTGCTTTGGACTCTGAAGATGTACATATGGATGTGCATATCCATACTCACATGTTTGTACCATACACAATAATGCGCAAACACACATACACACACACAATCAGTTTAGTACTTCTCACTAGGAAAGGTATCCCAATGGAAAGACCACACATATTAAATGTTTCAATATGTCAAAATACAAATTCACTTGAAAGTATAGTGCCTAAATTGAGAATGATTTATGTTAAAAACAAATTGCTATAGAGTATTCTTCTATGATTTGCCACCAAGACATACAGAGACAAACTATAACTGTGGTAGGAAGAGAACAGAGTATAACTCAGGTTGGTAACAGGACTTGAATGCCATCTGCAGAGTATTAGTTTTGCATATATGCAAAATCCAAATGTTGAAGTTTCATGAGGTTTCTCTTAAGGTTCAAGAAGCTACCTGAAGTTAGGTAATGTGTGGCATTGTAAGTTTCCTTATAAAGAAGCCCTAACTAGATACTATACTAAACTGTGAAGATAAAGCTTATATCTGCTTAGGCAGTGCTATGCATATAGTAGAACTGCCCAAGAGAAAGGCTACTTATGCTACAGATAGCATACCTGGAAAGCTTGGACTACCCAAGAGTATTGAGGCTAGATGATTCGATAATGAAACCAGGATAGCATACATGCAGCTTCAAGATTTACCATTTGTCCTGCTCAATTTTGGTCTTGTTTTATCCCAAATTGTCTTCGATGTGGCCTGATTCCTCACTTTTGAAATTAGATTATTTAGTCCGTGCATTTTATTCATTTTATTCATTTTATTGTTATGTAGGTGTTCACAATTAGGAGATTTTATTGAATCATATAAGAATGTTTGGATTCTGGGAATTTGAACAATTGGAACTGTTAAAACTGAGACTTCTGAAGTTGAACTGAATATACTCTACACTACAAAACGGCCATGAGTCCATGGAAGCTAGAGTTTAAAATGATATGCTTGGATGCCAAGTTGAAAATAGGTAGAATTTTAATAGCTAATATTCATTATCCATTTGGCTGGATTTTACAGTCACCTATGAAACTAATAAATAAATAAATCTGTCTGTGGTAGTTTTTCCAGGGAGTTTTGGTTGAGGAGGAAGAATGTGCCTTGAATGTGGCATTATGCATGGGCAAGTATCCCAGATTGATATAAGGTGGCAAAGTTAGCCCAGCAGCAGTGTTTATCTACCCTTGCTTCCTGACCATGTATATGTGTCACCAGCTACCTCACATTGCTGGCACCACAATTAGAGCTGATGTTGCAACAGTGCCTTCTACATGATGAAAGACTATCTCCTCAAACTGAACTAATGTTAATCTTTTGGATTGTAAGTTTTTTCACCAGGCATTTTTGTCACAATAATGAAACAACAACAACAACAACAACAACAAAAGCCAAACAACAACAACAAAAAACCAAACCTTACACAGGTCCATCAAAGGAAAGATTTCCCCTAGCTGAACTTACCCAAACAGATCTCGCCTTCTCCAGCATCCTTCACAACACGATAGTCAGGAATACTGATGCAAATAAAACTTGTGTCTGGAGCATAGAGGAGCAGGAGCGTGCACAGATTTCCACCCATAGCAGAGGATGGATTGGCATTTTATTGGTGCTCGTAGAAGGAAAGTCAGTTTTCTTTAATGATATGATACCTGATGTACTGACCACACTTCAAGCTAATCCACACCCTCAGGAGCAGTTGAGCAACAGAAAGTAAACTCAATAGTATGAAACAGAAAGAGGGAGAGAGAGAGAGAGAGAGAGAGAGAGAGAGAGAGAGAGAGAGAGAGAGAGAGAGAGAGAGAGAGAGAGAGAGAAAGATTGATTTAGAAGGAAGGAAGCCAAGGGTCAAACATCAACACAAACAAGTCTGTCAGGAATACAAGGTGAAGTTTCTTTCACTTACCCCCCCCCCTACTTTTAAGACTTCTTAAGGTAAACAAAAGTCCTCTATTTTTTTAAAGAAAGATACAGTGTCATTAACTTGAATTTATACAGTATTTTTCTACAGATATAATTTTAATTGGAATAACAAACTGCTGCTCTTTTTTCTCTTATGCATATAAAAATCATACTAAATTATAAAAAGTGATGGCAGTTTTTAAAAAAGTTTCTTAGTGTTCATTGTAGTTTATCTAAAACATCCCATTGATTAATACATTTAAACTCTTTGTCCCCAGTTATTGGAACTTTAAGCAAAGGGTTAGCAAATGTGGCTGTATTGGAGGACACGCATCACAGTGAGTGGGATTGCAGGTTTCAAAAGCCCAAAACTTGTCATTTTAAGTTCTCTCTCTCTCTCTCTCTCTCTTTCTCTCTCTCTCTCTCTCTCTCTCTCTCTTTCTCTCCCCCTCCTTCCCTCCCTCCTCCATGCTTGTGGATTAGGTGCAATCTCTTGGCTATTACTTTATAATCATACCTACCTGCCTTCTGCCATGCTTCTCACCATCATGGTCATGGGTTAACCCTCCGAAATTGTTAAATCCCCAATAAACTCTTTCTTCTTCAATCTATCTTGGTCATGGTGTTTTGTCATGGTAATAAAACTAGGACATTTAAGAATGTAGGGAAAGATCTGGGAGAGATCTGTATGAATTAAATCAAAATAGGTTGTATGAAATTATCAAAGAATTAATAAAAGCATCATTTTTAAATTTTTTTAGTGGGAATTCTACTGTTAAGCATATATATATATATATATATATATAATAAAATTTAGTGCCAAGTAAATTGATTCTATTGTGTAATTTTTTATCAATTCAAATTTCACACTGCTTCTAAAAGGATAGTAGATTGCTTTTAAGAGGGTAGAAACCATTTCTAAGGTTTTGTGTATCTGTTCCTAAGAGAAGCCTTGGGTATATCAGTTTGAATAAAATGTGACTTTTTAGTATGTTTGCCCAGTGCATTTGTTGGGAATTAGGGAGAAAAAAAATCTACTTCTACTTCAGATTTCTAACTACTCATTACATCATATGAGTAAGAATTTTGTTTAAATAAGGACTATAATAAAAGGGGGAACTCAAGGAGAAAGCAGACCCACCAGTCTTCTCTGGAGGGAAGCTGAAGCAAAGAAGACATAAATGGGCATCACATGTCTAGACTGTAAGAAAAGATGCCCCAACACAGAAATGGTATTTGTCAGAACTTGGCTCAAAGGGCTTAGACAGGAACTAGACAAAGTTATGTTACAGATGTGTATACCAGTTTAACAAGCCAGACCTTCTCTTAAGAAAGTCTAATTGACCAGGGCACCCCAGAGTCCCTTAACAGAAGGCTTTTTTGTTTTATGCCTTCCCTCAGTTATCTTTCTTCCCAAAGGGCCTGGAAACTTTAATCATAAAACCCAACTGCAAGATCAATTGTTTTCAAATAACAAAAGATGCTAATGCAGTTTTTATAGTGCAGCAGGTCTCATTATGTTACCAGAGGCTTCGATTTCCTATTACAAGCCAGAATTGCTCTCTAAAATTAGTAAATATGTAAACTATAAGTATTCTGTATTTTGAAATAAATAAAATAGCTGGCATATTTTATTGGATGGTAAACATTTTGTGGTAAAAAGCAAGGAGCCAAAGCATTGTCTTGAAAGCACCATCTTAAGAACAATAAGTTCCATGTATCTCCCCGCCATTGTAAACTTCAAGGACAATCTGTTCTTTCAATTTCATTTTTAAACTCATGCCTCAATTAAAAGCAGTAAGTGATTACTGAACAGCAACTCTGTGCTCAGGAATCTGCTCACAGGAATGTTAATAAGAACAGTAGATCTTAATTTTAATGAGGGATGTGATATTTGCTCAGAGAGGTTACAGGACAAGTTAAATAGACAACAGGATGAAAGACATCCAATGAGGCCCACACATTGGGTTATGTTGCTTCAGATAATGTCTGAAAAGCTTTTGAGAAGAATTTATACAGCACATGTTACTAGAAAGAAAAAAAAAATCCACATCTTAAAAGGTGTAACTAAAAGTACAGGTTATTTAATATCTAGCAACTAATGGACAAACATTTCTTATAAAGATTATCCTACTAAAGGGACATAAAAAATATGACAGAAAGTTCAGCCTTCATCAAGGAAACATCTTCTTGCAGTAGATAGGAGTAATCCCAGTCTCACAATTGAAAATTGTGTAGAGAGTAAGAGAATTTGGAGCACTCAGCCCTAAATAAGGTGCCTTCATCTACTATCCACCCCCTACTCTGTCAGACTCAGGAATCTATACAGAAGAGTAGGTAGAAAGATGTAAAGAGCCAGAGGTCAAAAATGACTCCAAGGAAAGAGTATCTTCCAGGTACAACAAAAAAATCTATAATTGAGTGATTATCTTACAAACAATCAAAAAATTTTCATATTACTCTGATGAATGCAACACTAATTTTATAGTGTACAAAAGCCAGTGGGATGAGTTTCTAAAGACTTTATTCTTATTTTTACTAATGTTTAAATTTGTATTTCTACAAATTAATTTGAATTAATACAGGGGAGTGCATTGCTTGGTAAAGCCAAAAGAGGGCACCAGATTGCCAAGAAGGGCAGTTAGATGCTATTTTGAGGCACCTGAGGTGGGTGATGAGAATCAATCTTAGGTCCTCTGCAAGAGCAGAACCTCGTCCTCACTGACAGAGTATTTTCAGCTCATGACTTCAGCTTTCAGAGCACTGAAAATAATATGGCAACCTAGAGGTCCAGAAGTAAAGTTCTCATTGTAGACCAGATAATGTTTCAAAAAAAAAAAAAAAAACATGTACTACCAAGAAATTAGCAGTAAAGTTAGACAAAAGGAGAAAGTAATGGAACTAGGAAAACAATTTTTGTATGTAAGAATAAATCCAAGTGAATATTGTCTATAAATGTTGGCATTATCACGTGCAATATTAAACATTGCAGATTTAAGATACCTTCCAAAATTATTGAAAAAAATGTGGCAGTTAAACTAAGAATAACTAAGTAAGATGTTAGTATTTCTGAGTGATTGCATATGTATTAATTAGAAATACATTTATAACAAGGAACCAGAAAAATATAAGAGTAATTAAATATGTAGCTAACAAACCAATAGGAGGAAAATAAAATTCGAAAGTATAAAAATTAAAATTGCAACTGATAATCTGTACTTAGAAAGCCATGGAATATACAATGATAAAATTGAAGTAAAATACTCCCATGAAAGTTCAAACATAACTCACCTGAATGATTCAGCGAAAGCTCAAAATTGTCAGTCAATATTGACAAATAGGTTACAAGATGACGAAATCATTGTCCTTTGAGGTTAAAATTACAAATGCTGGACATCTATCATTCAAAAGGAAACTGCTGTGGCTAAACTAATATCTTATAAAAAGACATTTTACAACAGGGAGTGTCAATAGATACAGAGCGATTGCACAATGGAGCCAATGCGCTCATGTGAAGACGCTTCACCATCCATGAATTCCTATACCCATTCATTTCGGAGAGATTTTAGTGTTTGCTTTCAGATATTAATTTTGAAAACAGGCAAATTATAAAGTAAATATTCAGCTGGAGAGATGGCTTAGTGGTTAAGAGAACTGACTGCTCTTCTGAAGGTCCTGAGTTCAAATCCCAGCAACCACATAGTGGCTCACAACCATCTGTGATGAGATCTGATGCCCTCTTCTGGTGTGTCTGAAAAAAAAAACAGCTACAGTTTACTTACATATAATAAATAAGTAAACTTTAAAAAAATTAAGTAAAGATTAAGAACTCACACATAAGTCTGATGTATATGGCCCAAATGGTAAATTTTATTACAAATGATTTTTCACAGTGTGAACCTCATCAGCGTCTATGTCGTTTTCTTGATATGAAGTTTAAACCAACAAACTGTAAGCTTGACAAACGTCTCTTCACTTGAAGAGAGCCTGTGTCAGTATTTCACTTAAGAGTAACATGGATCTGTGTAATGATGTATGTATGTGTGTACGACTCAGAACTTCTCAAGATTGCGTTTAAAAATAACTCCTGATCTGTATGATAT
The DNA here is from genome assembly GCF_978045245.1 of Mus caroli. Taxonomy (NCBI): domain Eukaryota; kingdom Metazoa; phylum Chordata; class Mammalia; order Rodentia; family Muridae; genus Mus; species Mus caroli. The sequence goes on from NW_028227269.1 coordinate 35,133,290, forward strand.
GGTGCTTTCTCATTAGCATATAGAGTGACTTTTGAGAATATTATATGAATGGTGTATACTAATAATTGAAAAAATGATTAAGATAAAATACTATGTATTTATTTGTGATGGTGCATTTGATGGAATGGTGATATGGTTAAAAGAGGGAATGTTTTCCATTAGAAAGTGGGATTTTTTTTATTTTGTCTTGACAGAGAGACATTGAAATTCATTTTTATGTTACTGAATTTCTGGTAAAGGAACAAGAATCCTGCAGCTATTTCATCTCAGGGGAGAAGGTGGGTTTGACAGCTGCAAGGAGGAGGTTAAGCTCTTTGCTCAAGGAGAGTGGGTGGAAATTAAAACTCAGAGGTAGGTCAGAACATCTTTAAGAAGGAGAATTTTGGCAAGTGACTAGATATGGTTCCAGATGGAATAGTTAGTGGATGAAGAACAGTAGAATAACAGATTGTGAAAAATGGAAATCCAGTTCAGCAATTAACTGTGTAATGTCAGACTAGGTAAAATGAAGATATGCTAAAGGCTTTATATTTGTAGTGGGATATGCAGGAACGGAAAGAAACGTGTCTCAATTCCTGCAGTAGTCCTCTAAGTACCCACAGGGCCTTGCTGAAGTTCCCTAAATGCTATGGTTACCATCAAACTGTCTATAACTTAAATGTCAGCTATCAAGCCCATCTCTTCAAACATCAGTTAGACATATACCATTGAAGAGCAAGAAATGAAATTCAGAGGAATGGTAAAGCATTTTCCTTTTTTCTTACTTTCGCATTATTGACTTTCTTCTAGTTTCAGCTTTTTAGAGAAATCCAAAGGAACACAGTCATTTGATACATTCCAAGTTCCCTTAGGGACAGTGAGCTGACAGGATGTTTTAAGGGAAGAGGACGAAGAGAACAGGGGGAGGAGGAAGAGGAGAAAGAGGAGGAAAGGGAGGTAATGTCAGAATGATTTCTTGCATTCATGTCTCTTGCTGTTGTTTTCTTGAGATAGAGTTTTACTCTGTAGCCCAGGTTTCATTTGATATTCCTGCCCCAATCTCATCTCACTGAGATCACAGTCCTGAATCAACATAAGAGGCTTAGGAGTAGTTTTATTTTCCTGATAGAGGAGATTTTATATATCCTTTCTAAAAATTAAAACTCTAATGACAAGTTATGGTATATACACATGACAAGATATAAAAAGAGAGTAAATATAACATGCCAGGATCATAATATACATTTGAATTATTTTTTACATTCCATGAAAGAAAAGAAACAATTTTGAACAAATATATAATTGCAATACATTTGTAAATGTAAGCAAGTGCCTCCAATTTCCTGTCAAGACTGACAAAACAAGAGGTCTACAAAGGTCATGATTGGCAAGGGATCATTTATAACCTAGTATCTATTCTAGTGAACTACAAATTAAAAGACTTTTATATTTTTTTTGTAAAAGCACAAAACAGTTACAATAAGACTGATTGCAGCATTGAGATACCACAAGACTTAAAGAAGACTTACTGTGTATGATGGAGCAAAGCACATGATTGATAACACAGCAATCTGTTGAGATATTTAATCATAAACACCAATGGAAGAGCTGCCAGCTGCATTCTACCTTATTTTCTTGCTTTAGCTGGGTAAGAGGAAGCAAAGGTATTTGGATAATATCCTGAGTTGACAGTCAACCCTCAAAAAGAGATGATGTCACAGCATCTAAAAACACATTATAATTATATCTTATCCAGTCATGCTCATTCCTCAACAATCTCAAACTCTTGCAGTTAAGAGCAGTCCTGATAAAACATGAACAGGTGTTCTCGGATACTATGAATGGAGGACAATGGATCATTAAATATAGAAGAAATTCAAATCATAAGTTATGTCAAAAGATGTCCTCAATGACAACTGTTATCTTGAGTATGAATTCCTACACAAACAAATAATAAGATGAGTGAAGCAGTAAGTATGAAATGAAATATGGTAAAATGCAGAACTCTTGTGAGAATGACAGACACATGCCTCTGGAGAGACAAGAGCACTGTATGAAATAACACAGATTTTTCAGGCATCTTTTTCATAGCAGACTCGAATAAAAGAACCAATATGTAACAAGGAAGTAGAGTTGCACGTTTTACTTCATTTGTTTATTTTTTGTATTTTTGGAGACAGTCTTAGAGATAGCATTGAACTCAAGGCTTAGCCCAGACTGGTTTTGAACTCATGACCACTTTCTTGCCGCAGCATGGGATTAATCAGCATGAGCGACTATGCCCAGCTACAGTTTGAGGGAGATGAAGTTGCTTTGTGTGTTCCACTTCTCAATACTGAGGCACACATAAAAAAGCAACAGCTACAGGAGCAAAACTTTATATTCACAGCACTTGGCCGCATTGTTTCTTTGGTGGTGGTGAGGCACAGCATTTTGGCAGAAAGGGAGTGAGAAACAAAAGTGTCTTTTCATTGTGGTGGAAAACACAGAGCCAGTGAGAGAAAGGGGCCAGGTCAAGACATCATTCAAAGATGTTTGAGATCTGCTGCCTCCAACAAACTCTTATCTGTCACATTTCCTTACCTTCTAACAGTCTGCTCAGATGCCAAGTTGATTGGTGAATTGCTCCACTGATGAAGGCAAAGCTTCTATGATCCAGTCCATTTCCCCATTTCTGAGCACTGTTTGCAGTGGGGACCTTCAATACATGAGCATTTAGTAGAAAAGCACCTCCTATCAAAACCTGCCTCTGTTATTGCTAGACTTTATATAATAATTTAAGTAAAGATCAATGTAAGAAACATAAAATTTTATTATCACATGTGAAATGGAAGGCTATCCTCAGAGTAACTTTAGGAAAAATTGGGGGAAATTATTAGGAACACAATAAACAGAATGTATTAAATATGATTACAGGAAGAATCCCAAACATATTTTTACTCAAAATTAAACTATGTAAATTAATATCTATCAGAAATTTCTTATTGACATTTCAAGTCTCTCAATCTTTGTGCTCTTAGGTTCCAGAATTTTTGATGACCTTTTAACTGCTTCTAGCTCTTTGTTTAACTTTCAACTGTATACAGATTTCATTTCCTGACTTTATTTGCCTACCTATATGTCACGTTTTACTGCTCATTGAAGGTTCTCTCATTGAAGGTTCTTTTTTTTTTTTATTACTTTGAATTCTTCTTCAGGAAGTTTGTATATCCCCATTTATTTAGGTTACATTTGTTCTATTTGTGGTGTTGTCTTTCTCTGATTATTTAAGATCCCTGTGGCCTTGCAGTGGTGCTCCTGAACTTCCAGTACACGCATCTCCCTTTGTATATATTTGGCAGGGAAGCTCAGCACACATAAGCTTACCCAGAAGTTGCTGCTGGATTCCTTAGATGGCTATTCTGATGCCATGTCAGAGAATGTGTGGGATAGAACTTGATGTCACAGAGGAGAACACACTGACTCTGCATGGAAGACCAGATCTGGGTCCACAAGGATGAGCCTAACTCTTCACTGGGTGATCCTGGTGCTGGAGCCTGAAGGCTAATCCCGATCCTTAGATGGCTATTCTGATGCTATTCAGTGCATCTTCTTTCACAGAGGTTAGACTAAAGCAGTCTTTTGCTGTATATGTTTTGGGGGCCTCATATCAGCTGGTGTATGCTGCCTGGTTGGTAGTTCAGTGTCTGAGAGATCTCTCGGGGGTCCAGGTTAATTGAGATTGCAGGTCATCCCATGGGGCCGCTCTCCTCTCAGCTTCTTTAACCATTTCCCCAACTCAAACACAGAGGTCCCCAGTTTCTGTCCATTGGTTGCATGCTAGTATCTGACACATATAATTTAAAGTGAAAAAGACCTAGATTTGATCCAACAACATTTTATATATTCAAGATATATAAGCTTTACTATAATAGGAAATTCAGCTGTTGACTTTCTTGTGATCTTGTTAGAGATCTATATTTTGATAGGATTTTGAAACCTAACAGTTAAGTGTTATAAAAAAGAGGAGAATGAGAAAGGTCTAGCAAACTTCTAACATTTAACATTCAGTTGGGCAGATCTATTACTTGTTCCCAGTTTCTCTAATGAAGGGAACAGTACCATGGGTTAGCAAAACACACATATTTAAATAACTAAATAACATTTTTTTTGATATCTGGGATCTTGTGATAAATGACAAGATTGTACCTCTTCAGGTCTTCAGTGAATTCGCATTGACTAAGTGTTACTCTCAAGTTAGCTTCATAGCTGAAATAATTTCTGACATGTGCAAACTGAGATTAGCTCTGCCTTCTCCCCCAATTTGAACATAATAATTAGAAAGGCACATGTACTAGCTTCCAGTTTATACAAGTTCATTTAGTGAAATCCCTTGAGCTCCTCCAATGAGAAAACAAGTTTTTGAGTTAATATCCTTCAATTGTTAAAAACTTGCGTCACTGCGAGAGCGCAGTGAGGCGTGAAGGTCCCAGCACACTGGCAGCTGATTGTAAGGGGATGTGATTGTTCCACATTTAGACTGGAAAGGGTTAGGAACTCCACTTCCCAAAGTGCTTAATGAATGAAAGGAAAATTGGACCCCTGAGCCAGAGTCAATGACCTAAGAGAGTGAAAATGTTCACAGGTTAACAAGGGCTGTGGTTCCTTACCGTGATTCTCAGCAGAGGAGAATGGCAAAGGGGCCAATCATATTCTGCCACTATATCCAAAAACCCATTTTCTGCCTAAAGACAATGCCTTAGTGAGTACTGGAAGCCCCTGGTACTGATGGTCTTAAACTCCATGGCTGCTCCCTTGTGCTACTGATTCATTGATTTAAACTCTGCTTTACTAGTCCAATCTGACTTTTTTTTTTTTACTTTTTAGTTTTCTTTTATTCTTTAGTCCTTTTTTACAGTCCAGACATCATCCCTCTCCCAGTCTGCCCGCCCCCTGCGACTGCTCCCCATCCCATACCTCCTCCTCTGTCTCCAAGAGATTGGCCCCAACCCAATCCCACCCACCACACCTCCCTACTCCCTGGGGTCTCAAGTCTCTTGAGGATTAGGTGCATCTTCTCTCACAGAGGTTAGACTAGGCAGTCTTTTGCTGTATATGTGTCGGGGGCCTCATATTAGCTGGTGTATGCTGCCTGGTTGGTGGTTCAGTGTCTGAGAGATCTCTTGGGGGTCCAGGTTAATTGAGATTGAAGGTCATCCCATGGGGATCTGCTCTCTTCCTCAGCTTCTTTAACCATTTCCCCAATTCAAACACAGGGGTCCCCAGTTTCTGTCCATTGGTTGCATGCTAGTATCTGACACATATAATTTAAAGTGAAAAAAAAACCTAGATTATTATTCAATAACATTTTACATATTCAATATATATAAGCTTTACTCCAATAGGAAATTCAGCTGCTGACTTTCTTGCAATCTTGTTAGAGATGCATGAAGGGCAAGTGGTTATGGCTAGTTTCTCCCCCACTTCAACCTTTTTTTTTTTTTTAAGTATGTGTTTCACTTGAATTGGAGGGAGTTTACATAGCCAAATCTGGCCACCACCCTGATGCCTGATGATGTTTATAGATATAAAATGTCCTATTGGCTGTTATGAGTCATTCTTAGTGAGGAATCTTATCTTAGCACCTGCTTTATCTTTAACATCCTTTTCAACTTCTTGTAGAAGGAAAACAATAGCCAAGAAGGAAAAAAAATTGGGACCACTCCAGTTTTGAAACACCTGCCTTAGAGATAAAGACTGTAATTTTAGGCACTTGTAATGCCTTTGCTTTGGACTGGAATTTGTTCTGCATGCTGTGAGCATCTGCTCTCTTTCTCAAGCACGTGCTTGGCCAGGGTCTGACTTCAGTCTAGTGAATTATAAGATCATCTCTGTTACCATGGAAAACTCTGTGGATCAGAAAGTCTCTGAAGATCTGGCTTCACAGTAAATGCCTTTTATGAGTTCAAGAAACATGACACCATTAGCAGTAGGGAATCAGTCCCTAATCCTTCATGACATAATTCCAGTGTGATGCTGATAATCTCTGACTTACAGAGACTATCCCAGGTTTACACGGCCACTGTGAACCAAAAGATTCATTTTATTTTTATTTTATGTTTTTAATTACAGGCAGGAACTACGCAGCTGGGAGTCAGAAGCACTAGATTTGCTTGAACTACTAAGAAAATTCAGTTAACTGAATGAAAAATATTTATTCCACCTCATTTTATTTTTCTCTTGAGATGGAGACATATCCCACATTGATTCTTGCAATGAAGTCATTAGAAGTGTGTAGATTTGTTTTAATAATATGTTAATTCACTACCCAACCATCAATAGCTCCTGAGTATTCATGTATTTCTTGTTATTATGCTGATTAATTATATTGGGTTTATTTTAATTACCTTAAATACTCCAAGATGAGATAGCCTACTCTGGGACAGCCAGCACCAGGAATTATCTAGAAGAATAATTATCTAGAAAAATGCTTGTCTAAAATTTACCACAGTCAGAGATTTCACAGAAACAATGAACTCACTTTGATGTTTCTAAAAAACAAATCACTTTGGAAAATGGTAAATTAAAAAAATATTAAGAATCCCTAGTAGGCTCACTGTGTGCTCTGGAAAAGGGTAAATAATAAAAAAAATATTTAAGAATTCCTGACAGGTTCGTTGTGTTCTTTGTTCTGTAGCACAGCAGTGATATTGTTTGATGAGAATGAGTGACAGAGACACAAAAATGTTCCTATACTATCAGGATGTGACCTTCAGCAATCAGTTGTAAGGTTACTTGGTTCGGTAGACTTGGTAGATTAATGTAGGGAGTGTGGCAGAGTAGCTATATCACATCCATACATATTTATTTTAAGTTACTTGGAAATTCTTGCAGGAACACTGAAGATTCAGTTCACAACACCCAGACTTCTGCTAATTATTTTCAGTAGTGTTTATATGTACATATGTAAATATAATTATTTTAACTTTAATTTTTGGGATTCTATTCATAATGGACATGTGACAAGTGTTACTATGTATGAAAATCTTTTTAAAGCTCTCTATTAATTTCAAAGGTGTTTGAGACAACATGTGATTATTTTTCTTTAAAAAATGAAATCTGCATGGTCATAACATCTGAAGGTCGAATGTAAACATTTTATATTTTTCTTTTCCAATTGATATCAACCATGTCTTGAGATGCTCTACTTCGTCCTGGATGCCTGGGATCCATACAGGTGTCACCATGTGCTCTCCTTTAAGGAGGGACACATTTCGTGTTCCTTGTTTAAGTACGTTATATTTAGATGGTTCAGTTTGTAGATTCATTTTATCATATCATCAAAAGTTCTGTTTGTTACTACTAAATGCTTTCCAGTAAGTATCACAATGCTCATGCAGTTTTTATGTTTTATCCTTTTAATATGATACACAAGTGGGTGGTTTTCATATAAATTGATCCTGTCACCCAGGATAAATGCCAGTGTTTAAGCTGCATAACTGCTTTTACTATTCTGAATTCTGTTTGTTTTACTGCTTTGGGATGCCTTTATTTGTTTGTTCTGCTCTGGTCTTGTGAGAAAGCCTCACCGTGTGGATATGTCTGATCTAGAACTTGTTGTGTGGACCTTGGGAGTCTCAAACTTTCATCTGTCCTCCCTCTTCAGATTCCTGAGCACTAGGAACCCATTATGTTATCAGGGATTCTCTTACTCCTGTTTTTGAAGGATGGTAGCTTTAGGCATTCTTATATCTTTGACATTTTTTAATGTATCCCTAATTGATAATTTTAGTATTCATTGTTCTCACTAATTCAGTCAAGCAGTTATTAATATGGTTTATTATTTTAAAAATTAATTTCAAGATTTGCTGATTTCTCTACTGATTTCCATCTCCGACAGCTTTTATTTACACTCTAGTATTTTTACTTTCTTATTTCTATGGACATAAAGTGAATTTGATTTTTTAAAAATTCTCATTACTAGGAATATACTAGGTATTATTTTTAGATTAGTTTCTTTTTTAATGTCGGATTTTACAGGTATGAATTTACCAATAATTGCTCCTTTTCATAACCTTTACAACAGCACCTGTAATTCTATTTTAATTCATCTCAAAGTATTTCATGTTGGGATTTCCTCTTTCATCTGTAGGTGGTTGAGTGTTTTCACAGCCTCACTTTTATGAATTTCAAAAGAAAAAGTTCTCTTAGTGGTGCACTTTTATTCACATGTGTGATTGTAGTCTTAGAACTTTCTAAAAATGTTTTTGTTCTTGAGAGCAACTTGTATGTACTAGGGAACTTGATGAACTAGGCTGCTGTTGGGCTGGAAGTTCAACAACTCTTGGCAAAGTCCAGTTCTCTATAATAATATTGTTTGAATTTCTTCTCAGCTTAGTGTCTTCATCTTAATACTCTCTGTTTATATTGTCAATGAGTCAGTATTTATATTTTCTTTTCAAATTGGTTTTTAATGTTTCAAATGTTTCTTATCTTTTTTATTGTTGTTTCTCCTCCGTTTTGCTAGGACTGGTTTACTTTGTGTTAAGTAATTAGTTTTAGCGTGATGTTTTGCTCCTTCTCTGAGGGGTTGTCCTATGGATGGACAGTAACATTGTTCATAATCTTGTTTATGTTAATATCAGCATAATATAGACGCTCACTTCTAATACAACCCCACCTCCTCTCTGTGCACTACGATTGTCCTGTATTTACATTTTTCAGACAGGATACCTTTGTGAAGAAGTTTTGTAATTACTTACGTGTGCTCTTGACTTTCATAACACAAAGAAGATGTACAAAGATGAGCATGCATACAGTCGCTTCTCTTTAACCTGTGGTGTTTTTTTTCTGTCACAGTGGTCTGAGAATAATAACATTTCTTAGTTCTGCAACAGAAACAGAAAATGCTTTAGTTTCTCCTTTGTTTCCGAAGGATGCTTTTGTTAGACTTTTTTTTTTTCTAATTGTGTTTTTCTATTGTTACTTAGAAAATGTCATTGCAGTGATTGTACTGCTTTTCTGTCTCCATGGTTTCCAATGAAAAAGAACTATTAATCATATTGGCATTTCCTTGTGTGATGATTCATTTTCCTCATGTGGCTTTCATAGTCCCTCTTCTGACTGCTTGATTATTATATATCTGTGTGTGTCTCTCTTAGAGGTTATACTACTGGGTCAAGCCCTTAATGAATTGGCTGGCATTTTATAGCTCTACTTTTGTCCTTACTTCCTGGACAGAAGTGAGTAAAGAGGAAAATATTAGTGTCCTAGATATGGACACAGCTTTCTAAATTCCCAGGAATATGCTTAGTTGATGAAGTTACCCTACACACTTCCCATTTCAAGATTCTTTGAAGTTATAGTTAGCCTGTGTTTGATCTCTCATATCTAAATCTACTACATACATGTGTTCAGTAAGAATTTGCCACTGATTGGTGCCAAGAAACCCTATCATCTGTGTAGTGGGAAGTAGGGGGTTGCTTTTCAGATATAAGTAAGTGAATGATCCTCAAAAATCTTTGTGGTCTATATTATATTTGTGGTCACAATTTAATTATAATGGTCTCTATAAGCACAAAACTTAGGCAAAAGGTTTAGGGTAGATATACTCTTGTTAAAGTATTTTAGGAGTGTGAAGCAAATGCAAGAAACTAGGATCACCCCCAGGAGTTCCCACAACTCTATAGTATGGCAGTTTTCAAGGGAATGGTTGATTGAAGATGTTTAAACCAATTGTGCTCTCTGCATCAGCTTCATAGTTGCTGATTATCATCACTGCCGTAGTTTCTGGATTATAGGTTTTTGGCTATCATAGAAAGAAGACAGGGAAAGTACTATAGGCTACTAATATCTGGTGACTCTATCGTCAAAATGTAAATTGACACTGAAAATGATGAGATGTTCTTTGTCTTGTAGTATCAAATATTCTGCTAACATTTAATTCTTTACATAAAATTTACCAAGCATATTGATCTCTTTAGAGACTGGTTATCTTATCTTCAATAAATACTCATGTATATCCTCATACATGTATATCTGTAAGAGTTGTTTTAAACTAAATTTATGATTAACAATCGCTGCTTGTTTGGTAGACATTTTAAAAATAGTTATTTACCTGAGTAAGATAAAGTAAGAATTTTCAAGCAAAATGGATTTGGTCACTAGTACAAAAAAGTTGAAGAAGTTTTTCCTGCTTTTTGCCAATAATATAAATAATAATATAAATAGACTTTTACAAAAAAATTACTCCCTTCACAAGATGGAATTCATGTATTGATGGTGATGTTAACTGGTCCAAGAATACATGGTTGGCTATGATTTCTTTCTTCCTTCCTTCCTTTCTTTCTTTCTTTCTTTCTTTCTTTCTTTCTTTCTTTCTTTCTTTCTTTCTTTCCTTTCTTTCCTTTCTTTCCTTTCTTTCCTTTCTTTCCTTTCTTTCCTTTCTTTCCTTTCTTTCCTTTCTTTCCTTTCTTTCCTTTCTTTCCTTTCTTTCCTTTCTTTCCTTTCTTTCTTTCTTTCTTTCTTTCTTTCCTTTCTTTCCTTTCTTTCCTTTCTTTCCTTTCTTTCCTTTCTTTCCTTTCTTTCCTTTCTTTCCTTTCTTTCCTTTCTTTCCTTTCTTTCCTTTCTTTCCTTTCTTTCCTTTCTTTCCTTTCTTTCCTTTCTTTCCTTTCTTTCCTTTCCTTCCTTCCTTTCTTTCCTTCCTTCCTTCCTTCCTTCCTTCCTTCCTTTCTTTCTTTCTTTCTTTCTTTCTTTCTTTCTTTCTTTCTTTCTTTCTTTCTTTCTTTCTTTCTTTCTTTCTTTCTCTCTGTCTTTGCCTCACAAGTGCTGGGATTAAAATTGTGTGCCACCAATGCCCCACTGCCCAGCAGCTGGCAATGTCTATACCCTAACGAAGAAACCATTACCTACTATTATTATTCTGCTAAACTCCCTTAAGTGTTTCTCTTTATACCCACAGATTAATGCATCTCTCAACCCACAATAAATATCCTTACTTTTGCAGTTGATGACAATTAATACACAGACTGATGATTAGTCAACATGAAGAGAGTAAGTGTCAGTGGATGGCTCAGGTTCTCAACTCTTAGACTAATGGGTCATCTTAGAGTAGGAGGTATTAAGAACCCGGTTGTGAAGGATTGCCATGATGTAGGGCCACTGAATACATGAATTCAAGTAGGCTGTAACTGCATCCATGAGACCTGCACAAGATCAAGCTACCGATGTTTCAACATGGATCCAGTGATGGATTACAAAGTCTCACCTCTATATGAGGAGCCATTGAGAATCAATAATGCTAGGGTAGGGAGAGTCAGATTTCTTGAGCTTGCCACACCTAATAAGCTGCCCATGTTCAGTGAATTCTCCTACACCCATGCATATATTGGTAGCACTAAGCGAGTTCAATTTTTTTTTTTTTTTAATAATACATGACGTTGGGAAAGAATGGTGGTAACAGTTTCATGGGAGGAGTTTGGGGGGAGGAAGTGGGTGGTGGTTTTTAATCCAAATACATTATATGAATTATGAAGTTCTTAATATTTTTAAAACGAAAATGTTGTTCTTCATCTAAGCCCACTCTACTTTCAGTTTAGAATTTTCTGAATCAATGCTAAAGAACTCAGGCCATACATCCTATGACTTTGAACTGTTTATAAAGCACTCTCATTCTTGACAGCTTTTACATAATATGTTCTTTAACCTTGGCTGAATTCTCTTAGTAACTTCTTTTTTCTATCCTGCAAGATACAGTGTCTAAACTCTGCAGCTGTCTTTCTGAAGCTATTCTGAAATCCCATGAGTAGGATGTTTTCATGCCTTTGTGATACCATGTATATTTCTGTTTAAATCTTCTTTTACATAGTGTATAAACCATTGCTAAATCTGTTTCTATTGCCTTTATGGAATAATTGTAGAACTGCATCTTAATCCTCATACTGTGAGCTAATTGTGTATCTGTTGAAAAATTGGGTGACTGAGTTGAGAACCCTAAAAAGGAAATCCAAGGGAGAAAGATAATGATGAGATTCAGGTATCTGGCTGTTTTTAGGCTGGAAAGAAGCATATATTTTGGATAGTCTCTCTTTTTGTGTTCTCCAGAAAATAACAGATAATGGCTCTTTTTACTATCCTGATGAGAAAAAAAAACTCTTTCAACAAACAGACATGCCCCTGTCTGTACTGACAATCAATGTTGCAGAGCTCAAAGGGGAAGATGTGACCTGAGCTGGTTGGAAGAACTAAGTAGCCAGAGTATTTCTATTCATTTCCTCTCTCAAACTCTGGATGAAGAGTATATAAAACTGAACACTCTTTTAAATGATAAACAAAGAATGCTCTCACTCTGATTAACGGACAGAGGTACAATTGTAATCATGTTAGATATAATGAACAAAATAAATAATAGTACGACATCCTCCTTTTAGGAAGTTGTACTAGTTGGCATACTAATTCTTTTTAATTTGTAATTTCCTTCACATTCTAATTTGCTTCCAACAAAATAGTGGTGTTGGTAAGATGAATAAATCCTAAGCACGGGAAGAGGTTGATGGACAGTTTTATGTTGTGTGAATGGAAAAATCTTCTTCAGGTAGGAATCCAAATTACTGCCTGGAAAAGGGTGGGGACAATAACTCATGTCAGTGAGAAAAAAATTATAAAAATTGAAATGTCAGGAACTCTGAATATTTGTAAGCCAGATTTTAACTGTATTATTTCCAATGAATGTTTGGCTCAAATAGTTCCCCATTTTATTACCTTGCTTGCCATGAGGAAGAGTAAAAGAGACCAGAACAATCAGTGAGCCAAAGGACACAGCCTTTTCACAGTATTTTAGGGCAGTCTGGAACATCCAAGTGAAATAAACAAAATGTTTTAAAAATTCTGTCACACTCTATTTTTCTATACATACAGATATTGTTTATCTTTGAAGGAAAATATTTTGTGTGATAGAAAACTCTATTAATTTGTTTTAATTAATGGCCAGGTAGGACCAAATACAATAGGCAAGTAAAAAATTAATGAAATGATTCTCAGTGATATTCTTTCCTACACATAGATCCATGCCTTGTCCAGTTGTCACCAGAGAGACTTTTTCTGTCAGCTGCTGAGAGCAGGCAGAGGGCCACAGCCAGGCATCATGCAGAGCAAATGTCTAAACTGGAGGTCTCCCTCCATCATGTCCCCCTTCTTAGAGTTTGTGGAATCCGCTGAGAGAAAGGGAAAAAGGACTGTAGGAGTCAGAGGGGATGGAGGACACCAGAAGAACAAGGCCCACTGTACCAACTAAGCAAGCAAGGCTCACATGGGCACAGAGACTGAAGTGGCAAGCAAGGAGGCATGTGTAGTTCTGCAGTAGGTCTGTGATGGCCGTTAGCTTGGTATTTTGTGGGACTCCTAACAGTGGAAGAAACAGGTGTATTTCTGACTCCTTTCCTCTAATTAGGTTCCCTTGTCTATATACAATAGGAAGAGGTATTTTTTTCTAGCATTGCTACATCCACTCCAGTAGTGATTTGCTTGACAGGTTTAGAAACCTGGAAGCATTCTCGAGGCGAAGAGTTTCACAGAAACTTAGTCTCCTGGAGCTCTGGCATCCCATAGCACGTATGCTCTAATTTTGTCCTTGCAAATGGATCTGTGTGCTTCCTTTCAGTACTTATTGTTAAGTGCCTCCAAGCAATGACTTGACAAATACCTAAGCAAAATTGAAATTTGCTTCCTGGCCTTCACCAATGCCCTACATAGTCCTTGAGCCTACCGTGGGCTTGGAATTCAGTTAGAATGTTGCCTATTCAGTGACATTCAGATTTGCCTCTAATATTGTAAGAGAGATAGTGAAAGAAATCAGGCTTTACTATCTACTACACAGAGTTAGAAATCTCAGGGAAAGCTTAGCAATGTAAGTTTAGAATTCTTATTATAGTTATGTATGGCAGACTACATTATTTATTAGTAGAAAAGTCCCCCCACAGTATCACTTAGAATAAAAACCAAGTCACTCCCATATACAGGAATTTACAATGGTTTAAGAAGTAGACCAATCTGTGGTTTTAGAGTATTGCATTATTCATGAGAAGGTTAGCTAGAGCTGAACTCCCTAATTAGAACCATGATTTGGGTGTGAAAGCCCTTGCCCGGGAAGTGTAAAGACCTCACACCTGGCTTCTAAGAATATAGCTGACCTTAGATAGAGCTGACTTTGTCTCAGTTGTTGTATTGCCCAGTTCCTGCCAGTCTTTGTGTTTGCATTCCTCTGTTTTCTGTAAGAGTCATTAAGCATCTGGTAACTTCATTGTACCTTGCCGATGTGTCACCTAGCTTCCCTATTTTCTTCTGTATAAAAAGTTTGATGCTCAAAGTGACATTACATTCAGATCCATCACACTCTCTCATGTCTCTATGTCTGTCACCCCATTTTCGCTGACCCTTGCTCACCTGCAACCAGAAACCCGTTCCCTACATATCAGAGACCCAATAGAGGTTAGTCTGTAGAATAGCATATTGCTTTAGCACATTCTGTCCTGTCTAGCTATATGTTTCTTAGAGGCCTGCTCTTTCCTGGCAGGAGCCGGTGGGGTAATAGGTTCTGAAGGAGAGGTGATGTGGGGAGGAGCTTGGAGGAGTGGAGGGAGGGAAAACTCTGATTGGGGTATATTGCATGAGAGAAGACTCTATTTTCAAGATTATAAAACAGGTAATTAGTCCTTTAAGTCACAATCTAGCAATTGTTCGTGTGTATGGAAACTTTGATTCATTTAATATATACTTACTGGAACTGTAATGATTTAAAGAAACAACATTCTCAGAGAAGCTGATACCCTTTTTTTAAGTGAATTCACATACAGTCATGTTAACACTTTGTTCAAATCCCAATTCCTATATTTCTAGTTGTTTAAAAATGGTAAATGCATTAATAAAAGGTTTAGTAAAAATAAAAATAAGATGCTACAAAGATATAAATTTTATATTTATTTCATTGTATGTATGTGTCTTTGCATTGTTGTATATGCCCATTGAAGTCAGAAAAATGTGCTGGATGCCCTGGAGCTAGAGCCAAAGGGTTGTGAGCTCCTAAGTATGGTGCTGGTAATCAATTTCAGTTTCTCTAGAAGATTACTAAGCATTCTTAACCACAGAGCCACCAGTTCATCTCACTATAATTATTTGCTGATTGAAATATCAATAGCTTTCAATGATTGTATTTTGTCTTACAATTCCTAGGTCCTCCCTCTAAACCTATAGGCAACATTCTTCCTTGTCTTCTGTCACACTCACTCCAGTGTAATCTGCATGACAAGTCCAAAAACTTGGCCACAGTCTTGAGGCAAAAAGTTTCATGGAAATGGGTTTCCTGGAAGTTCTTTGGCATCCGGTAACACTGATGTGTTTCAGATTTGTCCCTGAGAGTTTTGTGTGCATTCCTTCAATATTGTTTTATTATAGGTGCCCCCAAGGAATGTTTTGACAAATAGCTAAGTTAGATTGGACATTGTTTCCTGGCCTCCACCAGTATCTTAGGCAGTTGTTGAGCTGACCCTGGGCTTGGAATTTTGTAAGAATGTTACTCATTCAGGCAAAATGCCTCCAGTGTTGATAATTAGAAATCAGCCATTGCAGTTTGCTGGATAGCAGCTAGAAATCTCAGGGCTAATTCAAAATAGTAAACTTAAAATTCTCACTACAGACATGAATGGCAGCCTACATTACATAATAGTAGAAAGAAGGTGGGTTGTGGTTTAAGGAGGAACTAGAGTATTGTATTATTTATGAAAAGGTTAATAGAACAAAACTTTCCTGGTATATGTTTTTCATTAGGCCCAGAGAAATAGCATAATTCAGTATTTACTAAGGGACCCCTGGTGGTGAGTTAAACAATAGGCTAGAATTACACCTGGGCTTATTAGCCCTTTCACCTGGCTCCTGTGAATAACTGACTTTATATAGGGCTGATATTATCTCAGTTCTAAACACTGTCTGGTTCTTGCTAGCTTTTATGTATGCATTTTTCTGTTTTTGTGTTAAGAGCTATTATGTATCTCAATGTACCTTGGCTGATGTATTGTCTAACTTCCTTGTTTTTCTTCTGTTTTATAAGTCTGATGTTCACTTTGAGACATTATATTCAGATATAGCACTTCCTTGTCTGTCATGTTTTGCTGACTCTTTGTCCACTTGAGTACTGGAACCCTGATTCTCCCACAGAGAGAGACCAACTGAGTCCAATCTGTGGCAGTTTTTGGAGAAAAAAAAATGCTAATATTCAAAGTATCATTGTATATATATAGCAAAGAAAAAATATCAGGATTAAATACCTGATCCATTCTCAAAATCTAGCAGGAATTTTAGTTGAGTTTGAAATACACAAATGTTTGGTTTTGACCTCAATCACCATACTAAATTTATCATTAATATTAAAGTTATGATGTTGGCATTCATTTTAACTGATAATTAAATCATAGTTATAATTATCAGACATTATAAGTGACCATTGATCTAAAAGTTATCCCTGGTCATCTAAGCTACCCATTAAAATGAATTACCATTGTTCACATGTAGGAACTAAGACTTATATTTGCCCTTTATTTTCTTTACACTTTTTAATAGGTCTGAGTTTACCCTCAGTTCCAGGGCAAGCCCTTCTTCCCTCTTGCATCCTATCTCTCCTCTGTTTATTTTCAACACAAGATTTTTAATGCTATTTGGCTGGCAGGTGATATGACTTAATATCTTATACATGAAGGAATATGTAAAACGTATAGTTATAGGGCTGGATATGGTGGACCATGACTATAATCCCAATATCTGGGAGGCAGGGGCAGGCAAATTTCTGAAATCAATCCATCCTGGTCTATGTAGTTAGGTCCAGGCAATCCAGAACTACAGATTGAGACCATGTTTCAGCAACAACAAGAATGTCCCCCCACGAAACAAACAAACAACCCCCCCAAAACACAAACAAGCAAACAGAAAGAAGTAAATATTCTTATCTGTTAGGATTTATGTGATATTATGTTTTCACAAAGGCATCAACTAGTGAGCCATGTTTTACTCTAAATAAAACTTGAGAACTCCAGTATTACTGAAAATATATATCAAAATTATGAGGACAAAGAAGTTTTGTACCAAGGACATGGTAGTATAAGAGGGAGAGGGTATTGAAAGATCAGAGCTACTTACAGTAAGGCCACAGGTTTAAACACTGAAAACAGAAGGCAAGTGACTGAAGAGTATTACTAACGTGAGAAAATAATTGAAAGCTGAGATCAGAGAGAAAAATCTGGGCTATTCTATCTTGGAATAGGCTGAACTAGAAACCTGTACATTGTAAGACTTAAGTTCAGATGGTAGGATGTGATTGGCTCTCCTTTAGAAATTGTTCTTCATGGCATATTGCTGACCTAGAATATGGCTCCATTTCTAGCCAAACTGGCAGCAATAAAGTAAGAGCAAGTGGTTTGTATCATGTGACTCAGCCCATGAAAGAGAGGGCCTTAGTCTACTCTTCAGGCTTACCACTCCTTGTATCATTGCTCAACAGCTATTGGGGCCCGTTCTGAGTCTGGAAATTTTCATATCATGAAGATGATCTTTTAATGACTTTTGCTACTTATGGAGAGGATTTTGATGGTCAAAATTGAAACAGGCCTTTATAAAGACAACAGAAATAGGAAGAAAATGAAGATTTGGAGACTACTCATCAAAACTTTTTCTCTCTCAGTTATGAATGACTAAACTGTCTCTGGATAATATAAACATCAGTTTTTCTTTCTAACATGGCTTGGGACCTTTTATATATTGAAAACAAAAACATTTTTCAATCATTCTGACTTCATATGGGCAGATATGGATAAAGCCTCTCTAAGCATTTTCATTCCCTGGAATATGTAGGGTGTTGTACTGTTGAATTTCCAGATTTCATCTTCTGCCTCTCTAGGAACATATTTCATGCTCTGAAAAAAAGGAAATTTGATTCTATGAGGGTACATGTAACTTATGACCTTCTTATGCATGCTGATTCATGTTACTATAGAAAAGAATACAGCTGATGCTTCTAGGAACAGTCTAGCACAGCCCAGAAGAATCCACTGATGGGATCTGCTAGGGAGGGTATAACATGGATCATTGTCAGGAAGTTTCAATAGATCTGTATTTCAGTATAGCTGCTCTAGTTCAGTATACCATTGGGACCTAAAGCATAGTCCCCTAAGGTGGAGCAGCCATGTTTCAGTCTCTGCTCTGTCACCTGATAGTTGTCAGAAGTTGTGAAATCACTTAAGTTCACTCTATTTGGCTTCGTTATTAATAAAATATATGAACCAACCAGTACCCCCCAGAGCTCCCAGGGACTAAACCACCAACCAAAGTATACACATGGAGGGACCCATGGCTCCAGCCACATAGGTAGAGGAGGATGGCCTTGTCAGACATCAATGGGAGGAGAGGCCCTCAGTCCTGTGAAGGCTCTATGTCCCAGTGTAGGAGGATGCCAGGACAGGGAAGCAGGAGTGGGTGGATTGGTGAGCAGGGGGAGGGAGGATAGGATAGGGGGTTTTCAAAGTGGGTAACCAGGAAAGGGGATAACATTTTAAATGTAAATAAAGAAAATAACTAATAAAATAATAAAATATAGATCTAACAAGCAGTCCTCAAAGATTACCATTAAATGTCATTTTATGTGAAATAAATTGATTATAAATTATAAGTATTACTTATGTTATTGTTTCTGAGTGGCAATATTCTGCACATAGCTGACAGTAAACAATTCTAGCATGGTTAATCAGGACATGTGATCATTCTCTGCTCGTGTAACTAGAATATGACATATATGAAAGCAAATCTCATTCATTGAGTTCCCTTTACTGAAAATTCAATATGGCTACAGTGCAAGTCCTAAAATGGATATTTTGATTAGATAACCTGATAAGAGTTGATAAGAGAAAAAGACATATCCTGCTAGGCTTGGCATGGTGGTACATGGGTATCACATCAGCAAATGAGGAAGAAAGAATAGGCTTGAAAGTTTGAAGACAGCCTGCAACAATGTAGTGACTTTCTGTCTGCAAAACCAACCCACAAACCAACCACCCACCCACCCAACTAACTAACTAGTTTCCATCCTGAGAGGCTCAAGCCATGCTCTCTGACAGACTTAGCCTTGCCATCATGAGACAAAGTGTAGAGTAGAGATCAACACATACAAGTTTAATCACTCACAACTGCGAGAAGGATTTGTTCCCCTTTCCCAGGTCTAACACTTAATGATAGTTTCCCAGCGACTTCGTTGTACTTTCATTCACAGTAATTTAATATAGAGCTAACCAAACTCCACAGGTACTTCTGGTATACTGCAACTCTTTCAGGTGCTAGACAAGATCTACTTCATTTCTTCTTTATATTTAGTGCCCTACCTATTTTACTTCTGTTGTTTCCATCTGAAACTGACCTCATGGGTGCTGACACATGTTCAATGGTTATACAAGAAATGTTGATATTTTGTCTTTCGTGCATTGAGTCAGTCTTCTCTTTTCACTCTCTTGAAGTTCTGACCTCAGATTTCTTTGAAGCCACTATCCATTTGACATGAAAAATGTACTTACAGTCTCATAGTTAATTATTTCAAGGAGAGGTGAAAAAAGAAGTCTCCAGTATGGCATGATTAACTCCATCTGCTTCAGCTAAGCAATCACACACTTCAGAATATTTTTGTAATGACAACTTTTCAGCAATTGGTTTTTGTTAAACATTACATTCTGGCCATTTGGGGTTGGGCTGATTTTTCTGTACATCTTTAGAGAATTCAGGCTACCCCACAGTAGGTTTTGAAGATAATAAAGGTTTTGTCTGAAGTGTTATATACAAGTCAATTGTCTCTGTCAATTTTTAACAAAGAGAATCAGATCCTGTGTTGTTCAAAATTAGCTAATTGGCTGTCTGATCTCCTACACAGAAAGTGAGTGATCACATTGTCCATGACTGCTCCACTCCAGGTCTAAGGTGAGAAGTCACAGTAGGGGCTTGAGGCCAGATTGATGAGAGTATTTTCTATAGCACTGAAAAGTGACACTTTTCATGCGATGTAAAGTAAGTTCCATATTAAGAATTCCTCTGTCACTCCACTGAAATTTTCTATAATGTTTTTAATAGCTTTGTACTTAGTGCCCCAAAGCTGGGTCTGAATTTAAATATGCCACCTAGTAACTGGTAGCATATTAAATTCTATCATATTTATTAAGTAGAGCAGCTTGCCACCAAGACTGATGACCTGAATTTGATCCTGCAGACCTACGTGGTGGAGGGAAAGCGCTGACTACTGCAAACATTCCATTGATACCCACATGTGCACAATGGTGCACATACCTAAACAGATACAAACATGCATAGTCAAATACAAATGAAGAAAAGTTCTAGTCTTCAGAGTCTTCCTATTTTAATGAGTCCAATGCTGCAGCATTTCAGTTGTTACATGACTGACTGAGAATGAATTCCTAAATTGATTCCCATAACATGTGGCATATAGAAATCATTGATTAAATAATAGCTATAATTATAGAAGTATGAACTAACTCATCCCAAGTCCATGTGAAATAACAAGTGACTTAACTTACATGATCTCACATTAATATATAAACAATAATGAATTTTGGAATTTGAAGAAAATATGAATGTGTTTTTATTTTGTATATATGCTGACTACATTCCCCTGCTACATTCTGAATGTTCTGAAGTTTGTTAATCTTAAGAAATTCCACAAAGTTTTATGTAGGTCCTATCAAATCAAAGGCTAATATGAACTGTTATACCTAAATATCTTGAGTCAGAGATGAGCATTTGACCACTGCACATCACTCCCTGCTCTTGCCTATGAGCTCATTGTGGCTTTTGTGTTTTGTTTTGGGGGGGGGTTGTTTGTTTGTTTGTTTCCTTTATAAGCTGTTAGAAAAAGATGTCCATTGACAAAGCTTCAGACCTAATTCTGAACTATGTCCCTGGTCTGACCGGAATTAAAGTGTGTATTCAATGAACCACTCCTGTCTGACTGATATTGGGGTTTGTAGTTTCTGGAATGACTACTAGACCATAGCATGTATGGCAGTTTACTGGTATTGTTTAAAGAAACTGTTAGAGAGAGAACAAGCTAGATAGACGTGAAGACTGAAGAAGCCAGAGAATGAGAAGGAGCCAGAACATTAGAACTTATTGCCAGAGTTAGTACTGGGCCAGGAAGAGCAATTCAGTCAAAAGCTGAGAGAAGCTGGATTGAATTAATCAGTTTGGCAAATTATATTGCATGTAGGCTACAAGTTTGCAGACCTAGGCCTAGGGATACTTAGAACAAAGAAGGAAGTGTTTCAGGCTCAAACCAAGTCAGTACTCACACCGCTTGTGTATGGCTTTCATCTCCTCACTTCATCTGAGGAAATAAAAGTGACATTCACACCCATTCTTTTAGGATAACTAGAAGCTAAAATAGCTGGGAACTGCTCATGTCAGAATTCATGCATGCCTTGAGGATTTCTCCCAAGGCATTATTAACTTCTATTTTACAGATTCTTATACTATTTTCTGCTCCTGAAATTTTAGGCAGTAAATATTATTCCCCTGTTTTATTGACAATTATTTAAATCAAGTGTGATGGTACTTATCTTTAGTCCTAACACATGGGCAACAGAAGCAAATGGAGTTCTGTGGGTTTGAAATAAACCTGATCTACATATAAAGTTCCAGACCAGAGTGGGTTAAATAGTGAGACTTGGACTCAAAAATGGCAAACCAACCAACCAAACAACCAAAACAAAAACCAAAAACAACAACAACAAGAAACAAAATGCAAAAACAGAAACAAACATGATATTTTTGCAAACGCTAATACGTACCTACTAAGTGTTTTTAGAAGACATTTATATGTCTTCCACTTCAATCCATGCATCATTACCTCCTCTTCTGGTTTGATTGCCATAGGGTTGAAATGTCTGTACATGGAGACTAATGAGCAAATTACTGACGGGTGACTAATTTGGCAATTCTATAGTTAAAAGAATATTGGACTACATAGAAAACTGAACTTTTCCCCTAACGGGAGACTTTCATCAGTTAACACATTATCTGAGGGGTCTGAGTTCCAAGGCTTCAATGAATGTTAAGAGCCACAAACAGCATGAAACCTTATAAACTCCTATTGTTTTTGTACCGTCAGCCTATAATAAAGTTTAACTGATAACTCAGGTACATTAAGAGATTCGTCATGCTAATTAATAAAAACATAACAATCACAACCATGTAGCCTGATAAATTCTTAGTGTCTTTCAAAATATCTTCTTACATTATTCACACCTTGGGATGATAAGAGATTCATCAGTGTCTACTCATCAAGTTGATGAGATGAAGTACAGTGACTTAGTTTTAGGAATAACAGAAGCCTTAGACTCTACTGATCAAGTATCTCAAGTATAGCGTTATCTCCTTTGGGGGTTCCTGAATCATCAAACCATGATGATAATAATGATTGAGGAATTTTTATATGTGAAGGTAAATTTCATTAATTCTTAGAAGGACATTGTTATGAATGTATTGTATGTGTGAGCTAGGGTGTGTGTGTGTACACTTGTAACACAAAGACTAGCTTCCTTGATCTCTCTATATTTTTAACATATAATACTGGGAGCTGCCATTTTTTAACTCAAGAGATTAATTCTTTGATAATTACACATATTGGTTTCCAGCTATTGATTATAAGCCATATTATTTTACTTAAATGTTTATAAAATTTAAAACACGATATCAAATATCTATGCTAACTATTCTGCTTGGTTCTTTCATTCAACTTCTTCTGAAGATACTAAATTTTTTTCAACATCTCACCCTTAATACTCTCAGAAAGCATTTCTTAAAACCTACTTTGTTAGAAAAACCCGTCTTTGCCACTTAGTCTTTCTGTACAGATCATACTCCTGAATTCACTTGCTCTGTCAACTGTAGGAGCTGTCTCTACATAAGTCAATTTCCTCTTCTGATGTGTATTTCTTTCAGGGATATTTTTTTTTTCATCTTGTCTCTGAGTCTTTCTTGGCAACTTAGGAAAATCCCAGCTTTTCTTTTGTCACTACTCATACCCCTTCCTTATTCCTGTATTTTCATGTTTACTATTTAAATATTTTCAATTTATACATTAATACATTTTATAGCTATAATATTTTATGTATTTTATTGTACAGTGTTGCTTATAACTCCTAGTTGGGATATAGTTTAAATTATACTTGAAGTTAAACTTAGGCAATAAAGGCTTCTATATATAATAATGACATTTTGCTTTTTTTTTTTTTTTTTTTTAGTATTGTTATTAATCCTTAACTGGACAGAACCTTAGCCATCTAAGGAGAGATTAAAAAACATGTGGCAATAGATATGGCTGCTTTCTCTTAGTATCCATGGAATTAGTAGCTACTCAGCTATCTCTTGTTAAAGTTGTTTTTTCTAAATTTGATTTATATTTGGCTTTCTGTTTTCCAGCTATTTAATCTACAACCTGAAACATCCTTGTAAAGGATGGCCATTTTGCTTATTGTTCATCACTTATTTTGAAACAGGTTCTCTTTCTATAGCCCTGGCAATCTGGGAACTTGATATATAGACCAGCCTGGTCTCAAATTCACACAGATCTGCCTGCCTCTGCTTCCCTTGAGCATGGGGGTTAATGGTCTGTGTCATCATGCCTTGTAGAAAATGATCCTTTCAAAAATGTACTTTAAAAGAACTCCCACAGTATATCTCCTGCTAGTTCCATGAATAATATGGGAAACCACTGTCAGATGAACTGCCTGTATACCAACCAGGAATCCGGGCCATTGACCAGGAATCCATTAAACAATGTGTTGTTTTATTTCTGGGAATGTTCGTTATCTTACAATAGTCTTTTGTGTTGTATAAATTAATTCTATTTGGCTAATTTGTACATATGACATGAATTCACGCATTTAATATCTACATTGTAGCAAGTAGTAGTAACTTTACTGGGTAGTATAAAAGTCAATATTAGAATTAGAGTTTTAAAAACATTATAGCACATACTATTTTCACTGATTTGTAACTTTTGTAGGAAAATTTCAGAAACTAGTTTTATTTATAAAATTCTGGAAAAGTTGATTTGATGCTTTTTTGCTTTTATTAATGAAAAGACTCACCAAAGCTTCCCTCCCCAACTCCAGAAATGTTTGTCCAATCTCAAGTGCTACTTTGCTGAGTTTTTTTTATCACCTCATAAAACTTAACTTTATTTGAAATTTGTTCAGTCTTTCTTGATTTTTAATGATTTGTTTGCTCAATATTTAAATTTCTCAAATTAGAAATTCATTTTTAACAGAGCATGCCAAAGTCTAGCTACTGTATGTGTAAACATATGTGAAATCATGCCTTTTTCATGATTTGCCATGACTATGTCTCATGACTATCTTATGACTATGTCAGATATACCTATATTTCAAGATTATATATTATTTTAAATAGAAGAGGATAGCGGCCCCATGGGTGGGAAATAAATTAGTGTGTTGCTGGAGAGATAAAGATTAAACGATAAGATTCTAACTAGCCCTAGTCAGAATGAGAGTCACCTGAAATGTGAAGGACAAAATATACTAGGCTGGATGCGGTGAAAAGGAACCCCTTAAACACTGTTGGTGGAATCGAAACTAAAACATTTGCTTACAAACCAGCACTGGGGGTTTCTCAGAAAACTAGAAATCAAACTGCCATTGGACTAAAATAGAATTTGTGGGCAAAATCCGAACGAATTTTAAATCCAACCATAGAGGCTCATCTACATCTCTTGTGAGTCTCTTCACAATAGTTAGGAAATGACATCAACCACCCTTTCCACTAATAGATGGATAGATTTTTAAAATGTGGTTCATATATAAAATTGAATATTACTCTGCTCTGAAAAATTTGATAGTGAAATAAATCTGCATTTAAATGAATGAAGTATAAGGGAAACATTATTCTTCATAAAGTCAGAAACTCAGGCCCCTATAAAACAAATGACTTTAAATGCCTTTTAATGCATGTACATTAAGGTATTAAAGAGTTTGAGTGAAATTACCCTGTATGAGTGGAGAGTGTTTCTCCAAGAAGACATTGATTATTAAATGAATAGGCATGGGATAACTCTTTATGAGTTATTGATCAGGGAGACCCCAAAGCTATGTCAGTTATTGCCCTGGATTACTCTCCATAACTATATTTGAAGACCATGCTGTGAAAGACATCACACACTTGGGCTGCAGAACAGAGAAATCAGTCTCACACTAATCAGATAACTTCATCTTAATTGACTAGCTTTCATAGTACTGGCAGATGCTATGCAGACTGACTAGGGAGAAAAATTTACCAGTGGTCAAAACTAGCACAGAATCTACAGGCACTGACAACCTGCCAAATCAGACGTCCTTACAGGCACTGACATGACTGTTAAAGGTAGTGAACCACTTTCTGATTTGAGTTGGAAAAAAAAATCCTGACTGGTACTGTAATCCTGGTCAAAATTTATGATGATTGGGAAATTTTAGACCCTTTGGAAGAACCTGCTATTGTTATTCTTCTCAAGGGCCATGCTGTTAAATTGCCTTCAAAATATTTATATTTATACCCATAGACATGGCTGTTCTCAGTCTGGGTTAGAGAAGCTTCCTTTTGAAGTAGACAACAATCAATGGAAAAAATTGTAACGGTTAAAGTGCTGAGAATAAGAAACTGAATTCTTGGCCTTAAATGAGATTTGTACATTAATCTCACCACAACCAAGAATCAAGTAACCCCTTGAAAAGGCAGTGGGATGAATATAAGTAACAGATTATTGGTGCCTATTGAGAAATGCTGTCTTCTGGGCATGACATGGCTATATCCATCATGACCTCACAATAGCTGTGGTTACATACATAAGGCTTGGAAAGATCAAGTCAACCTAAAGCCTAGAATAGATGGGGTAGTTGATCTCCAGGCAACACTCTTCACAGACAACCTTTTACAAATTGATAGTAGCCTTGGAGGCAGGCTGGAAAACATTATTTTATTATCGTGTGAACACTGGCAAGATTTCCATGATCTAGAAGAATGGCCACACACCCATACTCATATAGATAAGCATTAATTAGATTTAGTAAGTTGAAAGAGGAAGGGAGGGAGGAAGGGAGGGAGGGGGATGGAGAGAGGAAAAGAGAAGTGGGGGAGGAGACCACGTTTTGCAGGAATATGGGAGAGTTGGGAAGGGAAGTGTGTGTGTGTGTGTATGTGTGTGTGTCTGTGTCTGTGTCTGTGTGGTGTGTGTGTGTCTGTGTGTGTGTGTCTGTGTGTGTGTATGTGATTATATCGCATTGTGTAAATGCATGATATTCTCAAAACTAAAAAAAAAAAAAAAGACCTTTAAAAATCAAGGAAGACATAAATTTGTGTGAGAGATGAGGATCTGAGAAGATTTTGAGGAGGGATGAGTATGATGAATATAAATTATATACCAGTATGGCATTTTCAAATAATAAACTAAAAGTAGAGCATTGAAAAAAAAAAAGTAATCACCTATGATCATGGAGTATCCCTCAGTGGAGGAGTATGGAGGCCTTTGCTCATGAACACAGAAATATCACTCATCAGTGGTATTAGCATTCAGAAATAATTCAAATATTTTTCCAGATTTGTTGCTAGGAAATGGGATCATTTAATTTTCATTTCAAATTCCAATGTGAAAAATGAAAGATAAAAATAAATGATGTCTAAAATGGTTGCTGACAGGTGACAGTTGGGTAGTGACAGTTTATAAGTATGTTCTGTGTTTCTAAGCATTTGTTTACTTTAAACATTTAATGTAAACTTGGGATTTCCTCAAAATACAATGTTAAACACATGCTGTTGATTTTGAAAACAATGTTAGTCATGCAAGTATTTATGAAAAATGTATACCTCAGAGTGTCATAAGGAGATTCTTTGAGAGAATCTTTGCCAGTATCTTTAAACAGAGAATATTATATGTTATTACTTTTTCCAAGAATTGGCTTATTAGGCTTATTTATTATCATCATGGAACAAAGATCATTTTATATTTCTATGATACACATAACTAAATTAAGCATGGGTAATAAAATTATAAAATTGTTCCTTTTATAATATGCTTGTTGTATAGTTTAATTTCACCACAGTAGGCATTAATAATTATAATTATTTTGACCAGGATATAATAACATTTCACTTAAGAATTTGGTGAAAAAATAGAACACTTTTGGAGACCTTGTGAATAATAACAGTTTAAAAGGAATTGTTAGTTTTTGTCTTGTCAGTCATATTGCGCTTGAAGATAACAACATGGATTTAGTGATACGGGCATTTCTTCTAACAGTGATGAGTCTTGACTGGACTCCATTAATAAATTGCATATTTACTTGTGTGTGTGTGTGTGTGTAGCCAGGACTTTTCAATATCGAGAGACAAATGATGACACTGAGTTTGTTTTGTGTTTCCCATCTATTACTGGGCATGCGACCTTGTATACCTAGTGAGACTCTATTGGAGGAAAACAATTTTTCATTTGTAAGTGTTTATCAATTGGAGATAGCTTCTGGGTTAAAAATGGGGTGTTGTATTCACTTCTCCTCTGGCTGGGATGCTATCTGGTACATGCTGCCCTAGTCTCTGTGAGTTTATATGTGCAGTGATTTTATTGATTTAGAAGAAGCCTGATGTAGCTGTCTCCTGGGAGGCCCTGCCAGAGCCTTACAAACACAGATGCAAATGCTCACAGCCAACCATTGGACTGAGCATGGGGTCCCCAATGGAGGAGATAGAGAGGACCTAAGGAGCTGAAGGGGTTTGCAACCCCATGGGAAAAACAACAATATCAACCAACCTCAGGGCTCCCAGGGAATAAGCCACCAATCAAATGGTACACGTGGAGTGACCCATGATCCCACCCACATATGTAACAGAGGATGGGCATCAATGGAAGGAAAGGCCCTTGGTCCTGTGAAGTTTCAATGCCCCAGTGTAGGGGAATATGGTGGTGAGGAGGCAGGAATGGGTGGGTGGGTGGGGGAACATTGTCATAGAAGCATGGGGACCAGGAGACAGGATAGGGGGGTTCTGGTGGGGATATAGGGAAAGGGGATAATATTTGAAATTTAAATAAAGAAAATATCCAATTAAAAAGGGGGGGTTCTTTTTCTTGGTGTCCTCTATCCTCTCTGGCTCTTACCCTCTTTCTGCCTCTTCTTCTGTAGGGCTCTTTGAGATGGGAGGGATTTTGTGGAGACATCCCATTTAGGTCTGTATGTTCCATGATCTCTCAATCTCTGTATCTACTACCCATGTACACACATAAGAGAATACATACTGCCTTGTTTAGGGTTCCTATTTCTGTTATGAGACACCATGACTGTAGCCTCCCCCAGCCTTGAGCAGGCTGACTCAGGCCTGTTCTGCCACTGTGAATGAGACTACTACCTAGTGTAGAGTCTTCCAACCTAGAGAGGTCTATTGTTCTGCCACCTGTGTTCTTCTCTAAGACGCTGCTATCCCTGCTGAACCTGTCTTACCGAGATATTCCTGAGATAAGCTGACAACCTGTCCATTGGTGACTTAGTGCTAACAGCTCTGGCAGACCAAGTGCTAACAACTTGGTGACAAAGCATCAAGAAGCCTGTCATGGCAGGAAATGGGCCTTCTCCCTTTATAAGCTCCAACTCTTAGTAAACACTGGGCCTTGATCAGCATCTGTCTTAGTCTCATTATTTCTCCCTCTGTTTCCTCCCATACAGCTCCAGTCTCCCTCTCAGGAACTCCATTTGTGTGGCCGTGAGCAGCTATACATGACCAAAGCATCCTGGGAGGAACTGGTTTTGTATTTTGGGGTGAGTGTTTCTTTATTCCTTTCCTTTCCTTTCCTTTCCTTTCCTTTCCTTTCCTTTCCTTTCCTTTCCTTTCCTTTCCTTTCCTTTCCTCTCCTTTTCTCTCCTCTCCTCTCCTCTCCTCTCCTCTCCTCTCCTCTCCTCTCCTCTCCTCTCCTCTCCTCTCCTTTCCTTTCTTTTCCTTCTTTCTTTATTATTATTATTTGTATTACAGTTTTATAGCTTTGTTTATCAAGGAAAGAATTCAGGACAGATTATCAAACAGGGCAAAAACCCGGAGATAGGAATTGATACAGAAGGCATGAGGGGTGCTGCTTACTGCCTTGCTCTCTCATGACTTACTAATCCTGCTCCCTGATAGAACACAGGACCACACGCCCAGGGATGCCTTCACTCACAGTGGGATAGGCCATCAACTAAATAAGAAAATCCCCTACAGGATTGTCTATAGCATGAAATCATGGATGCATTTTTAAATTGTAGTTCTCTCCACACAGATGAGCTCATGTCAAATTGACATGAAACTATCCAGCACAATCGACCCCTTATCAACTTGACACACAAACATATCATTATTAAGCCATGTGGCAGTTTGAATAGATTTGGTTCTCATAGATTCATGTGTTTTAATGCCTGGCCTAAGTAGTGGCATTATTAGAAGGTATGGCCTTATCAGAGTAGATATGGCCTTGTTGGAAGATGTGCATCTCTGCTTAAGTGGGCTTTGAATTTTTCCTATCCTCATGCTCCACCCAGTGTGGAATCAGAGCCCCCTCCTGGTTTTCTGCAGGAGACAGTCTCCTTCTGGCTGCCTTTGGATCAAGATGTAAAACTCTCAACACCTTCCTCAGCAACAAGTCAGCCTGCAGGCTGCATGCTTCCTGCCATGACAATAATGGATGCAACCTCTGAAAATGAAAACGTCAATGTCTTTAAAATATCCATCTCTTTAAGAATCCAAAATCTCTTAACTCATGAAGCCTACAGAAATCTGAATATTTTATTTAGGGATAAAATGTTAAGAAATTTTTTTGATTATTCATTTAGAAAATAACTATCTCACTATGCTTCCAATATTGGCTTAAAACTTAAAATTGACTGTCAGCTCTCAGAGACTTAAGATTTCAAGTGTAGTTCCAGGCCAGCCTGGTCTACAAAGTGAGTTCCAAGATACCCAGGGCTACACAGAGAAACCCTGTCTCAAAAAAAGGGAAGATTTCAAGTGTGAACCACTCAATGATAAGTGGATATTAGCCCAGAAGCTCAGAATATCCAAGAAACAATTGACAAACCACATGAAACTCAAGAAGAAGGAAGACCAAATTATGGATACCTCGATCCTTCTTAAAAGGGAGAACAAAATACCCATGGAAGGAGTTACAGAGACAAAGTGTGGAGCAGAAACTGAAGGCATAACCATCCAGAGACTGCCCCACCTGGGGATCCACCCCATATATAATCAACAAACCTAGCCACTATTGTAGATGCCAACAAGTGCTTACTGACAGAAGCCTGTTATAACTATTTCTGGAGAGGCTCCACCAGTGCCTGACAAATACAGAGGTAGATCCTCAAAGCCTACCATTGGACTGAGCATAGGATCCCTTATGAAGGAGTTAGATAAAGGACCCAAGGAGCTGAAGGGGTTTGCAGCCCCATAGGAGGAATAACAATATGAACTAACCAGTACCTGCCCCCCTCCCCCCCAGAGCTCCCAGGGACTAAATCACCAACCAAAGAGTACACATGGTGGGACTCATGGCTCCAGCTGCATATGTAGCAGAGGATGGCCTAGTTGGTCATCAATAGGAAGAGAGGCCTTTGGTCCTATGAAGACTCTATGCTCCAGTATAGGGTAATGCCAGAGTCAGGAAGCGGGTGTGGGTGGGTTAGTGAGAAGGGGGAGGGGGAGAGGACAGGGATATTTCAGAGGGGAAACCAGGAAAGGGGACATTTGAAATGCACATAAATATCTAATAAATAAAATAAACAAATAATTTGGGGCTGAGGATCTAACCCAGTGCCTTGTACTTGCTAGGCAAGCACTCTACCACTTAGCTAAATCCCCAACACACCTCTTCCTCTTTTTTTTTAATTTAAAAATATTTTATCTGGGGACAACATGTTTGCTGAAATTTTTAAATGCACTCATTGATGGGAGAAAAAAATAAAAGGAATCCAAAATCTTATAAAACCTAGAAGTTGAAATAAATATTTCTGTCTTCTAGATGGAACATCCAGAGGATAGTAACAACCAGATCAAAGCAAAAGCAAACTTCCAATAGTATAAATAATTCAGTGCTCAGTGTCTGGGCTCTACTCAGAATCTTCTGGGTTCCTTCAAAGGGCTTTGGTCACTATTTTGGCTCCACTGTCTGGAGCACACACAGCTTATAGTCTGTATTCCATATCTCTCAACTTCACTGCTGCTGCTGTTCTTGGTGGTCTTCTCAGGGTTCTGGCATTTTCAAAATGCTGGAATCTTCTCCTACTGTCAGGTTGCAGTTTTACTAATATCTTTTCCTGGACTTTCTTCAGGGATTCCATGCCTGCCACACAGTTTCACCTGCTCTTAGCCTCTCAAAACTAGCACCTCCTGGGTGAACCTAACACTACCAAGTTCACCTAACAGCACAAGGTACAACCTTGGCCACAACTAGAATAGAACTCCTGTGTGCTGAGTCTCAGGAAACATTTCCCAGAAGATTTCCCTTCAACATTGGTAAATCTCTTCTTAATCACTGTCAATTTATCACCAGCTGACCAGCATCAACTACCCCAACAAAGCAAAGGATTCATTTTAGTAGTTCTGATATCCCAGCTTATCAAATTCAGAAAAACAAATGGCTTGGGCAGAGTCTTTAAACTCTCTCTGATATTTCACACATAAGGCCTCCATCATCCACACTATTCTCAATATCCTTATCTTTCAATTGCTTGAAGAACAGCCCACTGAAGTCTCAGCACTTTGGCTTTTCTAGTTGAAGATTTCCACAATCCTCAACAAACAAACAAACAAACAAACAAACAGAAAATCAAAATCAAAACAAAACAACAAGAACAACAACAACAATAACCCCAGCCCACATAATCAGGCCGGGCACATCAATACCTCATTTTTGGTTTCATGTTGTCTTAGTTACAGCTTCTATTGGTGTGATGAAACCCCATGACCAAAGCAACTTGACAAGGAAATGGTTTATTTGGCTTGCACTTCCATATCACTGTTCCTACTTGAAGAAAGTCAGAACAAAGACTCAAACAGCAGGAACTACAGGCAGGGGTTGACAAAGAATCCACTGAGGGGTGCTACTCACTGGCTTGCTTTTAATGGCCTGATAATCCTGCTTTCTTATAGAACCCAAAACCACCAACCCAGGGCTGGTACCATCCATAATGGATAGATACCTCCCCTATCAATCAGAAATTAAGAAAATGTCCCACAGTCTTGGGTACAACACAATCTCATGGAGGCATTCTCTTAATTATAGTTCCTGCCTCACAGACAAATTTAACTTGTGTTAAGTTTACATAAAACTATCCAGTATGCATACCATTTTAATTTTTCTGTGTCTCAGTTACTTCACTCAGGATTATTTTTCCCTAGTTCCATTGTATACCTGTGAATCTCATGATTTCAATATCTGAACAGATGAGTAATGTTCCATTATATAAATATACCACATTTTATTTATCTACTCTTTTGTTGAGGGAAATCTATATTGTTTTTGACTCCTACGAACAGAGCAGCAATGAACATTGTTGAGCAAGTGTCTCTGTGGTAGGTTGAAGCATCCTTTGGGTATATGTTTAAGAGTTACAGCAAGGTATACCTATCTTTAGGAATGTCAATTCCTGTCTTCCTCAGAAACCATATTAATGATTTCCATAGTACTTCCAAGTAGTCACTCCCAACATCAGTGGATGAATGTTTCCTGACTTCCCATCATCATTAGCACAAGTTGTCAATTGTCAAGGGTATAAGATGAAATTCCAAAGTGGTTTTGATTTGCAAAACCCTGATGGCTAAGGATGTTGAATATTTTTATACATGTTCCTTGAGCATTTAATTTGGACATTAGATGCTTAGCCCATGTGTAGTTGGTAAAAATCTTTCCCGAATACACACAC
This sequence comes from Mus caroli, assembly GCF_978045245.1. Lineage (NCBI taxonomy): Eukaryota > Metazoa > Chordata > Mammalia > Rodentia > Muridae > Mus > Mus caroli. Next base: position 35,166,265 of record NW_028227269.1, read on the forward strand.
ACATACACACACACACACATACACACACACACACACAGAGAGAGAGAAAAGAGAGAGAGAAAGAGAGAGAGAGAGAGAGAGAGAGAATGTTCATGTAAAATAAATAAGTAAAAAAAATAAAATATTTTATCTTAATTTCACTTTATTCTTTTGTTCTATTCCTGTAATTTATGGAAAACATTTCTGATCTGAATAAATTTTCATCATGATCATAGGATTCATATATTAGTTAGTTATTCCCTTGTCTGTGAGCTTTGCAAGGACTTTTTCAGCCGTTCCTTGCTCTGGTCGCACTAAAAGTTTGGAGGAAGCTGGGGCTGAGGAGTTTCCATTCCTAAGATCCTTCAGTTTCTGAGAAAAGCCCAAGGAATTCGAGCACTGGTGAAACAGGTTCCCTTGAGGATGGACCTTTGTTAGGAAACACTGGGGTTCCTGAATGTTTAAAATCTCTGCTTTTCCTCTCCACCTGGCAAAAGCATGGCAGGATTTCCTGTGACTTTCATTCTGAGAACATGGTAGGATCCAGAATGCAGAGTTCTGGAGCCTCCTGAATGTACTGTTGCAGGCACCCAAGGATGAAGGATCTGGAAACCAGTGTCTATTGGGAGCATGGATGGAAAAACTAATTGGTACATCTAAAGCAGATACCAGGTTGCCTGGTTTTGAGCTTATGTTCAGGAACAGCCTTCAGACCTCTAGTTTTTTTTTCCATTTCTAGATTTTTATTAATGTAAATGAGGACAATTTTGACTTTTCATGAGATGATCAAGGAGTTACTGAATAACAGATGTGTATATTTAATTAATGGATTTCCTTATTGTCCAGAATTATCATGCATGAAGAAATGTAGGTGGTAAACATAAATTTTATGAGATAATGCTGTCCTCACATAAGTCATTGTTCAATGAAAATGATTGTTTTATATTGATAATGGTGATGAAGAGAAAACAAGAAAATATTTTCTCATTTGCTATGAGGATAAGGTTGATGTGGGGAGCTCTTGAATGAAGGGCCATCTAGAGCAAAACTTTCCTGAAGCAGGACTCAGCTACAGGCGTATAATTATCAGGAAGAGGACAGCATGTCTCACAGACACCTGGACTCTGTGCCCTAGAGCTCATTGCTCTACAGGAGGTCCATCTGTAAATCTTCCCAAAGTAGCACATGGTGGTGGAACAGAACATGATAAGTCCTTCATCTACAGAATAAATTGATTTAGAGGACAGATGTCCACATTAACCAGGTCCTGTTACAATATTTAAGAGTCTAAAAGAGAAGGCAGAAGGAGTTGAAGAAAATGGGACTGGTCATTTTATAACAACTTTCCACAAGTCTCTATAAGAGCTACACTCTTGCATTCAGCTGAGTCTAAGGTAAGTAGCTCTTCTCTATGTTTAGAAAAAAAATCAGAAGTTTTCTAGAAGAATAAAATGTAGTGTGAGACATGATGATGAAAATTATAGATTAAGCCAGCCGGTTGTGGGGGCGCATGCCAGTAGGATTTGCTGAAGGAGGTAGAAGCAAGAGGACCACAAGTTCAAGGCCAGCCTGGCCTTCAGAACTCTTAATGGAAGAACAATGTATTCTACTCCTGGTAGAATTCGCCTATAAAGCCACATCAGCATATTGTATCCTAGAAAAGCTCAGAAGTTCCAGTCTTTAGCTCACAAATGACTAGCTGAAGTACTTTCTTCGTGACACTGACTACACCAGAAGTGCTTTTACCTGATTGAATGACGCAAACCCTTATTTACAAAATGATTCCTGTTTATCATATTTGTTGTTTATCATATTTATTTAAAGCTAAAGCAAAAACTGCCTTCCCAAGACTCTAAAATAATCAGTCTTTGTATATTCTATTATAATATATGAATAAAGTTAAGTCCCTTGCTTGCTAATTTTTGTTTCCTAGTATATTTGTATTTATTCTGTCCACTTTTACTACATAGTTTAAAGCCTTTCTCATTTGACTGTGCTATGAGCTTTCAATAGTAAACGCTCACTAGAGAACTAATAATTTCATCTGTGTTCTTTTGTGATTGGGTTACCTCACTTAGGATGATATCCTCCAGATCCATTCATTTGTCTAAGAATTTTAAAAATTCATTGTTTTTAATATCTATTCAGTACTCCACTGTGGAAATATACCACATTTTCTGTATCCATTCCTCTGTAGAAGGACAACTGGGTTCTTTCCAGCTTCTGTCTCTTATAAATAAGGCTGCTATGAACATAGTGGATCATGTGGCCTTTTTTCATGTTGGAGCATCTTCTGGGTATATTCCAAGGAGTGGTATTACTGGATGTTCCGGTAGCTGAAAGGGGTTTGGAGCCCCATAGGAGGAACAACAATATGATTTAACCAGTACCCCCAGAGCTCTCTGGGACTAAACCACCAATCAAAACACATGGTGGGACTCGTGACTCTAGCTGCATATGTAGCAGAGGATGAACTACTCAGTCATCAAGAGAGGAGAGGCCCATGGTCCTGTGAAAGTTCTATGCCCCAATACAGGGGAATGCCAGGGCCAGGAAGCAGGAGTGGGTGGGTTGGTGAGTAGGGGGACGGGGAGGGGATAGGGGATTTTCGGAGGGGAAACTAGGAAAGGGGATAACCCTTAAAATGTAAATAAAGAAAATATCTAATAAAAATAGAAAAAGAAAACTAATAATTTCAAAACATAATAAAAGCATTAGAATCTTGTAAAGAAATCTATTTTTACATTACTATTTTGAAAATTTTATGTTAATAAATGCATTGCCAGTATTTTGGCATTTTTAGAGTTCCTCATTATCTTGTTATGTTATACCACCCATACTCTGTTATGAAAGTAGCTCAGAACCTGAAATAAATACAAATAGAAAGTGAATACCCTAACTCTATCCAGCTATCCCTTCAGGATGCTTGTAAGTGATTCTTTTTGCAAGCCTACATTCAGAAAACCACATCTTTGATAGTCAAGTTCAATTACATCCCATCCTTGGCAGTATACAGTCATGTAAAACAGGATGTTAAAAATGGGAAGCTTTCTTTCCAGTTTTGGCAGAGTCCCCAAATTCCAAAAAGAAAACAATAGCTTCCACATTCCACACTGAGGTAATAAACTGCCTTTATAAGCCGAGCTAAGGAAATAGTAGGAAACAAAAATGAAAACATGTTTTTCAAGCGCCAGTTAGAAAAAAAAATCTTTACAGCAAAAAGTTTGAAGATAAAAGAAGTTAAAAAATATTTTCAAAAAATACACTCCCCCAGTGACTACAGCATCGACTCTTCTTTCCTCCAGAGGGAAGAAAGATGCCGAAACGGGAAGTTCGTTAACTGTGAACGGATGCTAAGAGTAATTTGACAAAGAAGTCAGAATAAGAGAGTCAGAAAGACAGAGAAATGAGAATGGAAGAGAGCAAGGGAGAAAAGAGAGATGGGGGTAGAAAATATATTTTCTTTCATCTGAAAAATGTACCACATCAGAAAGAGCTGGCTAGCAATACACTTAAATGTGACAGCGGGGTGACATTGCAACACGGAACAGGTAGATTTTCAGAATTCTGGAGGTGAGGGAGAGATTTAGGGTTGCTACAAGCGAGAGCAAAGCAGGTAAATGCACTGTCCACGCAAAGAAAAGTAGAGAAAAAGTGTGCTAGGAAGAAAGGCAAATTGTTAATCCATCTTATTATTTGTTCCCTCTAACTCCCCTTCCCCATGCTACTGATGATAGGCAGACAGGTCGATGAGAGTTACATTGAATACTGTAAATACGCTGTGTTAGCCGCAACATATACAAGTCACGAGACAGTTAACATCAATATTTAAATTAAGCCCAAAAGGAGTAGATAGAGAAAGTGTGTCCTGTAATCTAAAGGATTTGGGGATAATTGAGATCAAGGTTGGATATAGATTGTATATAAGATGTGACGCTTAAGCTGTGCATTATTTAAGTTGGGGTGAATAAACAATAATTTTTAATTACAAATGTTTTTGCATATTTTAAACAATTTCTTCTATTTTTTATATAACGATTAAATCATTTGCATTTTTTTCTTTCTCTTCAAAATCCTCCTGTATACCTTTTCTTGCCCTTTCTTTCTTTCTTTTTTTTTTTTTTAATTAAGAGCCAGGCATGGTGGTGCACGCCTTTAATCCCAGCACTTGGGAGGCAGAGGCAGGCAATTTCTAAGTTCGAGGCCAGCCTGGTCTACAAAGTGAGTTCCAGGACAGCCAGGGCTATACAGAGAAACCCTGTCTCAGAAAAACAAAAAACAAAACACAACAAATTAAATTCATGGCTTGTTTTTTTTTCAACTAGCATTTGCATATTTTACACGCAAATATGTAGTATATATGAATATACACTCGTAAATACATACATACAACATGTTCAGGCTGCATAATGCTACTTGTGTATGATTCCCAGGATGGCCATTTTTAAATTTAGGTTTCATACATGAACATGGGAAAACAAGGGTTAAATTGTTGACAATAAATGGAATCAGGAGTTTTTATAAATACACAGGTAATAGCCTCATATATTTCTGAAGTGAGAATGAACAAAGACTTCCTTAAATGTCAAATAAAAGAAAATAAAATTGTTAGCCTCTTGGAAAATAATAGCCCTCAAGGCAAAGTTTTGTACAGGTGAAAAGACATTTAAAAGGGTGGATTTCTAGCGGCACAATATTATTAAATACTTATAACCCACTGGTATCTTATTTAAAATGTTTCTTTTTTAAACTATGTGTTAATTTATGTATACAGGCATGAGTCTGTTTGTGAGTATGTACACATGAATGAAGATGCCAGGGGTGCTTCAGAGGGCTTTGGCTTCTCTGGATCTGAAGTTGCTGTAGCTCTTAGTCACACAACATGGGTGCTGGGAAGGACCTGACAGTCCTGGGAAGAACAGCAAGGGCTCTTCCCAACTGATCCACCTCTCTGGGCTCTCGTTTTTACATTTCATTTGATGGGTGAATCTTGGTATTTTCCTGAGTAAATCCTCAGTGACTGATCTATTCACATCCCTAAAGATTATCGATAAAATTGATAATATCATGTTTTTACTATTTTCTGCTACTTCCCATTTCTATTTCCCATTAGAATCATTAGATATTGTTAAGGTTCTGCTTTACATCTTTTTCCCCAACATAAACATGGTTTAGAACAACAATAATAATAACAACAACAACAACAATGGAGGGGGAGAAGAAGGATGATGAGGAGTCCTATTTGTGTTGTCCATTTGCTAGCTGTAGCTGTGAAATTATTGCACTTAAATACATGAATAGACACTCATGAATTATAGTGGAGTTTCAAGGAAAGCTGCAATGAGACACTTTCCAACCTCACTAGGAATGGAGTAGTGCATTAGTGACAGAGATAATAGGTAAGGCCCTCACATATTGCCATAGGTATGCAAAAGGCATATAACTCCTCGAGGCAACTTATAGAAGTTTCATAGAAAATATATCCCAAGCTTTATGACCCAACTATTAAACAGCCTGAAGGTCTAGCAGATCACCAGCATGAGACCAGTCGGAGTTGGGTGTAAAGATAATCTTAAAAACAAGAAGAAAGAAGAGGGAAAGAGAAGGAGAAGGAAGGAGAGAGAGGAGGGTGAAAAAGAAAGAGAAGAAAGTGGAGGTGGTTGGAGGAGAAGGTGGATAGAGGAGGAGGTAAAAGGTAAAGAAAGAAGGGAAAAGAGAAAGAACAGAAGGGAGGAAGGGAGGGAAGGAAGGAAAGAGGGAGGGAGGGGAGGAAGGAAGGAGAGAGGAAGGAAGGAAACAAGATTGCATATGAAAACAAAAGCACCAGTAAAGCTACCCCATATGAATACATTCACTAAGTTGATCTTTATTTCAGAAATTCTCACTTCGTTAAAAGCTTGAACCAATGTAAAATGTAATTCTTCTTATTCGTTAATTGATGAAAGTCGTCTTAACAGTTGGAGATATAGTGAAGTAAAGTGTTTCTGATAAAAACCTACAGTAAACCTGTTAACAGGTGTGCTTGATCAAGCTGTAAGATGGCTTGCTGCTGGGTTGCTGCTGGATACAGGTCGTTTCTTATCTCCGAGAATTCTAAGTTTAGACTCAAAGCCAACTTCTTTTTTTTTTTTTTTTTTTTTTTTTTTTAATATTTTTATTACATATTTTCCTCAATTACATTTCCAATACTATCCCAAAAGTCCCCCATAGCGCCACCCACTTCCCTACCCACCCATTCCCATTCTTTTGGCCCTGGCATTCCCCTATATTGGGGCATATAAAGTTTGCAAGTCCAATGGGCCTCTCTTTCCATTGATGGCCGACTAGGCCATCTTTCGATACATATGCAGCTAGAGACAAGAGCTCCAAGGTTCTGGTTAGTACATCATGTTGTTCCAACAATAGGGTTGCAGATCCCTTTAGCTCCTTGGGTACTTTCTCTAGCTTCTCCATTGGGAGCCCTGTGATACATCCAATAGCTGACTGTGAACATCCACTCCTGTGTTTGCTAGGCCCCGGCATCGTCTCACAAGAGACAGCTATATTTGGGTCCTTTCAGCAAGATCTTACTAGTGTATGCAATGGTGTCAGCGTTTAGAAGCTGATTATGGGACGGATCCCTGGATACAGCAGTCTCTAAATGGTCCATCCTTTCATCACAGCTACGAACTTTGTCTCTGTAACTCCTTCCCTGGGTGTTTTGTTCCCAATTCTAAGAACAAACCTAAAAGAAGACAGCCACAAGAACAAAATGCCAACTTTAACAACAAAAATAACAGGAAACAACAATTACTTTTCCTTAATATCTCTTAATATCAATGGACTCAACTCCCCGATAAAAAGACATAGACTAACAAACTGGCTACACAAACAAGACCCAACATTTTGCTGCTTACAGGAAACTCATCTCAGAGAAAAGGATAGACACTACCTCAGAATGAAAGGCTGGAAAACAATTTTCCAAGCAAATGGCATGAAGAAACAAGCTGGAGTAACCATTCTAATATCTGATAAGATTGACTTCCAACCCAAAGTCATTAAAAAAGACAGGGAGGGACACTTCATACTCATCAAAGGTAAAATCCTCCAAGAGGAACTATCAATCCTGAATATCTATGCTCCAAATACAAAGGCAGCCACATTCATTAAAGAAACTTTAGTAAATCTCAAAGCATACATTGCACCTCATACAATAATAGTGGGAGACTTCAACACACCACTTTCACCAATGGACAGATCATGGAAACAGAAACTAAACAGGGACACAGTGAAACTAACAGAAATTATGAATCAAATGGATCTGGCAGATATCTACAGAACATTCTATCCTAAAACAAAAGGATATACCTTCTTCTCAGCACCTCATGGTACCTTCTCCAAAATTGACCACATAATTGGTCACAAAGCAGGCCTCAACAGATACAAAAATATTGAAATTGTCCCATGCATCCTATCAGATCACCATGGACTAAGGCTGATCTTCAATAACAAAATAAATAATAGAAAGCCAACCTTCACGTGGAAACTGAACAACACTCTTCTCAATGATACCTTGGTCAAGGAAGGAATAAAGAAAGAAATTAAGGACTTTTTAGAGTTCAATGAAAATGAAGCCACAACATACCCAAACTTATGGGACGCAATGAAAGCATTTTTAAGAGGAAAACTCATAGCTCTGAGTGCCTCCAAAAGGAAACTAGAGAGAGCACACATTAGCAGCTTGACAACACACCTAAAAGCACTAGAACAAAAGGAAGCAAATTCACCCAAGAGGAGTAGACGGCAGGAAATAATCAAACTCAGGGGTGAAATCAACCAAGTGGAAACAAGAAAAACTATTCAAAGAATCAACCAATCAAGGAGCTGGTTCTTTGAGAAAATCAACAAGATAGATAAACCCTTAGCCAGACTCACTAGAGGGCACAGGGAAAGCATCCTAATTAACAAAATCAGAAATGAAAAAGGAGACATAACAACAGATCCTGAAGACATCCAAAACACCATCAGATCCTTCTACCAAAGGCTATACTCAACAAAACTGGAGAACCTGGATGAAATGGACAAGTTCCTAGACAGATACCAGGTACCAAAGCTGAATCAAGATCAGGTTAATGATCTAAACAGCCCTATATCCCCCAAAGAAATAGAAGCAGTCATTAATAGTCTCCCAACTAAAAAAAGCCCAGGACCAGATGGGTTTAGTGCAGAGTTCTATCAGACCTTCAAAGAAGATCTAATCCCAGTTCTTCACAAACTATTCCACAAAATAGAAACAGAAGGTACTCTACCCAACTCATTCTATGAAGCCACAATTACTCTGATACCTAAACCACAAAAAGACCCAACAAAGATAGAAAACTTCAGACCAATATCCCTTATGAATATTGATGCAAAAATCCTCAATAAAGTTCTTGCTAACCGAATCCAAGAACACATCAAAACAATCATCCATCCTGACCAAGTAGGTTTCATCCCAGGGATGCAGGGATGGTTCAATATACGGAAATCCATCAAGGTAATCCAGTATATAAACAAACTCAAAGACAAAAACCACATGGTCATCTCCTTAGATGCGGAAAAAGCATTTGACAAGATCCAACACCCATTCATGATAAAAGTCTTGGAAAGATCAGGAATTCAAGGCCCATACCTAAACATGATAAAAGCAATCTACAGCAAACCAGTAGCCAACATCAAAGTAAATGGTCAGAAGCTTGAAGCAATCCCTCTAAAATCAGGGACTAGACAAGGCTGTCCACTTTCTCCATACCTATTCAACATTGTACTTGAAGTCCTAGCCAGAGCAATTCGACAACAAAAGGAGATCAAAGGGATACAAATTGGAAAAGATGAAGTCAAAATATCACTTTTTGCAGATGATATGATAGTATATATAAGTGACCCTAAAAATTCCACCAGAGAACTCCTAAGCCTGATAAACAGCTTCGGTGAAGTAGCTGGATATAAAATTAACTCAAACAAATCAATGGCCTTTCTCTACACAAAGAATAAACAGGCTGAGAAAGAAATTAGGGAAACAACACCCTTCTCAATAGTCACAAATAATATAAAATATCTTGGCGTGACTCTAACTAAGGAAGTGAAAGATCTGTATAATAAAAACTTCAAGTCTCTGAAGAAAGAAATTATAGAAGATCTCAGAAGATGGAAAGATCTCCCATGCTCATGGATTGGCAGGATCAACATTGTAAAAATGGCTATCTTGCCAAAAGCAATCTACAGATTCAATGCAATCCCCATCAAAATTCCAAATCAATTCTTCAACGAATTAGAAAGTGCAAAGCCAACTTCTTACTATTATTGGGAACTAGTTTAAACACTTTGACAAATTTGTGTTATAGATATGCCACCTACCTTATGCATAAAATGCAGTTGCCTTGGGCAACTGTGATTTGGAATCTGATAGATGTCTGATGACTGCCCCACCCCTGCCCCTCTCTCTTCCTTCACCTTTAGCCTTCGAATAATGTTGCTCATATGTAGTATATATGGAGTCTCACAATTTGTAATAGCCATTTAAAAAGGTGAAAAAGTAACATAAATATGATATACATTGAGACAGAACAAATGGTTTTCCTGCAATACAGGAACAAAGTAAAATGGAAGAATGATCTCTTTGTTTCTTTTCATCATTATGCTATAGAGTCTCAGCCTGGGCAACTAAGTTGAGAAGAATATTTTACTGGTTTAAGATAGAAAATCATACAGGATCTATAGAAAAGATTAACAGATGAGGTTGTCAAAGGTAAGATCAATTTACTAATGTAATACCATTTGTGTCAGTATGATATTATGAGGCATTTGTGATAAACTTGACAGAAGATGCACAAGTCTTGTGCACTGAAAACTACATCACCTAGAAAGAATTCAAGACAAGACTATAAGAAAAAAAGTCCTGTATTGAGAGTTATATTGATCAAACTGTTAACACAGCAATTTACCAAATTTATTCTGTGAGCTCTTCATTGTATGAGTTCACGCTGATTTTAAGATTGATGATATTGGTTGAGTTTCCAAGAAAGTGGGTATTATTATAGACTTAGATAAATGAATTAGAGTCAGTATTAAAAGCCAATTCACTCATTTAGCTAAATTCATTTCTGTGAAAAATCCTCAAACAGTTCAGTAGGAAGGACTCAAGATAAGATCTTAGTAATCTTTAGTTTTTCTTTTATTGGATATTTTATTTATTTACATTTCAATTGTTATTCCCTTTCCTGGTTTCCCCTTCAGAAACCCTGTATTCCATGTCCTCTCCACCTGCTTTTATGAGGGTGCTCCCTAACCAATACACCCACTCCAGCCACCCTGCCCTGGCATTCCCCTACACTGGGGCATAGAGCCTTTAAAGGACCAAGGGCCTCTCTGACCATTGATGTCCTACAAGGCCATCCTCTGCTACATATGAGGCTGGACCCATGGGTTCCTCCATGTGTACTCTTTGGATGGTGGTTTAGTCCCTCTGAGCTCTGGGGTGGGGGTCCATTTGGTTGATATTGTTCTTCCTGTGGGGTTGCAAACCCCCTCAGCTCCTTCAGTCCTTTCCCTAACTCCTTCACTGGGGATCCCATTCTAGGTCCAATGGTTGACTGTGAACACCTGCCTCTGTATCTTAAGCCTCTGTATCTTAAATGGTTAAGATTCCTTTACCTTTTGACAGAAACATTCAAATAATTTGAATTTTATCGGACTAAATACAAAGCTTATTGGAATAAATTCTTTGTTGGAAAAAGGGATTTAGAAAACATTTTCAGCACCCATGTCTAAGAAAGAACTGTAATCTAGGACAAAAAGTAGTTTCTAGCTAATATATTAATAAATCAACAAACAAAAGTAAAAGAAAAAAAACAGAATTGAAGATTTTTGTGTTTTAGTTTTATCCTATTCTGTAGGTAAATCCCAAATAACCTTTATCTAAACCTGAAATACATTCACATGAGCTATCAGCACCAATTATAGCAAATATATTCATGAGAGATTAAGACAAATGTCAAACTATTATTGGAGATGGCTTTAAATCATACCTGCTACCATAAAGTATATATGTATCTGCTAGTCTTAAAAAATTATCTGTGGAATAAATTGATATGTTGATTGCTGAATTTTCCAGTTCTACAGAGCTCATCATGATTTCTGGGTACCTTTCCTTGGTAGTCTAGACACAGCCTGAGTGTGTTAGGTCTGTTTATAAATGAATTATAACAGAGGTCTAAACAAAGGCGTTACTGAGGTACAAAACATCTTTTTGTTACACAGTGTTATTATTAAGAAAAGGTTCCAAAGACTTCTGGCAAAGAATCATAGATTCCTACAGATGTTTTCTACAGATGAGAACTCAACTCCTCCTTTTTCAAATATGCAAGTTTTGGGAGAGGTCTTTTCTTCATAGCCCCTGGGAAATAAATCACAATGAAGACCATGTTTCCTAAAACACTCCTATCATTGTTTGAAATCCAAAGTGAGAAGGTTCTTCTGGCAAATAAACTATTTTTGAGACTTTAAAACCTTTAACATTATTTTGCCTTCAGCTCCAAAGTTATAGCCTTGGTACCAAATGCAAAAATGAAAAGAAGTGAGGATCCTGGCATGATGCTGCACACCACATCCCCACATATGGACACTACACTGTAGATGTTGCTACACAAGCCCATCCATTGATTTTGTCCAAATCAGTTGAATGACAGTGGCAAATAGATTAGGAATTTAAGGTCATTCTTTACTATTTAATGAGTTGGGGGTCAGTCTGAGATGCACGAGACCCTGTCTGACACAAAGAAATAAATAAGGAAGAGGAATGCTGAGATTGTTTTCTCATGAATATGGACTACAGGTTGAAGACAAAGGTACTTTGTGTCCTAAAACATGCCCAAAGCTTTACAAATTGCTTCAGCCAATCTCTTTATCCCAGATAAGTAAACCTAGGCCTAGGGTATAAGTGTAGTAGAGCAGAGAACAGAAACCACAGCCACAGTTTTATTTCTAGTCTAGTGTCCTTTCCATTACATCTTCCAGATGACAAGAGGAAATTACCACTGACAACATAATTAATACTATTTAAAGAGGTCAAATAAATTGCCCAAGATCACATAGATAGAAAGTGGCTATTCTGAGACTAGTATTAACACTGGAGACTCCAATAACTATTACATAGACTATATCACGGTCCTAATATCTTGTTTTAAAAGGAATATACATGAGTTCCATAAGAAACTTACGGCTCTTTTCAGCAAAAAACTATTTAAAGTACTATAATCATTCATTATTTTTGAGCCCCTGCTTATATTCTTCTGCTAAGATACACTGACTAACTGAATATTTTGCAGGCATGCAACCAGCAGTCAATGGAAATGTGTATTGTCTGTGCTTCTTGGATAGAATAACATTAACTCTGAAGCCTTAGAATAGCCTTTTTCATAATACAATGCATCCTGAAATGGTGTAAAAAGCTTTTACCTGATCAACTTTCCTCATTGATGAAGACAAAACAGGAGGGAATGGAGGGGAAGGGAGGGAGAGCAAAGAAAAAAAATATCTACTAAAATATGTATTTGAGAATATTCAATTCTACATATTGATTTTGTTGAACGATTGGACTGAAAGGAAAGGAAGAAATAAGTGAAATTTTTCTATTGTTTAAATCGACTTGCTGGATTCCCATTATATTAGTAGATTTAGATTTACTACTTGAACATCTCATTTCAACGGAAAGTTTCTATAGTCTAGCTCTTTTTAAAAATTCCTCAAGCCTCATTACTTGAAAAATATTCACTAAACTCTGATTGCTGGTTATAAATGAAGTTCTAGTCTCACATTGCAATCTCTACTATATTGAATTCATTGTGCGGTTGAAAATAGTGTTGTGTTGGGATATAACATTGTATGGTTATGTATTCATGCCCCTCTAAAATATGCCTGATTGTATATGTTAAAAATAGAACATAGGGGTAAACGTAAAATGCAGGACTCTGGCAAGCACACTCTCCTTTCTTTTATTCATTGCAAATGCGTCACTTATGTCTGGTAAGTACTTGAAGGCTTGCCTTGCACATGCTGAAATGATTAAGAGCAGACAGTACAAGGTTAACATACATTCAGTGTATTTAATGTCTTGATACATGCTGCTTTAATATAAGCTTGAACATTCCAATTGAAGTCATTTAAAATATACAATTTAAAATAGAGGAAAATTTTAATTAGTTAACAAAATATGCAGAGTAAAATAAAAAGAGGCTCTTGTACATATTGAGTAGAATCTGGGACTTCATAAGAAGCATAGAAAGCCTTACTCAAAAAACACAGGCAATAATAAAGCCAAAGTTAATATTCAAAATATGAAGACCCCCAAATCCTCAAAAAATATTCAACTGTATTATCTAATACTTTTTACTTAGATATTTAGAGTAATTTTTTGAAAACATTTAGTGCTGACAGGAATGTAATCTAAAATAGCCTCATATGTATTTGGTGTGAGCAGGTATGGATTTGGTGAGTAATCTGGAGATGTGTATATAATTTAAATTTCCCTCTTCTTCCCAATAACTCAACTTGTAAGAATCTGAGTCACTGCAACACAAACTCTCAAGAAAACACACAGACACACATATACACAGACATACAGACATACAGACACAAAGGCATGCATATCCACACACACAAACACACATACATATAATTATGGGTGCTCATGAGCACAAACATACACAAACACACACACACACTCAAGCACTTACACATGCATACACATCACAGTCACATACTTCACTATAGACTGTTCAGATCTTCAAATAATTGTAGTTACAATGCTAGTAAATAATATAAAGATAGAAATAGAAGTTTTATATAGAATATAATAATAATAGTATTATTATTAAAGCAAAGTTCTAACTTGTATTTTATATTTGATAAATTAGTAAGAGGGTAAAAAGCTTAAACTAGTATTTTACAGAAAGTTAATAAAAAACTAATTAATAAATATAAGAATGCATGAGGATGTATGTGTATATGCCTGTACTCATATGTTAAATCTGAAAAGTATATTTATTAATTTTGAGGTAAAACTTATCAAGTAAATTATTATGACTTTGAAGTATAAAATCACCCTAATTATTGGTTGTTGTTGGTTTTTTTTTTTTTACTATTAGTTTATAAAAGCACAAACAGAAAAGAAACTACAGCAGTATACTGAATCCTGGTCTATGAATTTATATTCATGTTTCTGATGTAGTCCACATAAATAAGTCAGAAATTTAAAGTATGCGTTTGGATTATGGACTTCTATTCTTAGCTCTATTTAAAATGACGGATCTCTGGAGATTCAATGTACAATCAGGATGATATTCCTTTTTTCAGTCAAGGTTAGCTAGGGATAGTGATTAGGCTGATGCATTGGAAAGTGAACAGAATATAACAGCATGAGGATTATATATTTATTAATAAAACAAAGTCCAATGTGGATAAAGATCTAGAGAGTTACTAACAGACTCTCCAAACCCTGACTTAAGTTACAATTTGAGAATTGTATATTTATCAATAAAACAAAGTCCAATGTGGATAAAGATCTAGAGAGTTACTAATAGAATCTCTAAACCCGACTTAAGCTACAATTCTCCATAACCTTCAATCCTTCTGGGGAAATAATTCATATACCCATCAGTGGATAAATCAATACATGAGGTCGCTATTGAAACAGCAATACCAGATGAGAAGATGAACTCTTACAGAACAAGACAAAGACTAGAATAAAATGAGAGGCCATATCACTGAGAATGAGATGCCGAAGGGGAACTTCGAGTCACTGAGAACAGAACAGAAGGACAATCCCTTGAATATGAAAAACTGCCTCTTTTTTCTGCTCACAATTACACTCTACTCCTAGTAAATACATTTATTTTTCCCCTTTCCCTGTTCCAAAGAGATGCTACCCTATGTTGGCTTTGCTCCTGGTGACACACCATCATAATTTAGTCCAGCAAACACAAAATGTAGAATTATTTCTACTTTTTTTTTCTTTTACCAATTTCCCAATACTTTGATAATATAATCCACAATCTTCTCTTAATTTCATTTTTTGTGACACATGTCATCTTTTGTCTTATCTTCCTTTTTAAGATCAGCTTTTCACAGAGGTTTCAGAAAGACCTTTCAGCAATTAAATCATGGTTACTAAGCACTAATTCATCCTGGGAAGAGCAACTATGATAATGTCATCTCTCACAGAGCCGGTCTCAGGCTCTCCCTTGTCAGGTGGTTGGCATTGCACTGGGCTGGATGAATTTCTACTTCTTCACCACTATAATGTGAAGAAAATTTTCTCAGCGTATAATAAAGTAGAGTGAATAAGATGAGAGAGGCTGTAAAACTAGACATTGTTGATTTTGCAATTTGAGTCTACCATACTGTATGTGTAAGTTTAGACCATGACTTCACTCATTTGAAGCTTAGATTTTCTTTGCCATATGGTAGACAAAAAATGATGTTTCTCAGAAAATAATGTTGTTCTTAGAATTCACTGTTATCTACCATAAGAAAGTGTGCTGTTATTTCTGTTGTTTGAACACAGAGACTGGTAAACAACTATTCAAAATCATTATCTTTATTTTTATTCCTACTATCTTAGCTTGGATCCTATTGCTATGGTAAAGAGGGTGACCAAAAGAAGCTTGGGCCATGAAGACTTTATTTAGCTTGTACTTCCACATCACATTTCATTCTTAAGAGCAGTCACAGCATGAACACTAAGTAGGAACTTGGAAGCAGGGACTGAAACAGAAGCCGTACAGAATAGCTTCTGTTTACTGATTTGTTTCCCATGGAATGTTCATTTTGCTTCCTTCTCCAACCAAG
The DNA here is from genome assembly GCF_978045245.1 of Mus caroli. Lineage (NCBI taxonomy): Eukaryota > Metazoa > Chordata > Mammalia > Rodentia > Muridae > Mus > Mus caroli. Next base: position 35,182,108 of record NW_028227269.1, read on the forward strand.
GACCACATGCTTAGAAGTGATCCCACCCACAGTGGGCTGTGTCCTCCCACATTAGTCATTAATCAAAGAAATACCCCCACAAACTTGCCAGCAGTGCAATTTGATGAAGGTAATTCAAACAAAAAAAGTTTCCTCTTTCCAGATGATCAGAGCTTGTGTTGAATTGATGAAAATTAACCAGCATACCTAGAAACACCAACATTTGACTCTCAGCTGTGAATTTCTTATTAGGGTACAAATGCATTCTTCTAAAAATATATAAAATCTATTTCTTCACTTAATACTTTTTCCAATGTGAAATTATAAAAAGGAATAAAACGCTGAATGACATAGTGACTCATTTAACCTTCTATGAGATTGACTTCCATTTAGATTCAATTTTTCTTTAGTGTTCTTTTTCTTTTACACAGCCTGTTTTATTTTTCAAGTCTTCATTTAGATAGAGCCCGTCCTTGAAATATTATCAATGAAAAGATTATGCATTTTCTTGGAATTTTTTTGAAAAAATTCAAAATGCTGATCAATTAAATACTCCTGATGCTGTCATTCTTCCCTTTTAAGAATGACATTGTTTTAGCTGATTAACATTTTCAGCAAAGTGGCTGGATACAAAGTTAAGTCGTAAATATCAATAGACTTCCTGTATGCAAATAATATACAAACCAAGGGGAAAATCAGGGAAGTCATAACTTTCACAATATTCTCAAATCATATAAAATATCTTGGAGTAACTCTAATCAAGCAAACAAATCACTTGTATGATGAAAGCATGATCTTTTAAAAAGAAACTGAAGAAGATATCAGAAGATCGAAAGAACTCCCATGCTTATGGGTCAATACGATTAACATAGGAAAAATGCTCACGCTACCAAAAGCAATCCACAGTTTCACTGCAATCTCCATTCCAACCACTTCTTCACAGAATTTGAAGAAACAATTTTCAGCTACATATGGACAAACAAACAAACAAAACAAACAAATAAAAACAGGATAGCTAAAGCAATCCTGCACATTAAAAAATGTGCTAGACTTCTCATCATCCCTGATTTCAAGATATATATATATATATATATATCACATGGCCTTGGCATAAAAGTGGACAAATTGATCAATGGAATCAAATTGAGGACCCCCACCACCACACTCACACCTATGAACACCTGTTTGTTTGTTTTGTTTTTGTTTTTGTTTTCTTTTGTTTTGTTTTGTTTTATTTTGTTTTATTTTATTAAGAAACCAGAAACACACACTGGAAGAAACACAGAATCTTCAACAAGTGGTGTTGGTCAAACTGGATGTCTCCATGTAGAAGAATTCAAATAGATACATATATATATATATATATATTACCCTGCATAAAAATTAAGTACAAGTGAGCCAAAGGACTCTACAGAAAACCAGATACACTGGATATGATAGATAAGAAAGTGAGGAATGGCCTTGAACACATTGGCAAAGACTTCCTGAACTAAATACCATCAACATGGGACTAAGATTAACACATAGTAAATGAGACTTCATGGAACCGGAAAGCTTCTAAAGGCAAAGGACACACTCACACAAAGCAGCAGCCTTCAGAAGGCAAAGGACACTGTCACTCACACAAAGCAGTAGCCTCCAGTAAGGCAAAGGACACTGTCATTCACACAAAGCAGCAACCTACAGAATGTCAAACTTTTTTTTTCCAACTCTACATCCAGAGAGGACTAATATTTAAATTATAAAAACTCAAGAAACTACATATTAAAAAAGCAAATAATCTGATTTAAAAAATGTTGCCCACATGTGGGATATATTCTTCGACTTGGGCTTCATTGACTAGCCTCAGGGATAGGAAATATCTAGCTTGCAGAGACTTGAAGTGCCAAGGTTCAGGTACCCAGTGGACCCCCACCCACTCAGAGGAGAAGGGGAGTGAGATGGGGGAAACGTTGTGGGAGGGGGTGACCTGGAGGGAAGCAGTGAGTACTATGTAAAGGGAATAAGTTTTTTTAAAAAAGTGTTTTAAACAGGACAGATCTAAACAGGGAACTCTCAATAAAGGAAAGTCAAGGGGTTGAAAACATTTAAAGAAATGTTCAACATCCTTAGCCATCAGGAATATGTAAATTAAAGCTACTTGGAGATCCATTTGTCATAATGGGTAAGATCAATAACACAAGTGACCACTCATGCTAATAATGATACAGCACAAGAATATTCCTCCCTTCATTGCTGGTGGGAGTAAAAACTTATACAGTCATTATGAAAATCAGTATGGCATTTTTCTCAGAAGGTTGGGAATTGATTGACCTCAAGATCCAGATATATTACTCTTAGGCATATACGCAAAGGATGCTCCATCCAACCACAAGTTATTGCTTAACCATGTTCATTTTTCTACTAAATGCCCAATAGCCAGAAATTGGATACAACCTAGATGTGCCCCAATAAAAGAGTAGATAAAGAAAGCCTGGTACATTTAGACAATGGAGTATTACTCAGATGATAAAACAGTGACATCATGAAATCCACAGGCAAAATGATAAAACTATAAAAAAAATCGTTCTGAGTGAGGTAAGCCAGACCCAGAGACATAGATATGGTACGGATTTGCTTATATGTGAATATTAACCATTAAGTAGTTGATAACCAAGCTACAATCTGTAGACCCAGAGAGGTTAAGTATAGAGGAAGGAACTAGAGGTATAGAGAAATAGAAGAGTTTAAAGGCAGACTAGGGCATGTAGGGATGGGCATGGGATGATCAGGTGGTAGAGGGGAGGAGAGAGAGTGTAACAGAAGAAAATTCAGGGAGAAACGGCTGAGATTAATGGATATTTGAGAGATGATATATAAACCTAGTGTAGTGGAAACTTCCTAGAATATATGAAGTTGATCTTAATGAGAACTATAGTAATAGACATACAGTGTCTCAACTGCCCATCTCTTGTAGCCAGGTGAGTCTTTCAGTTTAGAATTAAGGTGCGTTCAATCCCCTTGTGAAAATCCCCAAACAACCCAGGCTGTTGTTAAGACAATGAGTTGTTTCCTGCAACAGAGAACAGGGCCCCATTGCAGAGGACAACATCCATACAACTCACTGAACATGGAGAAGGCTATCTGGTACATACATGAAACCTTCACCTTTACATTCTAGTGTCTTTGGTACAGAGAGTGTCTTCCATGGGCTACCAAAGGATAAACACCAATCCAGTCACAAAGCTTTTAGTTTACAATCTGTCCTGCTTGCAAGATAGTCTAGGGCAATGGTGACACAAAACTTGTGGGAGTAGCCAACCAATGACTGATTTGACTTAACGTCTATTCTGTGAGAAAATCCCATACCAGACACTGCTTGGCTGACCAAGATCCAGAGACTATATATCCCAGAGACCTCAGATAAAACCAAACACTATTGGTCTTTAAAAATAAGCATTAATAAAAATGACTCCTGACCATATTCTGCTACACTCATAGATCAGTGCCTTATCTAGTCATCATCAGAGAAGCTTCCTTTTGCAGTAGATGGGAACAAATGCAGAAATCTACACCCAGACATTATGCAGAGAGAGAAGAGATGACTCCATCATAACTTTTATCTCAGAACTCTCAGGAAACACAGCAGAAGAAGAGCTGGAAAGAGTGTAAGAACCAGAGTTGAGGAAGGATACCAGGAAGACAAAGTCCTCTGAATCAACTGAGCAAAGCTCCTATGAACTCATGGAGACTAAAGCAGCATGCATTGGACTACACCACTATATGCCAGATCGTCTGTGTATATATTATAGATTTTAGTTTAGTGTTTTTATGGGACTCCTGAATGAAATAATGAGTGTGTCCCTGATTCTTGTCCTTGCTCCTAGGACTATATCCTTCTGTTGTGTTGTATGGTCCAACTTCAATATGATATTTTGTTTTTTGTTTTATCTTATTATAGTTTATATTTTGAATCATGCTTCATTGTAATCCCTTAGAAGCCTGTACTTTTCTATTGAGATGAAGAAAGGAAATGAAAGTGGAAGGAGTAGGGGGAAAGGAACTATAATTAGAATATATCTTATGAGAAAAGAATTTATTTTCAATAAAAAAGAACAGCATTATTTTAGTGAACCTACACTTACTAGGAAAAAATACAATCAATGCCTCCAATGAAGACAAGAAAACCTTAAGTACTGATTCATAGGACTGTGAAAAATATTCCCAAGAGCTAGAGGGCAGCCGGGGTGGGGATGGGGGTCTCTCTGCAACACATCGCACGTGTGCTAATTAGTAAAATGATTCTACACATAATTTTTAACTTATTGCTAAACTTGCTAAGCAAACTTCACATTACATAACTAAGAGATATCAGTTTCCAAACATTCTAAATATGTCTGACACAGTAACTATGAATCATAGGAAAAGTAAATGATTGCCAATTCTACAGCCTGTTAAACAAATACTTTTAAGTGAAATGATTGTCCAGTCAGCAATGGCCATAAATGCAAAACCCCTTAGACCAGTTGCTCAGTAGCAGATTTCATTGCTAATCTAACATCTTTGACAAGTAAACAGAAAAGCCTGGTGAATCAACTGGAGGAATTCCAATATCTCCTTTCTCTGAACTTCCACCAAAACCTGAATTAGTGTCTCATGAGAATCATCAATCCTTGAATAAACGACAATAACTCATCTTGAGAGTCCGGAGTGTGATTAGCTCTTCTGTTGCCATGCCAAGTGTAGCTCATTGTTTATTTTTCTAATGCCCTGCTGTGTTAATGCTAGCCATTTAACTGTTTATTGAGCACCGAACAGCCATCTAGAATCTTGACAAATCACACATTAATCCAAGGAAGAGTTAAATTTCATGAATGGAAATTTACTAGGGAAAAATATATCAAGAATGAAAAGGAATCTGAGTAAATAATTTTCTGTTTTGAAATCAACACATTTTACTGTGTCTCTAAGTCCCCAGTTGGGGAGAAAGGGAATTTACAAAGTCTGAACAGGAATTTAGAACATGGTTTCTTAGACAAAAATCAGAGATTGATAAAAGAACTTAAAGATGCTTTCTCCCACTGTTAGTTCTCATAGGTGTTCTGACCAGCTGCTTCTTTAAGATGATACAAGGGAAAATGGCAGACTTTTCCAGATACTTTGATTATTATACATTTGAGGATGCAGCAACATCTGACCGAAGAATTAACAAGCTCATGGAAAAGTCAAATACAAGTTAGCAGGCCCAACAGTCAACCCGAAACTCAAGAGCCAAACAGGCCCAACAGTCAACCCGAAACTCAAGAGCCAAAGGTTTTGGTTTCCTCACACGTTAATCAGTCTATTCTAGTCTCAGAGTTGCCTCAAACTCAATTAAAAATTTTTCCAGTATCTCCACACATTTTTCAGTTACCTTGTCTATTGTTATATCCTGATTTAAGAAGTATTGATGAGTCATTGAGGACCAAAAGTTATTATAAATATAGGATGCATATTCTAGCTAGCTTGGCGTGCTTCTCCAAAACAAACCAAACAAAAAAATAACAAAGGAATAAAAGAAAAAAGTTAATAGAGAGTCATAACTAATAAAATCACGAAAAAAGGGACTAAGACTGCTTCATGTGAAGAATTCTCAAAGTTTCTCTCTCCATTGCAGAACACCCAATTCAAACTGCAGGATTCTTCTAGACAACTCATCCTGCTAAGATTTGAGCAAGAAGTCCAGTATATTACTCATAGTGAGTTATCGGATATAGCAAAAATTTAGTCACAACTTAATATTGCTAACACCAAAACTCCCCAGAAACTATTGTAAAACAAACAAACAAACAAACAAAAAAGAGAAGAAAGGAGACATTGATAATACTACCAAAAGAAAGAGCACCAAAAGTACAAAAAGATGGGTTTGTCCAGAGGTAAACCATGTTCCGAGCACATAGATCCATGTTCTCCCATATCCTTCCCAAGCAGTTCTACAAACTGAGAACCAAGAATTCAAGTATATTAACCTTTAGGGGACATTCTCACTCAAACCACATGTTCTGATGGGGTTACAGTCACGTGAAGTTTTATACTAATTGTACAGGGCATGATTCTAGCACCTTTGTGAAAATATCAGATAAGCAGGTTAACAGAAAAGTGGAGGAAATCTCAGCCACGGGTCACAGATAATATCTGACAGCATTCTCATCCTTTAGGGTCGTGAAAGCAGGAGTCTGCATGTATACTGATATGAGTTATGTAGTGTTAGGTCACATACAGAGAATAACAATAAAGTGCAGTTAAGATGATTGTAGATAGCCCAATATAGTTGAAATGTATACTGACAATAGTTTATCTACAACATGGTATTTTTGATCAACCAACCAACCAACTGATCAGCCTTTATAGTCACATCTTCTATCCTTGAAGTTTTATTCTCACTGATAATTATGATTTGGAGAATTGCAATACTTTTTCAGCAATGAAGCTCTTTAAACAAATGTCCTAACTACCTCACCATATCTTTGTACCAACATCTTACATTCTGTGTTTGCTTTCTCAGTCATCAGTAGTCATTGCACTTATAATTAACTGTTATGTATTTCCTTCCATGCCAAGATTATACACTTTTCTCATTACAATTGTCAACTACATGATCCAAACTCTACTCTAAGAATGCCATTTTAATACATATCTTAAAATGAATGAGGATGTAGTGGACATTAAAGATTATGGAATAGGAATACAAAGGAGGAAGAGTGACAGCTGTGACTGATCCAGTGAGAATCAAATTCAGGTTTGAAATGGAGATGTGGAAAGGAGATTTGTTCAAAGGGATTCACAGTTGTGGGTCAGTGTGTACTCCTATGTATGACTAGTGTGATACTGAGAGTGACAGCCATACAAAGGATGGACTGAGGGATGCTGAGAAGAAAGCTTGGGATGTGGAATGTGCTTAACAACACAGCAAGAGTCTAGGTGAGAAACTATGGAGGTCTGAACTAACAATCTTCCTGGAACTAAAATTTGGAATCTACTATAAAGAGTAAGAGTAAAAGTTAACTTATAAAGTGAGGTAAATATACATGCAATTGTTTTTTTCAATATATATTCAATGCTATTTTCATAGTGAAATATAATTCTACTTTCAAAGAATTAAACACACAAGATTTCAACCAGCTACAATTTATTTTATTTTATGTAGCTACAAATTAAACATTATATTAATGTTAGGACATAAGAAAAGGGATGGATGTCAGTATGGTTTAAGACACTTGTAGATTCCTACACAGTTCTATGACTTTTTAATTATCTGCTCTCTAATGTACCCCTGAGATTTTCAGGGAAACAAGTATGTAGTATCAACTACACAGGTCAAGTTTAGGCACCAATCATCTGGAACTACCAGGTCTAACTAATGAGTCTTCAGAACTAAAATATAACACCATTGAAACAATGTGATGCTCTTGGTTTGAATTAACTTCTGGTCATATTTTGGATGAGATGCATACAGACAGATCTTCAGTCAAACTACTACTTTTCATTGCTGACATTTGTGTACCAGATTGAATGTATTTGTGAAAGATATAAAAAGTTTCCTTTCCAAAAGAGGAAAGGCCTTGTATTACTTGAGGTCTGGATATGTACAAACAAAATATTGTGTTTTCCTAAAAGAAGAATGAAGGGAACATTGTTCGTGACCTTATAAAATTCTCCATAAATCCCTTAAAGAGGAAGTTGAACAACTGAAGCCTTACGGTCTCACAGATATGTCTTCCATCAATTCATTTGTAGTTTGCAGTGGATATATGTGTATATAGAACTCAGTCAGTCGTTTTTTTAGAACTCTTTTTTAAACTGTTTGTGCTTTGAATAACAGTTTTTATTTTTGAATCCTTGCAGAGACCTAAGTGCTCAACCATCTAGTAACATTGGGCAGCGTCTGTGTTCTGTGTGGGAAACATGCTTGTCAGTTAGCTCACAATGTTGCAGGTCCTCCAGTGTGCACAACTCCTTCCACTTTTACAACTGGATAGTAGAAATGACCCATTTTGGGTCCCTAAAGGACATTTATTCAAAAATGCTTAAATAATTTTCTACTTCTGTCAGAAAAGTAGAGGATTCAAAGCATAAATATGGGGGATGAGGGCATGGAGCCTGTCAACTGTTAGTTTTGACAAAGTTCGTGTCTCCTATGCTTGGGTGACTTTGCTACCTTCTCACTAAAGCGCTGTTTCAAGAAAAAGTTGAGATTAAAATTCTTTTCCCGGAGCTGGAGGGATGGCCCAGTGGTGAAGGACAAGAACTTGTTCTTCTTGAAAAGGACCTAGGTTCAGTTTCCAGAACTCACATGGTAGGTCATAGTCATTTCTAACTCCTTTGAGGGACTCTGATGGCTTCTACTGACCTCAGTGTGCACCACGCATGCACACGGTACATACACATACATGTAGGCAAAACACTGGTTCACAAAATATTCTTTTCCACACTTTGGTCAAGGGACTGAAGAAAACATTGGAACCCCATAGGAAGAACAACCATAGCAACCAATCAGTTCCCCCAGAGCTCCCAGGGACTAAACCACCAACCAAAGACTACACGTGGAGCAATGGCTCCAGCCACCTATGTAGCAGAGGATGGCCTTATCGGGCATCAATGGGAGGAGAGGTCCTTTGTCCTGTGCAGCCTTGATGCCCCAGCGTAGGGGAATGCAAGGGCAGGGAGGCAGGAGTGGGTGGGTGGGTGGGTGGGGGAATACCGTCATAGAAGCAGGGAGAGGAAGGATCAGATAGAGAGCTTCCTGGGGGGCGGGAAACCGGAAAGGGGATAACATTTGAAATGTAAATGAAGAAAATACTCAATAAAAAATATATTTTGTTTTTTTTTCTGGTTATTTTATTAAGAGAAAATTAAAAGAAAAAATTCCATGCTTTTGAATACCATGTCCAAATCAATTCTAGGATGAGCCATAAACATACACATCACTGGACTTTAGGCTACCCCTAAAAGGCAGGTGACATAACAACTCATCATAGACTTTACTTCATAATACTCAGCCATAGAGCGTCAGAGACAAGCTATTGACACCTATTTTCTGCTGCAGAATATATGTGTAACTGGATGTAACTCATGGTGTAACTTGAACTGTCATATAATAGTTCAGAAGGTTCTATTTTGTTACTCCATAAGATCCATATATAGGTTTCATGGGCTGTGTGACATGCTTGCTGAAAACTCACAAGTCATTCATTATGAGACCACAGCAAGAACAGAAAATGATCACTCACGTAAAATGTTTTGAATGCTGAGCATAACTGTACATTTTGTATCTTCAGAAACCATTTGGATGTTTACAGAAGCTTGGTTTAGATTATTTTCCATTGCAGTTTGAGCTACAACTGGTAGGTGGCGCTGTCAGGATACTGTTCATGTGTTCTCTGAAACTGGCTCCTCTCTCTGAAAACTTTGGAAACCTTTCTATATTTTGCAGTTTGTTGAGGATTGCTGTTAAGCATACCTAGAACTACTTTTCTGGGTATTTATCAGAAAAGTAATTAAATGTTTGGAAGCATTTGGGAATTGAACACTGAGCAGATATTGTGTTTCTGATGTTCATGATGCACTGTCACTTCGCCAACACTTGGGCATATTGCCCAGTTTCTTTCTTTATGTATTGTTTTCATTTTGGTGTCCTATTAATGCAGAGTCCTTGCAATCAGCTATCCAGGTCTGGAAGGCAGTGGTTCTTTAGGTAACTAAGTCCTTTCCTTTCCTCACTGTATTCTTCAGCAGTGGCTTCCCATTGCAGTACAAAAGGAAAAAGGAAAAGAAAAAAAGAAAAAGAAAAGAAAAACCTGGAAAAAAAGAAAGGAAGGGAGGAAGAAATAATGAAGGAGAAAGAGAGAAAAGAAGAGAAAGGCAGAGGAAAAGGACAAAGAAAATTTGTAATTGTCTTTTTCATCAACATGGAATATTAGTAAATAATTTACTGATTTGTAGGAAACAGAATCTAAAAAACACTGTAAGAAAAGTAAAGTAGATAAGTAAGAGGGGGAGAGGTGCAGGAACAAAACAAGGAAATATATCTTTCAAGTTCTATTTCCTTAGTGAGAAAGTAGGAACATCAGCCATTTTTACAGTTAACACAAATTCATAACATCTGACCACTGGAAAAACAGGGAGTTTCCACTTCTACATGCTGAGGGTCATTTCTTGATTAGCCAAAACAACAACAATAATAAAATACTTCTTGAAATTTGTTACGTGATCTACTCCACCATCAAAACATGAATGTTAATTATAATTACCGAGAGGCACAGTCCCTACTGTTTTATATCAAGAATTTATAATATGAACTCGATAATATTGCACAATATGATATTCAGCAAAATGCTTAGCTCAGAGGATTACACCTTAAAATCACACTTACCAGTTTAACATATTTATGTTCTCACAGATGGGTATAGTTGAACGTTCCAGAAAAGCAATCCAAAATGTGTAATTTTAAGATAACTTTCCATGCAAAAAGCAAATGAATGACTTTCTTGAGGGTAGTAACCAGGGATCATCTTTAAATCTCACAACGTAGTCCAGTAATGGCTGTGTGCATCCTGAGTATATAAAACACATTGCTAATCTGAATAATTAGAATGCACCATATGTAATAAAAACTGGATAAAGATTTTGATTTTAATTTAAGGTAAAGCTATGAAAGACCTAAAAGTTATTATTTTATATAAAACAATGACAGTAGAAAAGAAAAATATAAAAATATGCCCATAATTTAAGTTTAATATACTACTAGAGTTTTGTTTTGTTTTTCTCGTAGTTATGTAGACTGCATTTATTCGGAACTGTTACCTTCAGCTCTAACAACTTTGCATCATGTGAATGTGAGACTTGGTTGTACATGCCATCTTTAACCTCTGCTGTGCTGAGAGGAGTGTTGTGTGGTGGGAAGTGGCATTTCCTATTTACCTCGGAGACCAAAGTGACACACTTACAACTCTCATTGGGAATATATATATATATATATATATATATGAACTTCATGATCTGACTGTGGGAACAATGAGACAGGGGTCATTGAGCCTGTGTTACTTTTTCTACAGAGAATATTTTTATCTGATTTAAGTGAGCCCACAGTGTAGGTTATTCATGCCCCCCCTTTCTCTTCTATAGCAATAATCGAACAAAGTGTGGAAGTTATGAAAGAATGATCCACATATGCAGCCTATATGGTTGTATCTGCATAAGACATATGCATTTAGAAAAGGAGCTTAGAGTTTTGAAATAACAGAAATCTAAGTTATTTTATTTCATGCATATGCACTAGTATACCCCCACATACTCCAATATTTTAAAGCCACACACACACACACACAGACACACACACACTGATATTTTAATTTTGAGGTTTCAAAAGAAATTTGAAGAAATCTTTAAGCCAAACTTCTACCTAAGAAAACATGCATTCAAACATGTTTTTAATTTAAATTAAACCAATTGATTAGCATTTGTCAAGAAGACATTCAGCTTACTCTTTCTCATTAGCTGTTGTATTTCCTTGATTCTCTGAATATTATTTTGATGCAATCCATTATTTCCTCTTCAAATCAAACTCAAAATGTCTGTGTTTAAAGTGAACTGTGCATTGAAAATTTAAATATTATGTTAACCTAATTGGAGGATCATGTATTTAAATTACATAGACTAGTAATTATGGATGTGAATATTTCCTTACAACATCATGACTAGCAATAAAAAATATTTCCACACTTTTCTATAGCAGAGGTTGGTCTAAAAATAATTTTCCTTGTATATATTTTTCAAACCATTCCTGCTTTATTCAAATTAAGATGTCCTTTCAGCAGATGAGGAGATGACTCAGAGGTTAAATTGTTTGTGTTTCAAGCGTAAGGACTCGAGTTTCTACCCTTAGAATCTATGTAAAAACCGGGCCAGAATGGTAATCCTGTAACCTCAATGCTGAACCCCAGGTGTAGCCTCCCTCAACCCTGAAGCAGGCTGATCCAGACTTTGACCTTGCTGCCACTGAGAAGGAAATTACCTAATGTGGAGCCTTTCTGATCTAGATGGCTCTTTTGTTCTGCCAACTGCCACTGCTCTCTCCAAGACACTGCTACCTGCTGAGAAGCCCTGAGACATTCTAGAAGAACATCCTGTTCTGCACATCGCCTACAGGGTGGCTCCAGACACCAAGAATGGACTGGCGGGGGATGGGCCTTCCCCTTTTATAAGTAGACTCTCTTAGTAAACCGGGGGGCCTTGAACTGAATCATATCTTGGTCTCCATTAATCTCTCGACATCTAAGTCTCTTTCAGCCCCAGCCTGCCTCCCTGGTGTACCCCGTTCAAGTAGGCTGCAGGCTGGCATACAACACCCAGGGAAAGACACTTGATGGGGCTCACTTACTAGCTCATACAAGTGAGCTCCAGGTTTATTGAGAGACTCAGTCTCACAAAGATAGGCAAGCAACTGAGGAAAGTATGCCGAAATCAAATTCTGAACCTAAATGTGCTCACAGATGCTTATAACACAAGTATACAGAGAAAGGGGTTTGTAATGAGTTTTAAAAAGGTATCATGAAAATTGATTAGAAGATCATGTTTATATTGCACATTTTTGTTATATCATGCATATATTGTATGTATGACTGAAGTTAATATTAATATACACCTAGCTGAAAAGATCATTAAGTCAAACGTGATGACTCATATCACTTATCTTTCTTTGTCATCTTCTGAGGTGAAATAGGAACTTCAACATCATGATATTAATTCCATCCATAACTTAAATCTATATAAACTATTCTTTTGTCTTTTTTTGGGGGGGGGGGTTTGAGACAAAGTTTCTCTGTATAGCCCTGGCTGTCCTGGAACTCACTTTGTAGACCAGGCTGGCCTCAAACTCAGAAATCCGCCTGCCTCTGCCTCCCAAGTGCTGGGATTAAAGGCGTGCGCCACCATTTTTAATGCTTAATAAATATCAGTTGAGTAAATATGTAAAATTAGCACTACCATAATGATTGTAATCACAAGCTGACCTCTCTTTAGCCTATGTAGTGTGCACCAAGAAAAATTCTGTGTGTGTGTAATGTATATGAACTCTAGGTTTTGTTGGACAACCAAGATGTTGGACAAGGGGTGTGGAAGAAACAGGGAAGATGTATATTGGGTGATAAAATGAGGGGTCAGCAGCAGCACATTCTTTCAATGGGCCATCTCTCTATTCCCCTTTTGGTGTTCTTCCAACAGCTGCAGTTGATTGGATGGTGACATTCTGCCAGATCAACTTGTTCCCACACAATACTATTTATCCTGTGTTTCATTGCATGAAAAGAATGCGAAGGATAACTTTCCTGCCTTCCTCTTTCTGGCACTAACCTGCTCTTGGTCAGAATGGAGATATAATGAGAAATGGGAAAATCACAGAGATTACATGAACATTCAAATGAGGCAGTTCAGCCCAAGGTAGATGAAGCAAAAAGTATGAATAAAGCTAAAAGCAAACAAAGTAATGTAAGTTGAGTTTGCATTTGTATATGTGTGTGTGTATGTGTATGTGTGTTTGTCTCTCTGTGTGTGCCCATATGTGGATGTGTACTCATGCTCTTGTGTGTGTGTGTGTGTGTGTTTGTCTGACTGGACCTGTGTGTACATGTATACTCATGCTCATGTGTGTCTGTGTATGTGTGCATGTTTTTGTGTGTGCCTGTGTGTGCATATGTACTCATGCTCATGTGTGTGTATGTGTCTGTATGTGCATATGTACTCATGCTCATGTGTGTGTGGGAGGGGTATTTTAACAATTACCAGATACTTGCATGAAGGTGATAGAATGCTATCAAAAAAAAAAAAGGAGATGGGCTGGAAATCCCCTGTGTTACCATTTCCAACGAGGAAGAGACTTTCTAAATCACAAATGGGAAAGAAAACTTAATTCCTACTATATCAATTGAATAAATATATATATTTAGAATTATCTCTCTCTTTTTATTGCTTGTTGATTGATTGAAAAGGCTGTTTTTTTCTGTCATCAGGTACTGTAGATATTTTATGAAAATATTAAATGAGTTAAAAATGCACAGAGAAGAATAAATAAATAAGAAAAATAAAAAAGTGGAAGTCAGAGCAGCTGTAGTGAAGTGGAATGGAGTGAACAAGAGAGAGAGCAAGGGAGCCGTGGAATATTGGTCGATGTCAGCCCCAGCAAGGAGGCCCAACCTTAGGATTTTTTTAAGTATACATACTTCCAAGAAAATTGTAACAAATTGGCACAAAAATTTAACACATGTCAGCACAAAATACCATGTATATGTGTGTATGCACAAATACACAAACAACAACCAAACTTTCTAACTTGAAAATGATTTTATGGAACAAAGTTAAATTTTAATATTTTTAAATAACCTCTTGTATTCCCATAATTTTATCTGTATCTCTCTTTCTAAATTCTGTGCTGACTTTAGTAAAAGAAATGTGATAAATTAATACTTCTAGGGAGACTCAGAATTACAGATCCCAGGTGTGTACTTGAAGTGAGGATATTTTATCTTTTCAGTTATTAGTTTTGAGACTTTTGTGGAGGTATAAAATGTTTAGGTTTTATTTCCCTGCTCCAACAACTTTCAGATCCAGCCCACTTCTCTATCCATCCAATTTCATGTTCTTTTTTTTTTCAACTCTCTCACTTTATTTTTTTTTAATTTTTTATTGGTTATTTTATTTATTTACATTTCAAATGTTATCCCCTTCCTGGTTTCCCTTCCACAGCCCTCTTATCCCATCCCCTCCCCACTGCTTATATGAGGGTGCAACCCCACCCACTCAGTCCCCTCCAGCCTCTCACCCTAGCATTCCGCTATGCTGGAGCATCAAACCTTCACAGGACCAAGGGCCTCCCCTAACCCTTGAAGACCAATTTATACTTACCTCTCACAGATGTATACGCAATCTTTCCTGAGAACACAGTTAACTTACCAGGGGTTAGGATCTAAGACTCTTTCTCTCCAGTGCCTAAAAATTGGATCTCCATGCTGAGATTTGGTTTGGCTTAGTCTTGCACACTTTTGTCCATGCTATTGCAACCACTGTAAGTTCCTACTTTCAACTGGCCCTGCTTTGTCCAGTGGACAGTGTTTTTTCGCTGTCATCTACCAACTCTAGCCATTAATTTTTTTGTCAGAATCTCTTCTGCAGTGATCCCTTAGCTTGGACATTGGGGTGCAGTTTATATACTTCCTTTAGCGTGTAAATTCTGAAGTCTCTGATTCTCTGCATTTTTGCTAGTTGTGGACCTCTGAGTTAATTCCTTTCCACTGAAAATTCTCAGATGTGGGTTGAGAGATGCATTGATGTAATAGCTGTATGTGGAAAGGCACACCAATTCTATTTTCAGTAATGTGAAGTTCTATAACCATAAGTAGCTTTAGTCCTGTGCTTTTAAAGAAAATTCAAAATCTGTTACTACGATAAATGCCTGTTGGATAGATGAATGGGCAACTTTTATTCACCAGGAGACACAATATAACACATTGATGTTAAATTAATGAATAAATGAGCTAGTTGAATTATGAATGGATATTCCCAAAGAGTTCCTATAAATAAATCTGAAAAATCTTCCTTTAACACATAAAAAAATACAACTCATAAAGGTTTGAAAAATAATGTTATGTTTTTTCTTCTCCTAATGGTGAATTTTATGATAGTAAAATTTATATTAATAATCCTCAACATGCAATATTCTAGGAACTATTCCACTTTAAGTCTTTAAAAGTCCCTGTGCTGCTGGAAGAACTGTGAACTATTGCAGTTGATTTTCTTGTAGCAGTTCAGTATGAATGGTCTTTTTCTAAGTGGTGTCTCCGTCACATGGATTGAATTTTAAACTATTTTTTCAATGGCCAATCAGACATTATAAAATAGTTATGCTACTGACTTGGTATGTGTTCAATGTCAAGCCGCGTTTTTCCATTGACAGCTTGAGAAGGCTGTAAAACCATTAAAACTTAAACTTGTGGTTCAAAGGGAGTTTCAGCACTTAGGCTGCTTTTAATTTTCTGTCCTTAGTGAACACCTGCCCTTCCTTGAGTATTAAATCCAATGTGTAACTGGTTGGATTTTGTTGGTACTCCAGGTAAAAGTGGGAAAATATTAACTATTTGAACAGAGGAAAACAGGAGGGAACTATTTTACAGTTGTATTTTACATACTTATAAACATCAACATGTAAAACAGTATCCATTAAAATAATCTGCATCTAATTTCCTAAAGTAATCGATTATTACTTTAAAATGACTGGTAGCACTGAATCTAGCATTAGTGATTATAGAGTAGACTTTTGATATTAATGGCTGATTTTTGAGCACCAGACTGAACACTGATTCTGCTAAAACCCAGCATTACATTTTTTTTGCTTTTGGACACAGCAGTTCATACAACACTTGAACAACAACTGTTTTATTAAAATATAGGTTGGGACTCACCGATTTCTTTTCATCAATTAATTTTTGAGCACTGAGTTAGTGTCGGTTACTCTTAGGCACTTGGCCAACCCAAGCAGAAAATCTTATCTTCGAGAACACAAAGATTACTAGAGGAGAAGAACAAATGCATTTGTAGGTTCAATCAGATATACAGCGTGAATCTGTGTAGAAACAGTCTCAGGAGGAAAGAGATAGTAGTCTAATCACTCTCGCCATGCAGACTATTCCCACAAGATTTGTAATATAATGAGAACAGTTTTGGAACACAGCATTCTGATTATATTTACTTCTTAGTCCCTCCTAGTCACCCCCACCAACTCTTCCACATCAATCCATTTTTCCTCTACATCCTTTATTTACGATGGCCATCCCTTAACATCCATGTCATTATTGTATGCATGAGTCGGTCTTGCAGTGCAGGTCAGCACTGGACCTCACGGGATTCACAGTTGAATAGATTGCGGATTGTCTTTCACAGCAACCTTCACAGCGTTCTCTGGACTTATGGATGCTAGCCAGCAGTGGGGAAGCTTTTTTTGTCAGTATGAACTTGATTTTTTTGTTTGTCTTGTGAACAAAGTAAGCTGTTTTGTGATCAACCATGAACAATGATATCAGGCTGTATTGATTTGGGATCTTTGCAAAACTCCTGACAAATTCAAGGGGAGGTCTTCTATACCTGGAACAGGACTTTTTATTTGATAATCTACACCTTTTGGGAAAAATATTATCATAGGTGTATGGTAACCCCAATTAAACTCTTTGAAATTATATACATATATTATTTGAAATTATATATTATAATATATAATATAATCTATGCATCTGTGTATCTATCTATCTATCAAACAATCTATCATCTATCTACCTATGTATCTATCATCTGTGTATGTGATGTATATACATTATATATAAATTATAAAATGGTTGATTTCCATGTGGCTTTTTCAAACCTCCTTATTATATCCCTCTCCCACATTTTCTTTCTCCTTCAGACAAATAAAACTTCCCTTTGTATTATTTTCTTTTATATCATCATTGAATTTTATTTTTTAACTTCCTCCTTGACTCTCCTTTTATAATGGATGTTTTTATCTCAACTTCTGACATGAACCTTTTGCTGATTCCACACAGCAGTGAAATTATTAATTTGTTGTTCTGTGGCTGCCTTAGCTTATTTCACTAAAGTAAAGGTATTCTCAAGGTTGTTTTACATTGTTGTAAATGATAGAACTTCGCTACTTTTATTACAGAATAGTATTCTATTTCACATTCAAGTGTGTGTGTGTGGAAGGGGGTATAGTTTGTCATCTGCTGCTTCTATAAACATGATGACCAAAAGCAACTTGAAGACATGAGGGCTTATTTGTCCAACAGTTTATGCTTATGAATAATTTAAGCTAAGGCAGGCACTCACTGCAAAAGCTTGAAGTACAAACAATGGAGTAGATTCTTTCTGCCCTGTTCTTTCTGGGAGGCTCAGCTATCTTTTTTGTACAGTTCACTCACACCTGTCTAAGAAGGATGGTGATCACAGGGGGCTGAGCTTTCCTACATCAATTAATGTTTGAGAAAATGCCTCAAATACTTGAGTAGTTCTTCAGCTGTGGTTCTATTCTGTAACACGATTCTAGGTTTGTATCAGGTTTACAGTTAAAACTAATTTTAAATACATATACATAAGCACACATACACTTCTCCCATTCATTGTTGACTCGAGAAGTTTTTGAATGGGTTGCATGTTGCAGGTGCACAGGAAGAATTCTATTTATCTCACATACAGCAAAGGAACAGCAGTGTGTTATAGACTGTACAACACCAGAGGGAGGAGATTGAGGCTGTTCTTTTCATAAAGAGATGAAAAGTGTTGACCTTTGTGAAAATGATAATTACCTTCATTTGATCATTACTTAATGTCTACTGTATTGAAACATTACCTCCTACCCACTAAATATGGGCCAATGAATGTTCAGGAGATAGCTTTGGCATATCTTGAGAAGTCATTATATTTTATAAGTGAAGAAAATGGAAGATTATAGAATAAATGGTTTCTTAGAAAATTCACCTATGTCCAAGAAAGAATGGGGGAGCACTGCTTATTTTTTAGGAATCTAAATTGAATTCGTGAAATAAAAATCTATCAAGTATAAACATACCCATATTTTCAAACTATTCTAGACACAGATGTTATATAATGTCAGGTTGTTATAATTTATATGACCAAAATTTATTTTGTGAGTTTTACTTATGTACCAATTATCTTTCCAATTAATATTTTACTTACTATCATTAAATAGTGTGTTCATTCACCAATGAATGAATGATTGAAATACTGCTTTTCCCTCTCATATATTACTTTCCAGATCTTCATATCCTATACTTTTCACCATTCATACCCCATACAATTATATATTGGTTTATTTTAGCAGAATAGACATAGTGGAATTAGTGGTTTACATCAGTTTTATTTAAATACCCATTAACATTTCTGAATGATACATTTGAAATTCAGTACAAGATTGGACATCTAACATATCATTATAAGTTGGAAGTTCAATTGGAAATTTCCAACTAAATTTGATTTATCTGTGGGGACATGCCTATAGGCCAATTTAAAAAATATATATTTAATGATGTTATTTCCATATCTTTAGGAACTATTAATAAGGCAGTATTAAAATTCATGAAAGTTACATATAGAGCATGCTTGTTCAATTTATCATATTTAATCATAACACGAGTCAAACTAAAAACTAGAATGATTTGTTAAGTGTTTGTAAATCGTGCTCATTTGAGACCTCAGTTCAAGGGCCCTATGTGATACAGAACAGTGGCTAACACACTGAGCATTAACCCTCTCCAAAGTGCTCATTATTCCACTTGACAGACCTGATCCACCTCAGGATGTTCTCACACTGGTACCACCTCACAGATTATGTCTACCTTACACATGAAGACACCGAGGCACTATAACATGAAATAACTCCTCAAATTCATGGGGCCATTCTAATGGCACTTACTAGGGTTTCATATCTAAGCATTCTAACTTACCCTTGGGTCATTTTCTCCTGGATTTCCTAAATTTATGCACTCTAGGTGGACTTTGTGGAGATAGGTCATGCAGACTAAAACAACCTGACAAAAACATTTAATTTCACATTATTGATTGTAAGCACTGTAAGTTGTTCTTAATGGAAAATAGAAAATTACATTGGAGAGATGGCCCAGAGTAAAAGACTAGGCTCAGAACTAAAAAAACATGGGAGTGAGGGCTGTCTCTGACTCCTTTGTCAGGCCTTGGGACCCTTTTTCCCTATTGGGTTGCCTTGTTCAGAATTGTTGCAGGGATACATTAATATAAAGCGTGTGCTTGGTCTTATTGTAACATTTTAGGCAGCATTAGGCTGATATCCCAGGGAGACTGCTCTTTTCTGATGGGAAACAGAGGTGGTATGGATCTGTAAGAAAAAGGAGGTAGAGGTAGGACTGGGAGGAATAGAGTAAGAGCAAGCTGTGGTGAGGATTGTAATGTATGGGAGAAAAATAAATTAAAGTGAATTAATAATTTAGTAATCACTAATTAACATAAAAATAACTTTAAAAAGAAATTACAACATCAATGATATTTCTTATCAGGAAGTTGCAAATTTCAATTCAAAGTATTGGATCATTGTAAAATTGTTGCATCTAAGAACTATGGGAATTTGGACCAACCACTGATTAAAATTTTTGGAGGAAATTGGCAGTAACATATTTCTTGATACAAAGGTATTTTTTAGGAGCACTAGTACTTTATGCAGATGTTTAAAGAAATGTGTACTTAATGTTTCTTGGGAAACATAGGTGCTTTGCTAAGTCTTTTGGAATTTAGAAAATAAAAATGTTCAGAGAGTGAAATTAGAGACAGAAGCTGTGTCATCTAAAGAGGGTAGACATAGTCTCACCTAATAAAAAAAACCCAGAGCCGCCATGAAAGCCTATGGAGATGTATGGAGTTAGGATGGGCTACAACTCTTTTTCTGAGACTGAATATTTATTTTCTTTTAATGAAAAGGCTTCCAGATATAATTATCTCTATGAAGTTTGAGGTCAACTTTGTTTCCATGTTCTACGCAGCAAGGTTCTACTAGGTCAAATAAACATGTCTGGGGGTTCATGTAATCTGTATAAAACCATTTGTATCACCTGACTACAAAATATTTCTAAATCTAAAGTTACTTTCTTTTCAATCCTAATGTGGAAGGCCGTGTTTTGCTTACCTGTGATATATAAACTGAATGATATATATTGCCCATTCATTTATTGTTCGTAATACCTCAATTATTAAAGCATGCTTACAAATTATTACAGAGCTAATACATGGAGGAGAAGTGTCAGTCTGTCCATTCCCTCTTTTTTTGGGGGGGGGGAGGGGGTGGTTTTCGAGACAGGGTTTCTCTTTATAGCCCTGGAACTCACTTTGTAGACCAGACTGGCCTTGATCTCAGAAATCCGCCTACCTCTGCCTCCATTCCCTCTTTTTTTATGAAATATTTTACTTATTATATGGTGGGACTTCCTAAAGGATAGACTGTGATTTTTTTTTTTTTGGTAAATATGGTGATTGCAGGTGAGGTCATACAGCAGTGGAGTGTAAATTCAGGGTGAATGATCTTCTGTTAAGAATGAAAGACGCCATGAACAATGCCAAATGTTGAAAAGGCAGCAGGACAGGAAAGGGAAGAGCAGGAGAGACAGCAGCCCCCAGAAGACCAGAGCCCCTCCCCTCCCTCCCAATGCCCTCCTAAGTCTTAAGAGGGAAAGTAATCCTTTCCAAGCTTCTAGACTCTCCACTTTGGAAGGAATAAATAAACCCTTGTTCTCTTAAACTTGCTCTGTGATGCTTTATAATTAAGATTCAGCTCCGTCCATATGTTCCCTCTTCATATGGATCATCCACATCAGGGTCCAGAGTCTACACTGCAACTCTGGTGGTTTTTCCATGAAGCATCTCAACAATAGCAGAGAAGCTCTATCCTTTTAGACATCTGACACACAGGTTCTTAAAGTTACGCTTACACCTTTCACTCAACATTCACTCAGTTCTTACCTCATCAGTATGTAAATATAAGGACAGACCTGAATCTTTCTTAAAGCCATATATAGGCCTGGTTGCATAACTTATTTCTTCCCTTCTTTATTTTTACACAATCTTTGGACAAGTAACAATTCTGAGGCTGTTCTCTGGGGTGGGAGGAAAAGTTATGCTAAATCCCTCGGTTTACACACACTTTACAGTTTCTAGGAGCATCTATGTATTTGTATTAATAGGATGTTTTTCTTGTTAACTATATGACAATATGGATTGTCATTAACTTGTCAAACTAGAAATTTGTGTGAAAGGGGGGACCTTCTGTAAATCTGGGAGCCATAGAATACTTTCTAGGATACATGCTTAAAATCTGCTAGCTAAACACTTTATGAAAAATCGAATGAGACGTTAATTTTAGTCAATTATTATTTCTAAGTTCTTAATGGCCACTTACATGCTTTGTGCTGGTATTTTATCATACTGTTATGTATTATTAAATTTACTAACATTTTTATCCTTGGTTTTATTTATTTATTATATTTTTCATTTCAGATATGTCGGGAAAATATTGTACTTCAGACTCAAGCACCCCTAAAATATTGAGAACAAAAATAGAAATATACATAATAAAATGAAATAAATTCCTCCAGTTCTTTAATACCAAAGTGATGACTATTCAAAGCTCCACAATAGCATCCCAGTATAGAGAGTAATGCAATATGATGCTTCAATGTGTTTACTCTTCTCTCTGTTCCTTCATACAATACATACAAATCTATCTATCTATCTATCTATCTATCTATCTATCTATCTATCTATCTATCCATCTATCTACCTATCTATTATGGAGATGATTCAGTTTATGTCACTGTATCTGACTAGTAAAAGTATTCTTTTTTACATAATTTCTGCCTTTTGCAATTGTTTAACCAATTATATCTTGAACAATATTGAGCCAGCACATTTCCTAAGTGATAGCAATTCAGAATGAGTCTGAGCCACTCATTCAGTTTAAATTTCTCAAATATTGTATCTCTCTTCGAAAAAAAATTACAAGCAGAAGTAATTCACTTTATTTGGTCATCCCTAAGGCAGCTGCACTTTATCCTGCATTAGTGATCCATATTGCATCTCTTTCTCTGTGTCCGTGTCTCTTGCTACTTGTTTATTATATAATTCCATATGCCTTTGCTCAACTATAATATCTGAAAATGTTGCTATATTAATGGAAAATATTTGTTGCCACTTCTAGGATCTCTCTGTACTGAGTGTGAAAACTGATGTTTATCTGGCTGTCATTTTTCTAGCATCATTTGTCTGACAAGCTTCACTGTGTTTTCTCTCCTTTTCTTTACATTTTTAAATTTTTCTCCCTCCTCAGAGTCTACCTAATGATGAAGGAATGTTTCCCATCATTGCTTTCTACACAAAGCTCATCCACAACCATAGTTGCAGGCATTACATGACAACTAAGCTTTTTATCCTCACTTCTAGAGGCAGTTTTACACAAAAAAGTTATATTTCAGCATGCAGACATCATTTTCAATACAATGTGTTTTATTTAATCATCATCACCTTTCCCTCTAGAAAGTCTATTCAATACAACAAACTCTCTTAGATGTCAAGTACAGTGTGACTGTACACAATAACTACTTACTTTTAAAACATGATCATTTAACAATTAATGCATTAAATAAACAATAATAAAAACATAATTAGGCCGGGCATGGTGGCACACGCCTTTAATCCCAGCACTTGGGAGGCAGAGGCAGGTGGATTTATGAGTTCGAGGCCAGCCTGGTCTACAGAGTGAGTTCCAGGACAGCCAGGGCTACACAGAGAAACCCTGTCTCGAAAAAAAACAAAACAAAAAAAACCAACCAAACAAAAAAAAACATAATTATTAGAGTACATAAACATGGCTCTAAACAACTCTCTCTTTAAAAGATATTCTAAAGGCCTCTGAAGTTATTTTAGTTACAGTTCTATTATTAGTAATCTCCCTGCCTGTCTGCTTCCTTTCTTCCTTTCATCCTCCTTGCCCCCTCTCCCTACATTCCTCCTTTTACTCCCTACCCTCTCCTATTGTTATCTACCTCCTTCCTGTATATACCTCTTGTGTGCCTAATAAACCACCTTTTTTCTCAGAAAATGAATCTGACTACAATTTTAAAATATTATTTTACTGAGAATTTTTTCCACATCTATTAAAAAATTTAACAGGGTTTATTTTATAAGAACTACTTGACGATTATCCATTTTAACAGAGATAATTTCTAATCGTTAAAGATAGCATATAGAGCTAAAATGTGTTGGTAATTTTTATGTAAAATATATAGTTTAAAAAGATTTATGATATCTTATGGGAAAAGTTAAACCAGACGTAAGTATGAGCAATAATAATCATTTGTCACTTGGTTTACACAGGACTTCGTATGACCACATGTTGGCAAGTATGAGAATCTGCATACTTTAATCCTATGGAAGTAAACATAGATCATGGGAGAGTAGAAGATCGTATTTTTTAAATAGCAAGTGCTGTGAACTTGATATCTCACAATCCTCTCCAAACACATGTCTATGCCACTTAAGAAACTTCCACTAAATCCAAGCTTACACTGGTTCCAATGTTTTCTATAGCATTTACAAGTATATAGCATACACACATACAAGATTTGCTTTCATTTGTACATCTCTATACACTTATGCCACGGCTTAGGTTCTCATTATGTCAGGGGAATGTCAAGGTCAAAAATATCAGTAAGAGTAGGTAGAGAGAAAGATGGCAGGATAGGAGAGAGATGCAAAGGAGAGAAAGAGAGTAGGAGATAGATACACAGAGATAGAGAGAGAAAGAAACAAAGAGAGACAGAGACATAGTGAAAGAAAGAAAGAGAGGAGTAAAGAAAAGAGGTTAAGAGAGGGGTCCATGTATACATATACAGCAGAAGACGGTCTTGTCTTTCATCACTGGGAGGGGAGGCCCTTGGTCCTGTGGAGGATTGATGCCCCAGTGTAGGGTGATGCTGGAGCAGTGGGGTGAGAAAGGGTGAGTGAGTGGGGGGGGGGTAACACTTTCATAGAGGAGGGGGCAGAGGGCAGATATGGGATGGGGGTTTGTAGAGGGATAACATGGAAGTGGGATATCACTTGAGATGTAAACAAATAGAATGATTACTTAAAAGAAGGGAAAAGGTTCTTTGCTACATCAATGCTAAATCATATTTTATTACATTTTCAACTTTTTATTTTTATTTATTTTTTCTTTTTTTATCAGATATTTTCTTTATTTACATTTCACACGCTATCCTGAAAGTTCCCTATAACCTCCCCCACCCTGCTCCCCTACCCACCCACTCCCACTTTTTGGCCCTGGTGTTCCCCTATACTAGGGCATATAAAGTTTGTAAGACCTAAGGGCTTCTCTTCCCAATGATGGCCAACTAGGCCATCTTCTGCTACATATGCAGCTAGAGACACGAGCTCTGGGAATACTAGTTAGTTCATATTGTTGTTCCACCTATAGGGTTGCAGAACCCTTCAGCTCCTTGGGTACTTTCTCTAGCTCCTCCATTCGGGGCCCTGTGTTCCATCCTATAGATCACTGTGAGCATCCACTTCTGTATTTCCCAGGCACTGGCATAGCCTCACACAAGACAGCTATATTAGGTTCCAAGACAAAAAGGCCACCAACAGATTGAGAAAGGATTTTTACCAATCCTAAATCTGATAGGGGACTAAAATCCAATATATACAAAGAGCTCAAGAAGCTGGACTCCAGAAATTCAAATAACCCCATTAAAAATGGGGTACAGAGCTAAACAAAGAATTCTCAACTGAGGAGTACTGGAGGGATGAGAAGCACCTGAAAAAATGTTCAACATCCTTAATCATCAGGGAAATGCAAATCAAAACAAACATGAGATTCCACCTCACACCAATCAGAATGGCTAAGATCAACAATTCAGGTGACAGCAGATGCTGTCGAGAATGTAGAGAAAGAGGAACACTCCTCCATTGCTGGTGGGATTGCAAGCTTGTACAACCACTCTGGAAGTCAGTCTGGCAGTTCCTCAGAAAATTTGACATAATACTACTAGAAGATCCAGCAATACCTCTCCTGGACATATACCCAGAAGAAGTTCCAACTGATAATAAGGACACATGCTCCACTATGTTCATAGCAGCCTTATTTATAATACCCAGAAGCTGGAAAGAACCCAAATGTCCCTCAACAGAGGAATGGATAAATAAATGTGGTACATTTACACAATGGAGTACTACTCAGCTATTAAAAACAATGAATTTATGAAATTCTTGGGCAAATGGATGTATCTGGAGGATATCATCCTCAGTGAGGTAACCCAATCACAAAAGAAGTCACTTGATATACACTCACTGATAAGTAGATATTAGCTCAGAAACTTAGAATACCCAAGATACAATTTGCAAAACACAAGAAAATCAAGAAGGAAGACCAACGTGTGGATACTTCATTCCTCCTTAGAATAGGGAACAAAATACCCATGGAAGGAGTTACAAAGACAAAGTTTGGAGCTAAGAGGAAAGGATGGGCCATCCAGAGACTACCCCACCTGGGGATCCATCCCATAATCAGCCATCAAACCCAGACACTCTTGCATATGCCAGCAAAATTTTCAACTTTTAAAAAGAATGTTTCTTCTGTTATATTTCAGCAAGTTGAATGTTCTTATTTTTGCATTGTTATTTTAGTCTAATGCGTTTCTCACGTATCAATAATTTGATAAAAAAAAAAGTACCACTGAGTTTTGTCTGAGATTTTATGAAATAATCTGAGTTTTGAAACTCTTTAAATTTGTACTTTAACCAGACTGCAGCTCCTACCTCATAGACAATGGAGGGTGTCATATGAGACTGAATTTCTCCTTGTCATAACTTAATACAACAACACCTTCTACTGCTTTGACCCCCCACTAAAGATTAAGCCCTACCTTTACAAAATGAATGGGGGAGGTTGCTTACCCAATCTCTATTTTCACATATGGGAGAAGTGGTTTCAAATTTACCATAATTCAAAACATGAAGGACTAAATTTGTCCAAGACAACACCTTGGTTTATACTCCAGACACCACGAAGCAGCACGTGCAACCTCTAGGTCTTGGCTCTAATAGACTCCATATGCTTCACCTGACTGCACAGCCAGACAATTGAATCTTTCACATTTGAGTTGGTGCAGGTTGATTCTAAACTAGAGATAGCCGAAGAGTATTGTTCAGAGTAACGGGTACTCTTTGGATTGATAAGTATTTGTTTTTACACTTAAACTAGCTGCTAGTTCATAAAACCTACATGATAATGTTTAAATATGGTAGAGTTCTTTAAGGTGAGATATGTTTATCTACTCAAACTAAGACTGTTTTCCTACTCCTGAGGTATCATTAGAGGTGAGAAGAGCATTTCTCTGATAATAAAATCTATGTCTTCATTACAAAAATGTCTGAAGCTTATTGTGGAAGACTTTAGGACATGATACAAATATCCTGTGATGCTACATGCCAGAGGTGGGAGTAACAAACTCAGAATGCTTTTACTTTGAGTACATGTTATATATGAAGTATAGTATGTGTGTGAGTATATGTGTGTGTGTGTGTGCTTGTGTGTACACAAATACTTGCATTATGTGTTTAGTACATCTTCCTAATATGCCTAGAATCTGTTTTTTCTTAGCACTCACTCATGACTTCTCTTTTTTGTTTTGTTTTTGTTTTTTTTATGTTTTGTGATCCTGGGGATTGTATCCAGCTCCTTAAGCATATTATACATCTAACACTTCTTTAGCCCTTACAACAGCTATTTATGGCTTTATTTATTATATTGGAAGATAATTCTTAGTAGTAGTACTAGTTTCTACGATGACATGCACTATAATTTATCTAATCTGTTTTTATTTTATATGAATTAATATAAGTATAGAGATATAAATATGTAAATTTTATATACCTGGTCATTTTTCTGACTATATTAATACACCTTTAATTATTAAATTAAACATTTATAAATTGTAGATTGTAGGTTTAAACCATTTATTTTTTAATAAATAAAATATAACCTAAAGTATTTATTCTACATTCTTGTTATCAGGAACACAACCTCCATTTGAATGTTTGTTGCTATTTTAGTTGAATATAAAATCAACCTTAACTTTGTTTTTTTGTTTTGTTTTTGTTTTGTTTTGTTTTGTTTTTACTGAAACTGAAACGCAACTAGCTTTATATTTCACTGGCTAATAGGCTTTTTGTATACACAAAGAGTCTTCACACCTGTTTCTTCTTTGATAATATAGAGTCATGTAAACTTTTTTCCTTATAGTATTAGGGACTCCCCCTTCCCCCCTTTCCCCTAGGATTTAGTTCTAAGTTGAAGGACTCTTCTTTTTAGATTTAATTAAGTAACATTTTCTTGAGCATACTTGAATGAGACATTTATTTCATCTCTTCTTCTTTCTTTTTTCTTAGCAATGCAAGGGTAGTGGATTAAATATTCATTCACTAAAAGCAATTTTAATTTAATAGGTTTTTAAAAATCAACTTTAATATAAAAAGAAAAATGTTAGAAAATGGATGATTGAATATGTCAACATAAGAGAAAATAATGTTGCTCAAAAGTTGTCCAAAATTTGCACCTATCAAAGTAGTTAATCTAACAACAACAACAACAACAACCACAACAAAGTCAAAGACATATGTCATTTGAGGCAGGATCTCACTGGCTTGCTTTCATGTGTCAGAGAGATGAGTAGTTTTTGATTTGCAGTCTGAGATCCATTTGTTTCTTTGTAGGAGCCATGCAGAGCATTGAGGGAGAAGTGTATACATTTTGACAGGCCTGCTGCTCACTTATACTTTACAGAATTAAGTGCCATAAGAAGAGTCTGTGAAGAAAATAATTTCCAATAATTAGTATTTGGACCCTACAGCCTTTTAAGGCATGCCATATTATTTTTTATAAATGTGTCATTTGATCACATTTTACATAAATCACTATGAATCCATTCTAGACTTAGGAAGCAATTCAATTAAATTAACCTCTGTGATGTTATTAATTTCAAAGGTGTTTTATTCCATTGCTTTTCACCTAATTGCTTGTACTTAGGGTTTTCAGGTGGTACTAGATCCAGGGCAGAGTTTGTTCCCCAGATATTATTCTAATAAACTACTGTTTTTTTGGTTTTTGTTTTTTAAGATAGTGTTCATTACTTTAAAACAGAGGTTTAGATCCATCAAAATGCAAAATCAAAAATACCCAAAAGTTTAATGATTTGTTTAACTGTCTGTTAGCTAGGGTTTCCATTGTTGTGAAGAGATAACCATGACCAAGGCAACTCTTGTAAGAGACAACATTAAATTGGGGCTGAGCTATAGTTTTACAGGTTCAGTTCAATCATCATGGCTAAAGAATGGCAGCATTCAGGCAGACATGTTGCTGTATATGGAGCTGAGAGTTCTGCATCTTGATCCAATTGTAGACAAGAGAGAGACTGATTTTTCTGCATCGGGCAGAGCTTGAGCACTATGAGTGCTCAAAGCTCGCCTACATAGTGATGTCACGCCTCCTGATAGTAGCATTTCCCATGGGCTAAGCATATTCAAACCACCACATTCCACTCCCTGACCCTCATAGCCTTGTTCAAACACATAAATCTATGATTGCCATACCTAGTCATAGCATAATGCAAAATACATTTAGTCCAACTTCAAAAGTCCCATATTACACAACAGTCTTAATAGTGTTAAAAGTCCAATGTTCAAAATCTCTTCTGAGAGTCATCCAATCACTTAAGTGTGATCCCCAATAAAACCAAAATCAAAAGGCATATTTCATACCTTGAACATCACAGGTACAAACAATAAGATTACCTGGGTGGAATCTTGTCCTGATCAGTTTATCTTCTTGAACATAGGATTAAGCTACATTCTGCTTCCTAGTGTCTCTTTTCTCTTTGACCCAAATATTTTGTATCTTTGCCTTGTAAGCTTACTACACTTGATCAGACCATTCTTTTTGATTACAAACCACAAGACCCAGTATATGCTAGGCTTCTATGAGACTTCCTTTGCCAGTGCAATTAATCTGAATGTGTTCACCATAGGCTGAGACAGACTCTTCAGACAAGGGTAAAAGCAACCATATTCCTTACCAAAACATCCTAAGAATCTTCAGATAGCATACTAAAAGTCCTCTCTTCTAAAACCTCTAACACAATGTGTTCCATAGTTCAAATCACCTGCAGGACCATACTCTTATTAGGATCTTCTATTAAGCCCCACTTAAAGCATTCCACTGTTTTCCAAATACAAACTTCCGAAATCCACATTTCTCCAAACAAAAAACACAGTCAGGCCTATCATAGCAATACCCCAGTCCCTTCTGTTTTAGTTAGGGTCTTTGTGGCTGTGAAGAGACACCATGACCAAGACAAATTTTATAAGGGACAACATTTAATTGGTGCTAGCTTACAGGTTCAGAGGTTTAGTCCACTATCATTATGACAGGAAACATGGCAGTATCCAGGCAGACATGGTGCTATAGAAGGAGCTGAGATTTCTGCAGCTTGTTCCAACTGTAGCCAGGAGAGAGACAGATTCTTCTACAGTGGGCAGAGCTTGAGCGTTAGGAGTCATCTAAGCCCACACACAGTGACACACTTCCTCCAGCAAGGTCACATCTCCTAAGAGTAGCACTTCCCATGGGCCAAGCATATCAAAACTACTACACCAACTTACTATAGGAAAACAATGGCTTATAGTTTCTTTCTTATAATTTCATATTTCTTGGGACACATGGTATGTTCCTATATGAATATTAGTGAATTTAGTCTTTATCAGTCATCAAAAATTCTTAAGTTTTATATTTTTATTTTTTGTTATTGTCCTATTGTAAAAGAACTAGCAAACTCAAGTGAGAAATATTCAGCGTGGGACTTGAATAAAGCTGTTTGCAAGAGATGGCAATGCAATCATGTCGACCTGAGTTCAATTCCTAACACACAATTATAAAAGACCAGTGAAATGGCATATGCTTGTAATCCTAGTGCTATGGATCTACAGACAAGTAGATCCTTGGGTTTTCTGGCCAACCAGGCTGCTTGATTGAATTCCAGGTTGGAAAGAGAGATCCTAATCGCAAAATAAGGTAGAGCGGAAGTGAGGAAGATGTTAGGTATTTTCTTCTGGCTTAAACACACATACACACATACACACATACAAACATACACATACACACACAAGTGCACACATACACACATATTTGCCCCTATAAGTGCACATACAGACAGAGATAGCTAGACATACATATATGTGGAAAACTAGTATTTAATATTTTATTAAAATGTTGAAATAATATATCACATTATACATATTTTTCTCATTCAGTATTCATATCTGTGTTAGACACAACTGTCTTAAGATGTTAATTTTGAGGATTATAAAGTACAATGAATAAATATAAATAAATATGGAAATTACAATGTAATATGCATAAATATTTTACAGGGTCTGTTTTAGATAGAATATAGCTTCTTTTTTGTACAAAAATTTGTACCTGTGGATTAATGATAATTATGATCACAAGTAATTTCATTCTAATAATATGTTTTGATATAATACATCATATAAATCATTACATAATGTATGATACTCATCAAGTTACACAAGAATCACTCTGATTTTCATAAGTAGATATTGATGTTACAACTCAACTGTAGATGAATGTAGACAAAAATCCCTAATGAACCCAAATGTCCTCATATATATGGATGTTACTGTTTTTATTCCAATGGGAGTTAGAAATGAGCCTTTAATTTAGAACAGAAAAGCAGGTTTAAAATTGCCACTCAAACCCAAAGAAACTCAAAAACTTGAAGCTAGAGCAAGTTAAAATGTCACTGATGCTGTAGTGGTAGCCAAATAATATTGATGTGATCAGTAGCTACAAGGATACTAAAATCCAACCCAAACATGAAGTCTATAGATCTGAATGCTCTGTTGAGTGTTTTATTGACTCCTGTGGGGCCTGCACTAGAAAGTACAATTATAAGATGTAAGAAGGCTTAAGAAATGTATTTTAACTATGTAATCTTTGTAAATTAGAAGTCAAATTGAGCAACCAAGGTCTACCTTAAGGACATATGTGTGGTTCACCAGGTTCCATAAACTCCCGAATATTTTCCAGGCTATTCGTAGGTGTGCACACATTTTTGGTAGTGCTCTGGTAAACAGAAATGATACTTATCCCCTTTAGATTAAAATGTCTAAGTCCAGGTATGTGAGCCTTCACCTATCCATTTCCCTCCTTCCTGCAGCATCTTAGAGAGTCTTGCTGAGATGACTAACCCACAATCCACAAGATCAATAGCTATCTACCGTCTTGCACAAGATTTGAAAGAATAAAAATGAAAGCATTTGTTAAGGCCATGAGATGTAGAAGTTAACTGACTATGACAGCATTGTCTACAGCATTCTAAAAATACACCTGGTTCGGCTTTCTCCACGAGATCACTGCCAAACAAACTCTTTCAAGCATATCAACAGTTAATTAACAGTGATGCTTCTGTTGCACTGAGGGATAACTGGATGTCTTCAACTAGGATGCATTGCTGTTCCAGGAATTTCCTGTGCCTGTTTGAGATCTTGCACGGCAGGTTTCCAGGTGTGGTGCCATACTGTGAAGCTCCAAATCATGGGGTCAAAGAGGATCAACTTACAGAGCAATTTCAGGTCTTACATCATTTTGACAGATCTATATGTAATTTGGTACCTATTTGCAAAGAAAAGAATAAGTGAGGTAAAAATTGAGTGAACACTCTCATTCTCTAGCTCAGCACTGAGGAAAATATGAGCTCAGCTACACAGACCGTGTGAAACACAGCAGTCACTGCACAAAGAAAGTAAAAAGGAAGTCATTTACTTTTAATGATATATTTTCATTAGTTTAAATTAATGGTATCATTCAATGTATTTTACAGTGACATCGGTGTAAGTTGTTATTAATTGCACATGAAACCTTTGGAGTTTGGGATGCATTTAACTTTATTTTTATTAATTAATTTATTTACTTTCCAGTCACAGCTTGTTCTCCTTCCTCTTCTCTATTCCCCTCACTTTTACCTTCCCCACCCACCTCCACTTTCTCTCCTTTCTTTCCCTCACTCCCTTTCTCCTCAGAAAGAGAGGTCTCTCACGGATATCAACCCTGCTTGACATATCAACTTTCAGTAACACTAGGTGCACCATCTTCTATTGAGGGTATACAAGATAGCTCTCTTAGGGAAAAAGAATCCAAAGACAGGCAGCAGTGTCAGAGATAGCACCTATTCCCACCATTAGGAGTCCTTCTAGAAGACCAAACTCCACAACTGTTACATGTATGCAGAGGGCCTAGGTCTGTCCCATGCATACTCTCCGGTTGGCAGTTCAGTCTCTGTGAGCTTCTAGGGGGCTCAGGCTAATTGATTCTGTAGATTTTCTTGTGGTGTCCTTAACCACTGTAGCACTATCAAACCTTTCTTCTATGCTTCCATGAGACTCCCTGAGTCCAACCTAATATTTGTCTATGGGTGTCTGCATCTGTTTCCATCAATTACTGGATGCAGGCTCTCTGGTTATCATTATGCTAGGCTCCTGTCTGCAAATATAGCAGAATATTATTAATGGTGTGAGTGGTAGGCTCCCTCTCATGGCATGGGACTCAAGCTGGGCCAGTCATTGGTAGGTCATGCCCTCAATTTCAGCTACATCTTTACCCCTGCATATTTTATAGGCAGGACTATTTTGGGGTCAAAGTATTTATGGCTGATTTGGTGTCCTAATCCCTCGATTGGAAATCTTACCTGATTACAGAAAATGGCCTTTTCTGGTTCCATATCCTCCATTGCTAGGAGACTTAGTTAGGTCACCTGCATAGATTTCTGGGCGTATCCATTGTTCTAGATTTCTAGCTCATTCCAAAGTTGCCCATGTTCATTCCAGTTGTCTCTCCCAGTACTCTCTCCCTCTGTCCTTCCCCCACTTGATACCTCCAGTTTCCATTCCTACCCCTTCTGCTACCTAGTCCCTTCCCTCTACACACCCTCAATATCAACCTGATTTCCACTTCTCAGTGAGTTTCAAGCATTCCCGCTTTATAACCTCCTTGATACTTAGCATCTTTGATTCTGTGGATTTTAGCATGGCTATACTATACTTTATGGCTAATACAAGTGGGTTTATGCCATATTTCTTTTTCTAGGTCTAGGTTACTTCACTCAGGGTGATTTTTTTCTAGTTCCATCCATCCATTTGCCTGACATTTTCATTATGTCATAAGTTTTCATACCTGTGTAATATTCCACTGTGTAAATATACCACAATTTCATTTTCTATTCTTCAACTGAGAGACAACTAGGTTGTTTCCAGTTTCTGGTTATTACTAATAAAGCTGCTATTGTCATAGCTGAGCAAGTGTCCTTATGGTATGGTGAAACATCTTTTGAGTATATGCCTAGAGTGGTAATAGTTGGGGCTTAAAGTAGAATTATTCCCAATTTTCTGAGAAATCCACCAAAATGATTGCCAAAGTGGTTGTACAATTTTGCACTCCCACCAGCAATGGAAGAGCATTCCTCGTGATCCACATTCTCACCAGCATGAGCTGTCACTTGAGTTTTTGATCTTACCGTTCTGATTTCTGTAAGATGAATCTCAGGGTTTTTTCGATATCCATTTCCACAGTAACCAAGGATGTTGAGCATTTCATTAAGTTCTCCTCAGCCATTAGAGATGCCTTTGTTGGAAATTCTCTTTAGATCTGTACCTCATTTTTAATGGGATCCTTTGATTTATTTATGTCTAGTTTCACTACTTGAAGTTGATATGATAGTATACATAAGCAACCCTAAAATTTTTATCTGGAAACTCCTACAGCTGAACTTACATTGCACATCATACTCTGCACATTTACAACATTGTTAGTTTCCTTTATGATAATATTCGTGTTGAAATGAATTTTGCTACAAAATTGGAGAGTGTTAGAGCTAAGATCCAAACAAGTCTCGGTACTATTCATCAAGGTGAAAGAAAACTCTAAGCAAGAAAGCTTCATGGGACTCCCATGTAAGTCAAGAAAGAAGAATAAAGCCCTGAAATAAATTAATAATATTGGCGATGGAAAGAAAGATGGCACTAGTGAACATGAAAGAGGTTCAACTGAGAATACTCTTCTCTTGATGTGTTTCCTAAGGGAAAAGGAGGAGTAGAGACTTGTTAAATTATCAAAAACGCTGTGGGGAGAGAGATTGAAATGGTCTCTATCACCTGAGATCAGTATTTGGCAAGATTTTGACATTGAGATTGCTAGTACCTTGTATTATTGTAACCATTATTCATTATATCTGTCACATATGCTAGATGAAAATGATTTACAAACTGCTATTGTAGTAAAAAGATATATATATATATATATATATATATATATATATATATATATCACACTTATGGCTATATATTGACAAGCATTTAATGATATTGAAAAAAGTAGAAAATTATAGCTAACAACAAATTCAGGACCTAAATTATGTGGTTATGAGTCTCAGCTAAGGTCACCCCTATAGAATCCTTGAAATCCCTCCTGTCCCAGGCTTCTGGCTTTTGAAAGAGATCTCATTCTTAATTAACTTCCCTTCTCTCTCCCTTCTCTCTCACCCCTCCTGCTCCCCACACCTGGTCCCTACCCTGTTTCTGTCTTCATCCCATATTGAATCCAGTTCCCTCCTCCCTCCACCCAACCCCACCCCAGATGTCTATTCTATTCCCCCTTCTGAGTGAGATCCAAGTATCCTTCCTTGGACCCTCGTTGCTTAGCTTCTTTAGGTCCTAGAATTATAGCATGGGTATTCTGGCCTCACAGAGCATGGTCTCACAGAGACTGAACTACCAACTAAAGAGTGTTTATGGTTTTATGTCCTAATGTCTAAAGGCTAATGTTCACTTATAAGTGAGTGCATGTGCTGCATGCTCATTTGGGTCTGGGTTACCTCAGTCAGGATGATATTTTGTGGTGCAGCCATTTGCCTGCAAATTTCATGTTACCCTTGATTTTAATACTGAATAGTATTCTACTGTGTAAATGTACCACATTTTCTTTAAGCATTATTCAATTGACTGACATCTAGGTTGTTTTCAGTTTCTGGCTATTATGAATAAAGTTGCTATGAAGATAGTTGATTAAAAGTCTTTGTGGTATAGTGGAATAGCTTTTGGGTATATTTCCAAGAGTGGCTTAACTGGGGCTTGGGGTAGAACTATTCCCAACTTTCTAAGAAACCACCAATTGATTTCCAACATGGTTGCACAAGAGGCTGATGTGGCCACCTCCTATAGCCAGATAGGCTTCCTGTGGAAGGAAGAGAATACCCACCCACCCACCTTCTAACCTTCCAATCAAAATTTGTGTTGCTTTCAGGATATGCAGGGATAAAAGACAGAGATTGAGAAGATGGCTATCCACTGGCTGGCCCAACTTGATGCCTATCTCATGGGAGACTCCCACCCTTGATACTATTAATGATACTCTGCTACACTTGCAGACAGGAACCTAGTATAAATGTATCCCGACAAGCTTCATGGAAACAGAAATGATGAAAACAGAGGCAGAGACCCACAACAAAACTCAGAACATCTAGTCGAAGAGTGGGAAGAAGGATTGAGGCAATTGGAGGGGTCAAAAGCACCACAAGACCTGCAAAGTCAACTAACCTGGGGCGATAAGCCATCGGGGCTCATGGAGATTGAATGACAAACCAAAGAACATGTATGGGCTGGATGCAGACCCCCTACACATATGCAGCAGCTGTGCAACATGATCTCCTTGTGGACCCCTAACAATTGGAAGAGTGGCTGACTCTGGTTCAGTTGCCTCTCTTTGGATCTGTTTTCCTTATATTGTCTGCCCTATCTGGCCTCAGTGGGAAAGGATGGCCTAGTCTAGTTTTGAAGTGATGGACAAGGGCAGGTTGGTAACTGTGGGAGTCTTCCCTTCAAAGATGAGAATGAAAGAGTAGAATAGAGGGAGGGAGAGTATTAAGATGGGATTGGGAGAAGAGGAGAGAGGATACTTTAATCTGGAAGAAAAGTGTATAAATAAATAAGTTAAAAGAAATTATATATCAGCAAAGGGGGAAAAATACTTGACTGGATACAATCCTAATTTCCAAAAGAACTCAGCTTTTGACTCAGATCAAATTACATCAGGAATTGCTTCAGATAGAATGCAAGAGCTGACTCAGAACAAAGCTTTAGAGTTAGAGCATCCCAGGAGCCAAAAAGAGCAGGCCTTACAGGTTTGGGGTCAATAGGGGCTGTAGTATTGAATCATACTTATGGTTGTTTAATTTGACATTGAATTGTTTTTTATACTATAGACGGGAAACAATAGCTTTACTAAAGTCATTACAGTTGGTCATCTTTAATAATTTATCTACAAAACCTGGTACAGATCACTATGTATGTTGTAAATCAGGAGAGAACTGTTAGATTACCCAAACTCATGAAGGCCACTATTAGTAGGAGTGGTAAATGTTTTAAATTATGAGAGGTAAATATTTTATTATTATGAATTAGTAGGATGTATTGATTTATTCAGTTACAGTCATGTTTTTAGTCTTTAGTGATTTGCGTTACTGAAAACTAAAAATTACAAAGTTCAATTAACATGGAGTCCTATAATTTTGGTATGATTGGCTTACTTGAAGAATATTGGACAAAAACCTGTATAGTGGACACCATTGGTGTCTTCTGTAGTCTAAGTGCTTAGGAATTTTTATTTAATATACATGCACTATTATGTAGCACACATGAACCTTGATTTTGATTATAGTTTCTAACACTTGTATTTAGTTTTTGTTTTTGTTTTTCCAGAGAAAACAACAACCTTTTTCTAGGTACCTTATTGAGGCCCTGTGCTTGGTGAGGTCAACATGGAATCTGGAAATGATCTAAGCTTCAGATTACTTATTCCAACCATGATGGCTATTGAAATTCTGCTTATTCTTCTTCACATACTATTATCCTAACAAAGCAAAAACCATCCTCTAAAATGTAAATTCGATTTTGAACAAAAATAGTTGTTGAGGATGAGTTTGAATCCACGGACTTTATAAGATGGATGGTGGTCACACAAAACTGTGGCCATCCCAGGGCTTGTGCCTGACTAAGCAATGCTCATGTCCTTCTCCAGTTTTATCAACACATTCATGTAATCATTCAGACATTCTCAAAAGAGGAGTATTTTATCATTATTATGTCTCTCAAGTGTGCATGCATATGTGTGTGTGTGTGTGTCTACACACACACACACATATATATATATATATATATATATATATATATGATGAAATATAAAACTTTCTAATTAATTTTTAATCCTACTTTAAAGAAGACATATACTTAGGGATTTCATAACTATCACACATAACACAACTTCATATTTATGTAAATATAAAACTATTCTCCATATATTAAGTTCATTTCACTTGTTAGCCTGTGAGATGCTCTGCACAGTTCTCCTCTGTTGTTCTCTACTGAACAGACCCACACATGAGCAGTAGTCATTTCATCATTTTTGTTCTTTTTGAGATAATTTTGATTTGGAAATTGACTCAAACAAAATATTTTATAACTTCTACTAAAGTAATTTTAAAGCTTTAAGACCATACAAAGAATTAATATTAAAGTTTTAGAAATTGTTATAAAAGAAATTGTGTACTTGGCCCTTACTTCCCATTTCATTTAGAACATGAATGTACAACCTTTTGTTTTATGCCTATAAATAAAAATAATGGCATCTATGAAAACCAATTTATGTGAGGTATTGAGCCTCTCAGTATAAACTTAGAGTGAGGATTAAATATCTGAATAGAACTATATTAATATGGTTAAAGCACAGATTTTAGTGATATGATTCATAAACCAAGCTCTAAGTGGGAGAGTAACTTAAGAATAGTCTACAATTTGATGAAGTACAAAAACAAAAACACAGAAGAATAACCTATACTGATGCCAACATTGCATTAGTCATGCCAGACTCTTAAAGCTGGAAATCTCAGAGAGAAGGCTGTTTTACCTGGAATTCCAGTCTTATATTTCAATAGAATTCTTGTTTTCTGAGATTTATGAACTCATTCTCAATTCAGTACATTTAAAAGTATACAGCATTGCCTTTATGACATAGGAGGAATAAAATGTTCAGTTCTCTTAAATTGTTCAGAAGAATAAAAGAGTTATTGGTTTAATGATAAATACACATGGCACAGTGTATAGTGCTTTTCTCTATAACTGTCTTACACTAATGGCTCTACACATCTACATTTAGATATGGAAATAAAGCATCTTTTAACCATAATAATTTAAAAATGTCTCTATTTTTAAGAAAATAGCATAGAGGATGAATGGAGATGAAAATGTATACAAATATAATTAGTTATATTTTCCTTATTATAACTTTACTGTTAGGCAAACCTGGTTTTAAAACATATATACAAAAGACATTCCAATTTGAAGCTTTGTGAAATCTAAGATGCTTTTGAGATCTTCCCGAGTTTAAAGTTCTCCAGAAATTAAGGCACAAAGCCCTGTAAATTTCATGAAATATTTAAGGATGGAAAGATTGGAATCATGACTGAGACTAATCAAATGTGATTTGAATTTCTAATAAAATCTTTTAAGTTTGATTTTATTAATCATGCTATCTTTCAAAATACTACTTTTTCAAATATTCTAGATTTCAATAATACATATATATTTGTGTATATATATATGTATATATAAATGGAAATATATTTCAAATATATGTCTTGAATACACATGCATATTTTAAATGCACCATAATTACATACATATATTTTACGCATATATGTGTATATATATTTCTCATGGCCTTAGACAGAGCTATAGTTTTTAAATCATAATTTAGTAATAATTTACAATAATTGTTATTATTATAAAATGTCAGTTAGAAAAACATAAAAACTCAAAAATTTTTAAATGTCTAGATAAAGCACAGATATAGTATATCTGTGCCTTAAATTTTGTAATTCATAATACCAGAGAAAGATAATCTCTCATTTAATTGAAATCGATTATGTAATAAATCATTTAAGCTGCCACTAACTGCTTAGAATATTATGTTTTTTAAAACCTTAATTTCAAAGAAATTAGCTGGAGGACATAATTGTGCTTATTGAGGGGATATAGCACCAATGGCTTTTCTATGAGAAGTAAGTGTCTGAGGCAATCCTTATGTTCAATTAATCATTTAAGCCTCAGATAGTATATGTATCATGGACAATAAGAAGAAAAAAATCTGGGATTTAATGCTAATTCTCATCATCACTCAAACAATTTTAAGTCACCATGAATCTTTAAATAAAATGAAGTAAGTTCAATCTCGGTTTAATTAAAAGATTCTATTTTTTTTAAAACAAATATGGCTTTCTGGTTGGCTTTTATGCCATTTGATCAGATGGAGCAATAGACATATTTAGCATTGAAGCTTCTAATGAATGTTTAAATAGTTATGGTTAAGTAACTCCACAAGAGCTAAACATTCCCTATACTCTGTGATACATGCCTTGATTTTATACTTTATATTTGATTTTTATGTTGACATAACATAACATTTTTTCACGAATTTTGAAATGTATGTTTATGAAGACTAAACATTATAGCTCAAATGGTATAGGTACTTTGGTTGTTCGAATGTCTACAATTCACCTTGTCACTGAAAAGTCATATTAATCATTGGATTAATTAAAGTGCAAATACTAAATCAGCTACTGATGAAATCATTGTATTTTCTTTTCTGTTGTTGCTACACTAAAACTTGAAAAACAAAACATCCTAAGTAAAACTAAAAATTATGTATCATTACAAATGCTCTAAGAACATGAAGTTTTTGAAAGTTGTGCAATAGTTAATAGTATTTAAACATTATGAAACTTTGATAGCCATGCTTAATTTTGAAAGCAGCGAGTCTTGGCTTCTTTTGCTTTTTAGCACCCTTTTCCTTTCCCTTGACATTTTGCTTGTATTATACTTTATATTAGAAATCAGAATTTCATCGGCCTTGGGAATACTTAATGTTCTGCGCCTTCAAGTTAAAAGACCTTTCTTGATAGTGCCCTGCAAATGCATGACTTTGGAAACTGTTCCTTCCTTTTCTAACTTGTTTTTCCTCTTCTTTCCCAGATTACTGGCCTCATATTTCCAGAGGAAAACTGACTGAGGCAGGTTGTAGAGGAATTTCTGGACATGCTGTTAACATCTGTGTGATGTAGTGAATGAGGGAGCAAAAGCCAGCACAGCCACTGGGCAGGCAGACTCACCAAACGCCAGCCTCTATGGAGATCAAACTTTATTCTTGCTAGTTACTCTCACCTACAACATCCTAGTTAAATGCTACTCTTTGTTCACTAATAGTTTAGCTGTAGTTTATAGAACACACACTGGAAAGACTTGGATGGATTTTGTTAAACACTACAGATGAAGTATGTTTTTGTCAGTCCTATCTGACACTCCCTACCATGCTTTCAGTCGAGGGATCTTACACTATGCAAATATTTTATTATGTTTATTAGAGGAAATGATCAAATTTCAGTTTGAATAAAATATGAATACTTTCAGAACCCAGGGTCCATTGAGATGCTAAGGGAGTACAGGCAGGGAATTTATCATTGCACTTTATACTTCTACGTTTAATATCAGAGCGCATATTGAAACCATAAAAAGCAGAAAAATCAAAATATATTCCGATCTTATATGAGGGATTTGTTTCCCACTCTCTTTTGTAATTCTTAAAAAGTCAAGGTTGTGGGTAGTGGCAGAAGAAATAGTCTTAAGCGTTAAGTCCGGGAAGCCATTCTGCCTGTACCTAAAGCTCCTAGCAGTCATGCACCCTAAGAATGATCAGCGCCCCTTTTCAGGATAAGATTCCCAAATTACAAGCAAAGAGCCTTACCGTCAAAGCCTTGCTGCAGGTTCCAGCTCAGCCTCAGACTGAAACGTTGAGCGGCTGGTGAACAAAAGTTTTAGGTTCTTTTTTTTTTTTCCCCTAACGAAGAAGTCTGCAAAACTAATTTCCCTCAAAATAGGGCTCAATTTCCGTTAAAGAAAGCAGTGCTTACAAATCTTGGAATTCCTGATCAACCCCCACTCCACCCCATCTCTAAGTAGTGCAAAACAATTCGACTTTTCACACGGATGTTAAAATTTGTTTGGAAGTTCCTTTTCTGGAGAACCTCTTAAAATAAAGGGTAACAGACTGAAAATGGCAGAAGGAGCGGCAGAGAGAAGGGTTCTGCCTTGGGGACATTCCTCCAAAATTCATCAATACCTTTTCCTAATTTAAACCAGATGTCTAGTTCAGGTTGCTGTACTCATTAATCCATTAGCAATTTCAAAGACTTGGCCATCATCTTCTGGTCACCCAGACAATAAACATATGGCAGTTAACCGTAGTGGCACACTCCAAGTCCTGAACACCATAGGCTACTGCAGACATCTCCCTGGCAGACACTTCACAGATAGAAAGAAACAGGCTTTCCTGCAGCTCACTCTCCCAAGCTTGTTGTGGGTTAAGCACAGGACTTCCAGTAGATTCTGTGGCCACCCAAGCTAACTGCTGTGTCAACCCCAGCCCCTGCTCTCACAAATTCACCGGTGGCAAAGTGTGCAGTTCATTTCCAGGAGCACAGGCTGTAAACCTGGGGGAAATGAACCATGATAGCAGGGTCCACTCTGAGGGAATGTTAAGTTTGCTATCTGCTTAAAACAGAAAGGTGGTGAGGAATACAATGTATGCAGGAAGCATCAGCTCTGTGAGCTAAAGAGAGATTTCATTTCTCAAAGGATGGGAGTGGGCTGTGAATTGGCTCCTGCAGGGTTAAGCTAGCTAGGAAGGGTGAAGCTGGGAGCAAGTTAGACTTGCTCATTTGACATTTTTTCGGGTTATTCTTGCCCCCCCCCCAATTTCCTTGGTGAGCAAATGGTGAGAAAATTGCGCGAACTGGACCGGTAAAGAGAATAAAGAGAAGTAGGGGTGGGAAGAGGGTTAGAAAAAGAAGGAAGGGGGACACCACTTGGAGCAACACTTGTGTGTCGCCAAGGCTCCAGAGCCTACATCCACCTCTGTTTCGCGCACACCCCATTGGATATCTGTCCTTTCTGCACTCAGAGTAGCACTGTGCTATCCTTGGTGTACAGCTCTACAACCTCGGCCCTGGCTCTAGGTTTTCTAACAACCTATTCTCAGATACCTAAAAGAGTATAAACCTAATGTGCCCCTGTACACCGGAACCGTGAGTGGCCTCGGAGTTTGAAAAGCTCAACAGACTAGGCTCTTCTTCTCTTGAACTCTAGTGAGTTCTCTGTGGTCTGCAAGGTCAGGGAGTAGTCAGGGAGCGCCTGCAGGTGACCCCAACCCCCACCCAGAATGAGAGATCTAGGTTCCAAGAGCAGTGAGCTAGTCAGAGACACTGGGTGCTGGCTTAGGGAAGCTGAGTGCCTCTGCGTCTGGCCATGGGAATCTATGGGACAGATTGCGGTGGCCCTGAGCGACTGAGGCTCTGGGCGCACCACTAGCTGTGGTGGAAGCTCCCAGGGCCCGACCGGCGGGCGTTGGGCAGCCGCTCCTGTCCTACCAGCAATGGGAACTGGAAATGAGAGAGCACGGTGGCGCTGACGGAGAGGGAGTTTTGGAGGGAGTTTGCATGTGGTCAGCGCTGGGCTCCTAAGCCAGCCCCCAGCTCACATTACACTCTATTTATAACCTCTCAGAGCCATTTCCCCCTGAAAGCAGTTCTCTGGGACCACCTTCTTTTGGCTTCCACCTCTCCCACACTTGACATCTGAGCAGCTGCGAAGGAAGCTCCTCCAGGTCCTAGTGTTTATACGTGCAGGAGACTGGCCGCTAAGGCTCAGGACTGGGATTAGCCGGCTCTGCTCAAACGCAAACGCGCGCGGCTTTTACTTTTGGAATGAGTGGGGGAAAGTGTTAGGATTTCCAGTGAAAAGTGACAGCGCTTGGTGGACATTCGGACCGTCCGTGAAGTCTTCTGCTTGGAAGCCGAAACTTGCATGCCATGGAACACCCCCTCTTTGGCTGCCTGCGCAGCCCTCACGCCACAGCGCAAGGCTTGCACCCCTTCTCCCAGTCTTCTCTGGCCCTTCATGGAAGATCTGACCACATGTCCTACCCCGAACTTTCCACATCTTCCTCGTCTTGCATAATCGCGGGATACCCCAACGAGGAGGGCATGTTTGCCAGCCAGCATCACAGGGGACACCACCACCACCACCACCATCACCATCACCACCACCAGCAGCAGCAGCACCAGGCTCTGCAAAGCAACTGGCACCTCCCGCAGATGTCCTCCCCGCCAAGCGCGGCCCGGCACAGCCTGTGCCTGCAGCCTGATTCGGGAGGGCCCCCGGAGCTGGGAAGCAGCCCTCCGGTCCTGTGTTCCAACTCATCTAGCCTGGGCTCCAGCACCCCTACCGGGGCCGCGTGCGCACCAGGGGATTATGGCCGTCAAGCGCTGTCACCCGCAGACGTGGAGAAGAGAAGTGGCAGTAAAAGGAAAAGCGACAGCTCAGGTGAGTGCGGGCAAAGCAACCCTGGGGAGTGCACTCTGGGCTAGGAAGATGCGGGGAGGTGTGGGATGTTTCTCATAGAAAGACAAACTGTG
This sequence comes from Mus caroli, assembly GCF_978045245.1. Taxonomy (NCBI): domain Eukaryota; kingdom Metazoa; phylum Chordata; class Mammalia; order Rodentia; family Muridae; genus Mus; species Mus caroli. Next base: position 35,226,384 of record NW_028227269.1, read on the forward strand.
AAGCTGCTAGCCTTTCCTCTCTCTGGTGGCCGAATTCATCCATGGAGCGTCCATCCTGTAATTCAGGAGCACGTGTTTCACTGAAGTTAATATATCTATATCCAGCCGTTCAAAGCCCTCCAAGATCGCAAATCAGTTTCCCAGAAGTGGTGAAGAAAGAGCAAGTGACACTGTGCAAAATCAGTTAAGGGAGCGTGGCCGGTCCATCCATTGGTTGGGAGGGGTGTGCTCCTTGGGATGCTGCATCAGCTGGGCATGCATGCCTGCATGCGTGTGTGCCTGCATGCGGTTTTCCTTGACTTTTTCCTTCCAATTCCCAACTCTGAACAGCTCGACTTTTCCTATCCTTAACTGGGTTCCCAAATTATTGCGCAATACCTTGAACTTTAACTGGATTTGACCAAAAAAAAAGAAAAGAAAAGAAAAAAGAAGAGAAAAAGAAAAAGGAAGAAAAGGGAAAAAGAAAGAAAAAGATAAGGAAAAATTAAAGAAAGAAAAAGAAGAGAAACCTAAAACTTCTTTTTATATTTTTGCTTTCAGAGTTCCTTAAATAGTACCTTTCTTAAAATGATATTTAAAAAACAAACAAACAAAAAAACCCCAAATATTCTATTTATTTGGCAAAAAGGAATTATCTAATAATCTAGAAGTGTTTAAAGAATACCTCTGAAAACTGTGAATAAAGAGTATTCTTATAGTAATTACACTCATATCGTGCTAACCTGGTTGGGGGGTGGGGTGGGAAACAAGCAAAAAACCCAAATCAACCAAATCACCAAAACAAAATGTTTGAACTTCGATTGTGGAAAATAAAAGCCTTCATCAATTGAGTAGTGCTTTGAGATGCAGTGGAGAGAGTGGACAGATAACAGTTCTGACAGTGCTGGAAGAAGATGCAGGGAAGGTGTGGGTAACTTGAGCAGTCCTACAAAAGGGGAGCCTCCCAGAAGAATTCAAGGGCCTGGAAGTCCAATAGCCAGTGCATCCTGACAGCACAGAGAAACTAAAAATTTCCAGGAAACACAACAAAGCCTTTAACTATATTCCTCGTTGTAAATGTTCTTTCTTTCTTTCTTTCTTTCTTTCTTTCTTTCTTTCTTTCTTTCTTTCTTTCTTTCTTCCTTCCTTCCTTCCTTCCTTCCTTCCTTCCTTCCTTCTTTCTTTTCTTTCTTTCTTTCCTTTCCCTTCCCTTCCTTCCTTCCTTCCTTTCTTTCTTTCTTTCTTTCTTTCTTTCTTTCTTTCTTTCTTTCTTTCTTTCTTTCCTTCCTTCTTTTTCTTTTCTTTATTGAATCTTCTCTGTAGTTACAAGGCAACCTGGATACAGATTTAGAAAGATGTCACTTAACTAGTACAATGTTTACATATATTTAGTTTTCTGTGCTATGTCTCGAGAGAACATATGATTCTAGGGAATAGTTTGAAGAATTGAAAAATAATAGCATTTTAAACATTTTAGGCAAGGTGTTCTGCAGTGTAGGGCAGTAAGGGCTGTGTATTTTGTAATGTGTTGAAAGATGATAGAAACTTTTCTTGACCTCGGTGTGGGGTGACTCCATCCTTCCCAGCCTCACTGTTGAACTTGTAATTTTTCAGGTCTTGGGTGAACGTTTAATGCTTCATCATGATTAGTTATGTCTAAGAACGTGGTCATCACTGTCATTCTGTTTACTGGTTATCTCTAAATGTATGTGAAATCCTAAGACACCAAAAAGGTTCCTAAGAAGGTATTAGGATGCACTGGGTTTCCCCAGATTGGGCATTTATGAGCAGAAACGCATGGACTGCTTCGGCAGGTTGGTAGCTACTTCAGGGAGGACCAGAAGCTCTGATTCTGTGTTTTCTTTCTACAAAGGGGAAACTGCGCTGCTTCTTAGCTGAACCAATGCCCTAAAGATTATTTGCGCACACGAAGGAATTTTTTTTTTCAGGCACAAGTTATTTTTGGTTGGGGAAACAGGGAGAGTGAGACTAAAAACTGACTTCCTTAGTTTATTTTAACAAAAATGGTTTTAATATTACCTAACACTGGTTTCCATCACCTTTATCGGGGACAAATAAGCACATAGCAAAGAAAGGCTTGTTTTTGTGTTGTGAAACTCATTTAAACACCAAAACAAGCAAAGATAATAAACATTTGTGCCAACTCTGTATTACAAGGACAGGAAATACAATCTTTAGGAAGGCTAATGTTACTGGTGTTGACTTAGAACAAATGTTCCCATTGATAGAATATCAAAGTCAAGCATCAATTTTCTTGGTACACTATTGAAAATAAAATCAATGTCTTCAGGCTCTGAGTTAATAACGGTTCAATCATAGGTATGCTTAACTCCAAGGCATTCTTTCTCCTATTTTAATTTATACAACAAACATTCAATTTAAGGTCAAATCATTTCATAGTATCGTGAAAACATTTTGACTTATGAGACAGCAAATTAACAGAAAATATTTATAATCCTGTTCTGTTATCAATTCGTACTTGGCACAGTTTGGCTATTGTATCCCTTCATAATTAACTAATGTTTAATAAGTTATATTGGACAATCTGAGACTTAGGACTATATTAGATGAAAACTAAATCAGGCATAGTAGCAACAATTTATTTATTTAGGCATTTTATAATCGCTGTATATGTATAGTTGGCTGTATATGTATAGATAGTACTTTAATCTATGGCAATGTTGGAACCAAGTCTCCTACCAGTGCATGTGTGATAACTGAGTTAATTTCTAATAAGTACCAGGAAATAGTGTTAAACAACCAAACCACGTATAAACCTTACATTTTAATCCATAGTAATAATGCAACAATTTCAATATAAAATACCGTCCAGTATTTCTGTTCTGAAAACCTACATGAAAGCAGACTTAAACAAATACAGAAAGCTTACCAGTATAGAAGCAAATGTTTATAGACTTTAGACTTCCATTATAGTTAATTAACAATTAAAAATAGCCAATTTTAAGAGAAACTTACGACATTTTCATAGTATGTGCTAAACAATTTTATAACTTCGAGCCAGCTAGCCTTTCCAGCAATGTTAGTAAAGCCAACATCTGCCACTCCTTCAAAGGGACTCTTAAAGTTACAACTGTGCTTAAAACAATCAGTACGAGCCAGGTGATTCTGAAAAACGTCTATAAATACTGTCAACTTCTTGGCTTCAATTACACAAAGCAATATATTAGTGGGCATGAATTGCTCAGTTTTGTTAAAATAGATGTATTCACTTAATCTAACCAGCTTTTATGTAGTGAATATACACCGTTATGGTATACATATTCTGTAGACATCTTAGATTAATGAAAATAAGCACACATTTTTATTTTAACGGATAAAGTTGTAACTATGCTCATTCCAAAAATGCAATGAATAATTTGGGGATGTGAATTTTGGGGGATTGAGTCATATTATATTTTTGTAAAGTTACAAATATTTATAGCTATTATAACACAATATATTTAGTTTCAAACTGTGTCAGTCTCTGTATGCCTATACGGAATGACAAGTGTTGCATCTAGACCATACTACAAGCTAATCTCTGAATAATGTCAGTTTATATTCCTCGGTATTCCAATCATCATCTTTTCTGAAAATAAACAACCTTGCAATTTATCTGTGTTACTAGATTATAACTTTTGTATTTTCTTTAGCATAAAATGCAATCTTTAGGTTCTCAGTTATCGAGGAGAATTGAGAAAAACTTAAATATTTTTAAACTATAGTATACAAAATGTCACTGTGAAGCTTTCTAGAGTATTAGCTTAATTTTCAATGCGACCATTTTTAAATGGTGATCTGAGTTAAAAAAAAAAAAAACCCAAAAAAACAAATGTAGGTATCACTGCCCTGCATGAGTGGCCTCATTTAACCACTCACAGCCCCAAGATACAGAATTCCTTTTAAATCAAGGTCTTTAAACTTAAAAGTGAGCAAACAGAAATTGCTTGTATTTCCCTGCAGATCTATTTTTGTGGCGATTGTTCCTTTTCAAGAGAAGAACAACCAATGAGAGAAATGGCAGCAAATTCACCTATACTGAACCCTGACATCACCTATGTAAACATTCATATTTTATAGTAATTATTAGTGAAAACCATTATGTGGGTATTCTGGATATAAAGTCCAAAACAGAAAACTAAAAAAATAAAAATAAATATTTATATTTTCCATCTATGTTTAGAAAAGCAGCTCCTCGGACATCATAGTGCTAGAGAATGTAATTTATATTCATGGTGAGACCTAATCATTGCACCAAAAAATTTCAAATGAAAATTACATATGAAGGAATCATTTTTTCTGTTGTATTTTTCATCTGAAAGATGTCAGTTTATGAATGAATAACTGAAGAGGTGTAAGTTTAGATTTTTTCAAATAAAATTATATTACATATAAAATTACACATAAATATAATCTAAATCTAACTTATAATTAGATTTAGGCAATATTTTCCTCTAAATTTAAATATAGAATTTTAGAATTTATAATCATAGCATTGCTGTAAAGGTTTTAAATATCTATGACAAATTAAAGAAGGAGTAGAATATTGATGTATTGGACAAAAATTTATGTGTAAGAATGTCTTAATATTATCTGGTCTAATATTTGTAATTTATGTATCAATCAAATTGTTTAATGTTCACAATTTTAACTTTCTTCACACTCTCTAATTTTTCACATCACCCTTTATAATAACAAATGTTTTTGAAGAGAATTATCCTGTGAGATGAGAGTATTAGCAATAGCCTCATTCCTCGATGATTATAATCATAAAGCCAATAGGATCAATTCTTAATTGGTCAGTTAAATTGCCTTACCTTGGGCACATAGATTTATGGACTGATTCTAATGATTTGAACTTTTTTAAGAAAAAGAAAGAAAGAAAGAAAGAAAGAAAGAAAGAAAGAAAGGAAGGAAGGAAGGAAGGAAGGAAGGAAGGAAGGAAGGAAGGAAGGAAGAAAGGAAGAAAGGAAGGAAAGAGACACAGACCACAATGTGTGTCCTCAAGTTTGTAAGACAAATAAGTAACTTATTTCATATTTAACCTATTCATGTTCTGTCACATTTTTAGAATATTTCAGCCATTGACATAGTTTTGTGGTTAGCACGGATCTGATCATGTTTAAAGTACATTAAGACAGTAGAGAGCGCTGAGGTTTGTCCTGCATTGCCATGCTGTTTTTAAGGATCTGCTTTGAGTAACTACGTTGATCTGAAGCTCTCTAGTAAGGGTGTTACAGCATATAGTTCTGAGCAAAACACATCATTCCTAAGTCACAGTCATCAGTGAGGCCATAGTTATGGAATATTTTACTCTATGACGCAGAATGGTCTCCAATGTTCCAGGCTTTAGTGTGTACCCTGGGTATTACCTGTTTGAAGACAGCATAACTCTAAATCTGGTGTCTTCTTGAAAAGTGCCTCCTGTTTTACTATTAGGCTGAAAGCACAAGGCATTTGTTTGCCAGGTAAGAAACTGTCCTGCACAGTATGTAAACCTCTAAAAACCGTTTCTGCTTCACTATTAGTGTAGCTGTACGTCACATTATGGGTAGAGGGAACCAGGTGGCACAATGAGCATGTGAGAATCAGAGGACAACTTTGTTACGTCTGTTTTCTCCTTCTGCCTACATGTAAGATTAGGCTCAGGTCACAAGCTCATACTACCAGCATCTTTACTCACTGAACCATCTCCGTAGCTAAAGTATGTAAGTCTTGTAAAACCCACCCATAACGGTTCTATTCATCCACACATTCAAAACTCAGGAATTATCTTTAAACTTGAGATATTTTAATGTAAATCACTTGGACAGATGTATAATTAAATTAACAGAAATTATGTGGTGAGCATATACATTTATATTTTATCATATGGGTTAATTATTAATTTTCTTTGACATTCAAAAATTTAAATTTATAATTAAGAGTATTCTATTATTTATAAATTTCCATGCACTATATAGTTATATTTTCCATTTAAATACATTTCTAAATTTGTACATTACTGTCTATAATTTGTGAGCTTTACATTGCCATTTTTTGCATGAGTTCTATATTTTATAGATGTATTGTTTTCTTGTGCCTGTGTGTGAGCAAAAATGACCAGGCAAAATTTATATTTTTATCATACATTTTGACAAAGGATTTGTGAAAGATCTCTAAATAATAATTGCGTTGCTTTCTCTAGTTTAGACATAGTATGTGGTTAACACATTATTTTCAACATATATATTACTGTTTGGTCACTTAAAATTTAGCATTTGCTTCAGTTTTTAAATATTCTAAGATATTTGTATATGATGGTGACAATATTTAAGTCTTTGGAATTTTTACTTTAGTTGAGAAATATGGCACATTTATAAGACTCATAGTTCTACAAAGCTATTTACTGGTTAAAGCTTTAAATTAAAAAGTAGCTTTTACATTTTTCATGATATCAATTGGTTTCAAATACTTTTGAATGCCATAACATTTGCTTTTATAGCTTTAAATGCTATAAATTTGCTATAAAACTCATGTAAGCTGCACTGATTAAAATTATGAGTACAGGATATTTAATTTTTGTGTGGTATTGAGATTGATGGTGTTTACTTTTCATAGATTTTCTTAGTTTGATTGTATTTTTGTAGAAATCACAGTTGTTAAGAAAGTGAGGGCAGGTTCTTGAATTAGGTAAATGTAGTAGCCTCAATTAAAACAAATGTTAGAGTAATGCATTTATACTGAGTCTTATAGATAAGTATGCATATTAATACCAAGACAAAATTCAAAATGAAGTTTCTTGATAAGAGTACATTTGAATGAGAGTTTCTGCATTAAAGGCTGCACTATCTTAAATGTTTCGACTATAAAATAAAACATTAAGCTTGCTGATTGCATAGCTGTTTGGAGACTCCCACAGGCTGGATCTGGTAATCAATGAGACTCACAAAACTCAGAACTGCCAAGTGTCCTGCGGTGTTTGTGGTCTTTTGTTTTTCTGTTTCTCTAGATCATTATTCTCTATACACTTCCAAAAATTTCCATAATACTCCAAGGAGGAAAGAAATCAGAGCAGTCTTACATGACCAAAGACTAGAAAATAATTCAGATGAATCACTCATGGTTTGGAGGAGAGAGACAAACAGGACAGCCCAACTTAAGTTGGTAGGTGCCAGTTGAGTTTTACAAGCCTAGATTTTACCCTTTGAAAACATAGCCTTAAAGCTCTGCCAAAAATGACACCCAAAATACACTTACTGCTACACTGTTGTAGTTACTTTCAAATGCAGGGATAAAATGTATGCAGTGTCTGTAGACTGGCTTCTTAGGCAGTCAAAACTGCACAGGCCATGATGGTGTGATAATTCTTAGCTACCTGGAAACTACCAGCAAGCTAAACAGATGTATTCATAATAAGCTTAAACAAGTGCAATGGATGGGCTCTCTTATCAAATGAATGCAAAGAATATTCCACAAAACATTGATTTTACAAGGTAAGAAATAATTCTCAGGAAAATTTAATTTGTTCCATCCAGTATTCTAGGCACTAAAGGAATAAACTTTGCTGTGATTCTGGTAAAACATCAGTAAGTTGGCAAGTGAGCCTCAGATTGTAAGAACTCTTGGAAACTGCTTTCTGACAGAGTATATTGAAATCAAGTAGTATCTCTCCCTATTTAATATTTTACAAAAGTAAAACAAGCTCTCAGTATGTTTACTGCCTTCAACAATTAAAATCTCCCCAACCATAAGCTGTGTTTACACAAGAGGGTTTTTTTCCTCATTGAAAATATAAACGAGTCTGAATGTATTAAACGCGACAGAATGTAGATGTAAACTTTTGAGACAGAATGAAATGCCAGGAAAGCCAGAGTTCAGGCATCCATGTCTGGAGCCTGCTGCTGCCCACATTTCCAGAATTACCACTTTGTGAACATCTACATCCAAAGTTTAATGTATATATGTACCTATACACACTTTTTCTTCTAGGACAGTTTGGTTTGAGGAAGTGAAGCTTTATCAAAATTATTCTTGAATACATACATGTTTGGCAAGATATAAAGACGTGATAGCACCATTTGTTTCCTATTTGAAGACTTAGCCAGCATACATCATAAGCGGCTTGTCTTAGTTCTTACTCATCATATCAGACAAGGAAAGACATGGCACACTCCTAGCGCAACTAATAGTGAATCTGTCCATAATTTGGTGATGAGTGGTATGTGATGGGGAAAGTAGGGAAGCAAGAGGAAAAGAAGAATCACCAAGGTCGGCCACAATTAGGTGACAAAGACAAATCTGGGGAGCTTTCACTTCAGGCCCAGCACAGCCTCAGGGCAAAGGTGTTCTCTAAAGGCTGGGATTTCAATAGGTCAAGTAACAGCCCATCACCAATCTTTACATCCTCTGGCCTCTCAGTCTTGCTGCCCATCAGCTAGAACTGATAGCTTCTGAGGAAAGAGGGTAGGGAATGTCAATTTTCTTTAAAGAGAAGCCCCTGAGAAGCTACTCATGCTCCAGTAGATGTCCTGGACTCGGAACACATAGAAATACTACCAAGTGGACATAGTTTCAAAGCAAAAGGTCACATAAAGTAAGGGGAAAGTGGTAATGGGCATAGAAGAAAAATTTGAATAGAGAATTAAAAAAAAGATATAATGGTATGTTCAAGCACATTGAACTTGTGGATAAAAAGCCTCAAATCCGTCCTAAAGGAATTTAGGCTATGAGGAAGAATATGGAGAGAAGTCTCAAGGAACACACAGCTAAATCAAAACTCCTGCCGCCTTACTAGGTGTCACTGTGGGCTTGAAATGTAAGTCTGCTGTAACTCATTTCCCTGGAAACTCCCAGCAAATGAACATGCACAAGGCGCCAAGGTCTAGCTCTGTAAATATTACTTATTATTTTATCATTCATTAGAAGTTACTTTGTGGGTATTCGTTCTGTGAACAGCCTGCTTTATGGCATCTATTTTCCTTTATTATCGATATTAGGGTGAGAAGAGTTGCTTGCCTAATTGAATGCTACAGACTGAAAACAATCTGTACCATTTCTAGAATAATTTCAATGGCATCTTCTGAAATACAAGACAGATTTAGCCAGGCTATATACGACATTCTCAGCCTGCAGTCTTTACTGCTTGGGGATCTCCTTACTTCCAGTCTTGAGCATCTGCTGTTTTGTTTGTTTGTTTGTTTTTGTTTTTTTGTTTGTTTTTTTAATTAGGTATTTTCCTCATTTACATTTCCAATGCTATCCCATACCCATCCCCCCACTCCCCTACCCACCCACTCCCCCTTTTTGGCCCTGGCATTTCCCTATACTGAGGCATATAAAGTTTGCAAGTCCAATGGGCCTCTCTTTCCAGTGATGGCTGACTAGGCCATCTTCTGATACATATGCAGCTAGAGACAAGAGCTCCGGGGTACTGGTTAGTTCATATTGTTGTTTCACCTATAGGGTTGCAGTTCCCTTTAGTTCCTTGGGTGCTTTCTCTAGCTCCTCCATTGGGGGCCCTGTGATCCATTCAATAGCTGACTGTGAGCATCCACTTCTGTGTTTGCTAGGCATCTCCTGTTTTTAATAACATTATATACTGCATAAAAAAGAATAAAGTTGTACATAAACAGACATAAACACATATCCAGACACGTGCACATGTACATTCACACATACACATACATGAGTTCATCTTGGACTATTCTTCAGTCAAGAGATAGGGCTCCAATGAACCAGATTCAAATATAGAATGGAACCTCCACTTTCATTTAACTTGGAGGGAAAATTTTCATGCTATCTTCTGTGGTTTATGGCAGGGCTGTAGCTCTTTGTTATTTTAGCTACTTTAGTTAATTGCTAACCAATGAGAAACCTGAAACAGAAAAGGACTCCAGAAATTAAGTAAAAAGGACTCTCACAAACACCCATGAATTTGGGTTGGTGATAGTTTTTTTGTATAAAGAAAATAATACATTTGTCTTCTTGTGTATAGTTCCATCCCTGAATTATAATGCTCAGGTAAAGGCAACACAGGATAGCAACACTTCCTGGAGTTTTAAGTTCTGAACATGAGATTCATTCACTTTATTTAGTTTATTTTCATGCATGGAACCCGCTTTTCAATTCGGAAAGTTAAGAAATGCTCTAAAAAACACTTTATGTTTATATAAATGATGGTCTTCAGCACTTGGTTTTGAATAATTACCAGTATTAAATCTGCATATCTCAAAATGCGTTATTAGGACCCTCAATAAAGATTCAGTTTCTTTAAAACTTGTTGAATTCACAACAGAACAATCCCTGTAATGCGATGTTCTCAAACAAGTGTCTGCTCCTTGGCTTACTGCAGACCATGTAAGGAGAAAGAAAAATTGCTACATGTCCATTGACTGATGACTTAGCAATATCGGGAAAGAACTAATTGCAATGTACAGTTCATTAACTCTGATTCCAAGGTGGATTGATTTCTCAGTTTACTTGGTGCATCATAAACTCTAATTGTTCAATAGATCACCAGACTCTGGACTGGATACTCAGAGGGAGTGAAGACATTAGACAGCTTTGCAAGGGCTTCTCTTAGGTTATGGGAGGTACCCAGTAAAGTTAAATAGGTTTTGTCTTTTCAGCCTAGTAATGGATAGCTGATTTCTAGAGTCCAATTATAGACTTAGGCCCTTACAAGGAAAATCTCAGCCTGTAGTTTCAAACCTAAAGGTCTTAGTCCTCTGGCAAAAATATGATTATTAGTAAACAAAATGTAATTAGCAAAGTGCTTTACTTAGGTGTAAATAGATGTTTCTCTAAATTATATGATTGTCTTGGCTACTTTTCATTCTCCTTTTATGAGTATGGACACTGGTAAACTGCCTTAGCTTGATTTTATAGTAATATTTCTCCTCACAGTAAGGACAGAATTGCATGGCTTTTTGAGACACTACACAACATACCCGAGCATCCTATATTTGATATCCTATAGTATATAGATATTTACAGGAACAATATCACAACAGTGTGATCCCTGTATACATATTTTATGTAACCATTTGGAACTTGAAAAATTATTTCCTGTTTTGAAATGTAATTTTCATTTTTTTTTGTTAAATGGTGTTTTCTTATACTGTAAATGTCTTTTTGTGTACTTTGTGAAGTCTTTTGTTCTCTGTATTCGTTCTCCTCTCTCTCTCTCTCTCTCTCTCTCTCTCTCTCTCTCTCTCTCTCTCTCTCTCTCTCTCTCTGTCTCGCTCTCTCTCCTTGCTAAATCTATTGACTTTGAAAATTAACCACATTCTCTAAAACCAGTACGGACTACCTGTTGTATTTATTCTAACCAGAAATGCGTTTTTTGATGTCCCCTTGTCTTGTTCACACCCATCTCCCAGACAATCTGTAAACACTAGATTCATTTACTCTTCTGAATGCAGTTAACCTCACAACCTCCTTATTGTACCAATGCTGACCTCTTATGTATTTATTTTCCTTAATTATTACCACTCTCTTAAAACACAGATGTATTATAAAAATAAGGGTAGTTTACCTGTGGGTTTCAACTTCTTATTTAAACACAACTCAATTTCAAAAAACAAACAAACAAAAAAGTCTGAGAAAATATCCTACTTGCGCTCACACACACACACACACACACACACACACACACCACACACACGTATGTGTGCATCTCTCTCTCTCCCTCTGTGTGTGTGTGTGTGTTTGTGTGTGTGTCTGTTGTTGTTAAGTATAAAAAGCAAGCCTTCCACATGTAATCAAGTTCTCTACCATCTAGATACACCTCCAAATAATTAATCCTAATTTATAATTTAAAAGTGACTTCAGAATAATGATCTCAGCTGACACTCATTTTTTCTCATCAGCTCTGGGCTTAGTAGGCTGTCAGTGTTTCAAAACATGTAGATGAATCAAGCACACCATCAGTGTTTGTATCTGTTCCCTTCCTACCTTTATTACTTCTGGAATCAATTTAGTTATTTCCTGGAGTAAATATCCTGTGAGCATCAGTTCAACTTCTGTAACATACACTACTGTTCCTCTGCTTGGAATTCTATATTAATTTGACATTAATCTGTACTTACAGCATAAACATTCAATTATAATCCTTGGCACTTAGAACGGGTTATGTCTTCCTTCAATGATAAATTACAAACCTTTGTATATACTGGATCTTGTGTGGAATCAAATTTTATTTAAAATCTGATGTACCAATTGATTCTGGAGAGGATTTTTGTGTGAAAATATTTGACATAAAATATATTGCTTGTATTTGGAACATAATTCTAAATAGTATTATTTATAGTAGTGGCTAGATTTACAATATATAACAAGAATAGTTAAAGAGGAAGCATGTTTACATCCATTTATGTTGTTACTAAAAGTCAGAAAATAACTTGCAGGATTCATTTTTTTCCTTCCACCATGTGTGTCTCAGTGTTCAATCTCAGGATATCAAGCTAGGCAGCAAGTGAATTTGCCCTCTGAGCTCTCTCTGGCCCTGCCACGAATAGCTTTCAATACTGGTGTTACAGTGGACATATACGAGACTTCATGAAAATGTTGATTTCCTATTTAGCATGATTAAGATAGAGTAGAGCTGGCATTTGTTACATTGATTATTGAAATTCACAGCAGTAAAAGAGAAGAGAGAATAAAATAATGAGCTTCCACAATCCTTATTTTCAATATTTATCAGCACACGGAGATGGGATTTCATTTATGTCATCTTTTTTATGTCACATTTTATTAATTGTTTTCGGATAACCCCCAGCTTATTGCTTTATCTTGACATTAGTGGTCTGCTCAATAGATTGTACTGTAAACTTAGACAACACTCCATAGCTGCTGAGGACATGAGACCTAGAGAAGAACTTACTACTGCCTCTTTCCTAAGCCAATATAACCTCTAACTGCACTCTCAATGTTAAACTTATGCCAATAGATAAGTGTACCTTTCCCCTCCCTCATTAAACAAGTCTAAACAGAATGAGATCAATATACAAAGACATGCATACATACTAAAAACACAAAGAATAACTTAACTGTTGGGTTACCTCTCTGAGTAATATATTTACAAAAAAATCCTTAAACTGAGGGCACAGAGACCATCAAAGAGGGAGGGAAGAGAAACATATTAAAGCAACTGCATCATGGCATCTGTTGAATGATAGTCACTTCAAAAACCGGGAGGGACACAAACGAGATGATAGAGATGAAAGATTGGATGGGGAGATCTTGGAGGTAGGGATGAGGGTAAATATGATCAAAATACATTGTATGAAAACCATCACAGAAATAAGAATATATTATTATTGTTGTTGCTATTTTAATTATCTTTAATCTTTATTTTACAGTCCAGTTGTTATCCCCTGGCCCACCCTCAGACAGTTCCTCATCCCATTTCTCCTCCCCGTCTCCAAAAGGATGTCCCCACCCACCCCACCACCCACCACCCTCCACCTCCAAACCCACCCCACCCCAAACCACTCCATACCACTCCACCTTGACAGGCCTCTCCACTCCCTGTGGTCTCAAGTCTCTCAAGGGTTAGGTGCATCTTCTCTCACTGAGGCCATACCAACCCGGCAGGCCTCTGCTGTACTTATAGCATAGACCTTCAATTATAATCCTTGGCACTTAGAACGGGTTATGTCTTTCAATGATATATTCCATATGTGTTGGGAGCCTCGTACCAGCTAGTGTGTTCTGCCTGGTTGGTGGCTCAGTGTCTGAGAGGTCTCAGGGGTCCAGGTTAGATGAGATTGCTGGTACTCCTATGGGGTCGCCCTCCTCCTTAGCTTCCTCCATCCTTTCCGTAATTCAACCACAGTGGTCCCTGACTTCAGTCCACTGCCTGGGTGTACATTTGTGCATCTGTCTTGGTCGGTCAGCTGCTTGTGAAAATATGTTCCTAGGTAGTTCCAGTGTTTGGCTAGTGCTGAGAACTACAGATCCAGATAATCTTGTGCCTTGAATGAAGTGTTCTGTATCATCCTTTCAACACATGGAAGGCAATGGTGGACATGGCTTTTCAATATAATAGAATAGACCATCAAGAAGTAATTGTATATCTGCAATTATCAGCAACATTATGCTATGGAGTAGAATAGCTCCCAGATATCTGTGACCATTTAAATGAAAAAATTATAAAATAAAAATTAAATAGATAAAGATTCAAGTGTTCAGTTGCTACCTGTGGCTGCTTACTAATGAACTGGGCAGTGCAGGTACAGGGTGTTACCACCACCTAGAAACACAAAAGTCTAATTTAACATTTAGCTAGCAGACAGGCATTGAGGATGTGACTCTCACCAGTGTAAGAATTTCAGAGAACTCAAATACAAGAAGACAAAACACATCTGAAAGTAAGATATAAAAAAACCCACTACTTTCCTAAAAGTCTTTTTGTAGAAATGTTTATATATGTGTCATCTTAAAACTGTTAGTTGAATATATGTATGAAATCTTAGACTTGGGCAGTTATCAGAATAAACACATAGCTGGAATATTAAGTCTTTTTAATTGTAAATATACAATGAAATTTAAATAAAATGTGTAACAATGGGTATAACTGTAAAAAGCAGAATTTTGGACATAGTGAAGCAAACAATAAAGCATATTTAAAAATGTAAGGTCAACTAGGGAGATTCTTTTAGGCCTCTAGAGGGATGGGGAGGAGAACATTTTTCTGGGAAAGGGTGGGGAGCATGCCAGGAAGTAAGCTAAATTTTTCCAGGGAGAAAGTATGAAAGTTAATAAAATCAGACAGTGGCAATTAATGACATAGCACTATTAACATACAAAGTCTCTCAAAAGATCCTATCTTTTGTAATCTTTGGTCTGAATTCCAAAATTGTAAGTCAGGTAGCTAAAGGAAAGAAGAAGTAGTGAAAGGAGAGTTTTCTTTCTATTTAATACAGAAATTAAGAATAGCTTGTTCATCTTGGCATATGGAAGCAGCAAATGCAGGGAAGAGTGAAATATGGGAGTTTCACATCTATAGCACAAGGCATCTGGGCTGCTGGGCTGTGGCCACACATTACTCAATAAACTGCCGCAACCGCAGAGCTCTGTTCCTGTGGGTAGCAGGCTGTACATCAGTGAATGAATTTATTAATAGGGAATAATTGAGGATTAATTTTTGAAACTTTTATGACTTGAATCTATCCCAGTAAAAAGGTAGAAAAAGTTAATGACTGCAATTAGCCGGGATAATGTAAGGAACACAGAAAGCATAATACATGTGTGAACACACACACACACACACACACACACACACACACACAGAAAGGAGGGAAGGAGGGAGGGAGGGAGGGAGAGAGAGGGAGAGAGAGAGAGAGAGAGAGAGAGAGAGAGAGAGAGAGAGAGAGAGAGAGAGAGAGAGAGAGAACCAAACACAAATAACTATCAAGACAGACATCATTTTGTAAAGGTTCTTTTGGAAGAGAGTGAGTTCAGACCAAAAATAATTTGCAATAAAGTTTTATTGGCAGGGTAGAGGACAGGGGAAACATTTTACTGGTTTACAGTGATTAAAATTTACGAGTTCATTTTTTCACTGAGACTTTACTCATATTACTGGTAGTCTCAGCAAGTATATGTGTGGATGTGATAATCTACTTTGGATTAAGACATTGATATTATTCCCAATTTTACTGCTTCCTCCATAGACAATTAAGTAAAGGTAAGATACTATAACAAAAAAAATCCTTAGAAGCACAGCTATGAAACACCTTTATTGAAGACACTACACTGCATTGTTGAGTGAAGTAACCTAATGCCTGCCTTCAGAATAATAGGTAGTATTAGACGATAATTGGTAATAATAGGTAATTTCTGCAGTGAGTCACTTGCCTTGAAAATTCTAAACCAGGTAGTCAAGCCAGACCAATAGGAAATTTAGATATGTTATTCAATGGATTGGGATGAAGTGGATTCCTAATTTAACTGTATCCAATCGAAATGGTGAGCTAGAGAGGACCCACTCAACATAGTAGCCACACGTAGATTGTTACTGAGGGGTTTCCTCAGAAAAGAGTTGTGTTGTTCTCTGGACACACTTAAGTATCTCCTCACATTTTTCTCTATTCCTTCAGATATTTTGAACTTTCTTCTTTTATATTTTATAATAGAAACACTTCACTTTGGATCACCTTTAGACCTTAGGGAGTGTCATTAGTACTTGTTGATCAAAGATGGATTCTTTTTAAATTTAATGAAGTGAAGGTTATTTTGAGGACTGGTAATTAGGATTGTCTTAGTCAAGCTTCCCCAAACCACACATATGCAATAGCTTTTCCCTAAGGGCACTGACTTACACCCATATATTTGCTGAGGCTCAGGGTACACCAAGATGAATCAACACCTTCAGCCCCTTGATGTAGACTAGGACAGAAACAAAGGACTGAACTGATGTGATATACACTCCACCAATGGTTTTAAAATCTTCAGATAATGTGAAGAGGCTTCAGAAAAAGAATGACTGATACCTGTGTCAACTGCTCTCATCCTGTCTTGCATTTTAGTAATATATATATATTAATATATATATATATTAATATATATATTAATGAAAACTCACAAGTCTTGGCCTTTGGAGGAACAAATAATAGGACTTGTTAAATAATATCAAATGTAGGTTATGAATTTTGGATCCTATAATCATGAACAGAATCTGTTTCCAGGATATTTTTTATTGATGTTATTAATTCTTTCCATTTAGACGTTCCTTTATATTATGCACCAAGGTTTTCATGGTAGTCATTATAAAAACATGAATGCTCTTTAATTCAAAATATTATTCTAAACTAGGGATGGTGCTCAGTGGTAGAGGCCTTGCCTTCTGTGGGGAAGGCCTGTGGTTTGAAATTCAACACCTTAAAATAAGAGAACTGGAAGGGATTTTGAAACACAGCCAAGCTATCCATGATGTCTTAAGGATGAGGACATCCTTAAGACCGAGTGCCAATTTTAAGATCAGCATATAAAGGTTCTTTTGATAAGGGCCCTTTCCTATTCCTTCCTTTTGTATAATTCATTCTTAAGTTACCTCCTTGCATTTATGAAGATATCATATAGCTAAACCTTTACTTTTAGAGATGATTAACCTGAATTCTTTCAAACGTAAGGACTCTGCTAGTGTATAGGCATATTATCCTAATCCCTTCTTGCTATTATTCAATTGCTAGTCTACTGATGTGAAAACATAGTAAGCTATTTTTTTACTTTAACCCTGGAAGGAATGTGTTTTCATGGATGAGACTTTAATGTCCTTTCTGTGTGGAATTGTTGTTTTTAGTAAAAAGTGATCAGATATTCAGGAATTCATGCCTAGTCCTAAAGTGTTATGAACATACCACTGATAGTTGACAAACATGTAATACTGATTTTTATTAAAATATTTCATGAGCTGAAATATGTGGGCAGTTATTTCCAGTGGTGTTTTGAAATATCAGATATCATACTGAAATCTTTATGATTCATCATGGTTTGTTCTATTATCTTTATATTACTTCCAAAATATATTTCAAATTATGTTTGTTATCAGATTTTTTGTCCCAATATAGGATAACTCATTTTTCTCTTCTTCAGTTATATGAAAAAAATCATGCACAATCATAAAAGTGACTGTATTGAATTGCATGTTTTTGATTTGCCAAAGCACACATTACCTTGAACATTTAAAGTGCGGTTAGAAGGAAGCTTGAGCTGTTAGGAAAGTGCTTTTGTGTGATGTCCACTTAACCAATAAATCTGTCATCACCAAATGGTCTCTGTTTCCTCCGAAATAAACAAATCAATTTTGAGTCCTTTGATACAGGAGACCTCCAGGAAAACAAAAGTCACTTTTGCTTCATCCTTCAAACAATATTTTTCATAAGTGGATATGAGGTTCAAGAAGACCAGGAGTAGTGGGGTCTCCACACCTTATACAAAGTCCAGAAGACTACATAAGGGCAGTCATTGAAAAAAAAATCCATAAAGCTTGACTCACCAAAAGTGTGAGCATAAGCCAAGAAGGGAACACTTAGGGAAAAGCTCTAAGAAGAGAGCTGACATTTGGGAAATGGGAAATCAGCATAGGACAGGGTGGTGTGTGCAGGCTCTAGTTAAATTAGCCATGGGGTAATTTTACCTTTATATTACTCCATATTATAGTTTTGGGGTGTTTTTTTTAGGAGGTGAAGTTTGTAGCTCAGGCTTGCTTGGCCTCATACTTCACAGTCTTCTTTGATCCAGATGATCTTCATATGAGAACTTTAATAAGAAAAGCAGTCATTGCTGAACAGTCAGCAGCAAGCACTGATTAAGATGGGGCATCCTCTTATTTGCTTGTATGTTCTCCGAACATCCTAAAATATATTTTATTATTATCTACCTTAATCAAAACAAAAGAATGCCTTTAAAGTAAATGCTTGTGGATTCTATCTAGCAGTTAACAAGGCCACATGGACACCAAGACAAAATAAAGAAATTTTGTCTGAGCAAGAAAGTGAGTGAGACATATAGGAAATGCACATTAAGAGGAAAACTGAAACTGTCTTTCCATATTGTGTTTAACTTTTTTTAATTGATTTTTATTAGATATTTTCTTTATATACATTTCAAATGCTACCCCGAAAATTCCTCATACCCTTCCCCCCCCACCCTGTTCCCCTACCCACCCACTCCCACTTCTTGGCCCTTGCATCTGTGGGGCATATAAAGTTTGCAATACCAAGGGGCCTCACTTCCCAGTGATGTTTACTATCTACCATGGCTGCGTGTGCTGGTGTCTAGGTGAGTGCACAGGTATCACAGCATGTGTGTGGAAGGCAGCAGATAACCTTGAGCAGTAAGCTCTCCTCTGTGTGAGTTTCAGGGACTGATTTCCCGGTCTCTAGACTTTTTAGTGGCAAGTGTTTGTGACCAGTGATCCATCTCACTAGCCCTCCAAACTAGTTTTGAAAGAATTATCTTCAAGGATGTGGCCCTTGAGAAGCAATCCGTGTTCTAATTGATAGATCTGCATTCATACACATTCAGGCAACACTATCTTGTTTCATTTTTCTAAAAATATAAATAAAAAACAACAACAACTCCTGAAAATGGTAACATTGGGAAGGCATAGGCAGGGGAGGGACTGGCAGGTACACACGTTATATGCATGTATGAAACTCTCGTGAAACATACCCTTTTCAGTAACAGAGAAAACATTTTTAATTTGCCCTTCATTATTATTAACATAATTATTAACACAATCATTATTAGTTGATTAACACAATCAACTGTGTATTCTATTTGTTCTATCATAACAGCAAAAAAATAAAAATAAAACTGCTTGATAAATAAAAGTTTCATTTTGAACGAAAAATGTTTTCCACCTTAATCTTTAATAAACTTATTCAAAGTGAATATATTGAAAGAACCAAGGACTTACCCATTTTCTTCTTGCAGCTTAGGGACAGAAGCTTGTTCCCAACACATAATTTCTGCAGAGATTCCCTCCTGTATTGTGGTAGGCCTTCTATTTGGATAGCTAGGGCTTGGCAATCAGTTCAGACTTCAAGTAATTTGCATACTAATTGTTTTCTTACAAAGACAGAGAATGTAACTTGTTTAATAAGGTGCTTGCCATGAGAACCTGAATTTATCTTCTTAAACTCTCTCTCTCTCTCTCTCTCTCTCTCTCTCTCTCTCTCTCTCTCTCTCTCTCTCTCTCTCTCTCTCTCTCTCTCTCACACACACACACACACACACACACAAACCAAACCAAACCAAAAAAACTGACCATGTTGTCCTGGGACCACCTCTGTGCAGTCAGAAGTAGGCAAATTTTGGTTAGTTCAGGTCAGTAGGAAATCCTGTCATAAATCAACAAACAAACAAACACATAAATAGAAAAATAATGAATAACACCTGAGAAATGACACCCAAGACACCTGAGATTCTTTGCCTTAGATGAACATAAAAACATGTGCACATTTATGCACACACACACATACAAGCACACTATAGATAATAGGTATTTTTTTGACCAATAGATAGAGGATAGACAGACAGACAGACAGACAGATAGATTAGTGTTAGAGCACTCTTTTAGCATGAACAAAACTATTAGTTCCATTCTTAGCACCAAGAAAGTAAGATAAATAAATATATTAGTTTAATGTCACTAAAAATTACTTGTCTTGACTTCCATGGGCAGATTTGTTTGTAAAATGAGTCTGTATTTTCAAGTATTAAATCTTCTTATTCATCAATGAGTATCAGAGTTAGTTATTCTTAACATCTTGTGGTGTGTATCTATAAAAGATCAGTAATTTCGTGTGTTCTTAGACAATAGGAAGGTTAACATTCTAGATTAGTAGCTGAAATACCAATATGTGAGAATAAACACTGTATCAGTGTATATGAAACATAAGCTGTTTATATGCCTCAATTATCAATCAAATTTTTTGATTATCTTGTAAGATGGTCTGGGGCCTTTGAATCCTGGGGCATCTGTTATTATGATATTGATAATGCCTTATATTTAGCAGACAGAACATGGAATATGCATTATTTGCTGAGTTATTACTTTTTATTATAGAAGTCTTAACTGGTTTAAAGGATTTGTGCTTTTAAATTTTTACATGCAGAGCATTCAGCTGTAAATCTTTTGCAGTGATTTCATTCTGTATAAATCTCTGGAAGAAATACAAATAAATCACCCAGAGTACTCTCAGTCACTGCACAGTGTGGATATTAAAGAGGATGTGGAAAAACTTTGAGAGAATGGAGGCCTGCCCCATTGTTGTAAGCCAAAAATATCAAAATATGAATTATTCCTATATGGAAACTGAAATTCTGATGATTCCTATAGGGGATTAGTGCATTTCTCAACCTTGAAAAATTACATTGCTTGGAAATTATAAAATATATCCAATTTTCCATGTCTGTCTGTCTTCATTCCTGTATTTTAAATTTAGTATCACTCAAAGGTTCTGGTCTTCTAGTATCTATAATCTCACTTAAGAACAAAGACCCTGATAGTAACATTCATGTTGTTACAGCAGTTTAGTCCATGAAATCTTGATTATATAAAATTTTTAAAGTTAAATATTTTTATTAGATATTTTCTTCATTTACATTTCAAATGCTATCCCCAAAGCCACCTATACCCTCCTCCCGCCCTGCTCCCCAACCCACACACTCCCACTTCCTGGCCCTGGCATTCCCCTGTACTGGGGCATATGATCTTTGCAAGACCAATGGCCTCTCCTCCCATTGATGGCCCACTAGGCTATCCTCTGCTACATATGCAACTAGAGACAGAGCTCTGGGGGTACTGGTTAGTTCATATTGTTGTTCCTCCTATAGGGTTGCAGAACCCTTTAGCTCCTTGGGTACTTTCTCTAGCTCCTTCATTAGGGGCCCTGTGTTTCATCCAATAGCTGACTGTGAGCATCCACTTATGTGTTTGCCAGGCACTGGCACAGCCTCACAGGAGATAGCTATATCAGGGTCCTGTCAGCAAAATCTTGCTGGCATATGCAATAGCGTCTGGGTTTCATGGTTGTATATGGGATGGATCCCCGGGTGGGGCAGCCCAGAAACTTAGAATATCCAAGATACCATTTGCAAAACACATGAAACTCAAAAGAAGGAAGACCAAAGTGTGCATACTTCGCTTCTTCTTAGAATGAGGAACAAAATACCCATGGAAGGAGTTACAAAGACAAAGTTTGGAGCTGGAAGGAAGGACCATCCAGAAATCTTGATTATATAAATTTTAAATTTTGTTTTCATTATTTTCAGTTGTGTGAATGTGTTTGAGTATATGTGTTTGTTTGTATGTGTTTGTAGATGTGTGCATGTGTGTATGTGTGCCAATGTTACTGTGTGTCCCTGTGTTTGTTTGTAAATGCTCATGTATGAAAGAGAGAGAGAGAGAGAGAGAGAGAGAGAGAGAGAGAGAGAGAGAGAATGCATGTGTGGCTGCAGGTGTTGATGCCTCTACAGTAGAAGTTATAGTCAGTTATGAACCACCATAAAAAACAATGTAGGGAATGTTGAGAATAAAGCATGGATAATCTGGAAGAGCAGCACTTACTCTTAACTTCTGAGATATTTTGTAGCTTCCAAAAGTTGTTTTAAGTGTTTATTTTGTTACATGCTTAATTACTTTTAATTTAGAAGAGTAATACTGAAAATCAGTAAAACTCATATAGATATATGCATATATATATATATATATATCCTTATCGAGTATTGCATATTATATTATTATAGACTCCTTTTATAAAGATTTCAGAAAGTCTGTATTTATAATTCTTTAAACAATGATAATTGATTTTCCTATTTAAATGTTAACTAGAAGGCAAATAAGTAGTAGTTTTAATTTCTAATCTAAAATTCTGTAATCAACATCAGAAAAGTATAACCAGCCATTTTTATTTGGTGGAGTGAAGGGAAATAGAGCACATGCCTTTCCCTCTAGTTGTAAGACTGATGGTTGTCAGGCTAAAAATAAAATAGTTAACTTTACATAGTTTCAAAAAATAAGAAGCCTATGTTAATGAGGATGAGGTTGATGATGATGATGATAAAGATAAAAATTTGCTCTTCTTTTTCAATTGACTTTATTGTAAAGGACATTTATTCTTTGCCAGATGATTATAAATACATGCTGATGGTAACATTGATATTTCTTTGCAGCAGTCAGGCTGTCCACTGCTTGGTGAACTTGCCAATTAGCTCAAGTAAATATAATGGCAGCAGTGATGTCAAGCTTAGTATAGACTTGCATCTTGTGGTATTAGTTTCTTCCAGCAAATGGCATATTTGTGGCTACAGAACTTACCTGATCATTACTATACAGTAGAGGTATTCTTTGTAACCAAATGGGATTATGTGTGTTTGCCTGGCCATAAACAGAAAACAAATTTAAGGCTGCCAATTTCTTGGTGATTTATTATATTTCAGGATGTTTGCTTGATCATCCATTGCTTCAATATTCATCAATTTATAAACTACTTATTGAGTGACTAACGATTCCTAAGTGTAAAAGATATATAAAGAGTAGCAGGGGAGAAGACTTATAAAGCTCTATCCCCTCCCTATTGGCAGTTGATGGTTGCTGGAGCAAGTAGTGTGTGTGTGTGTATGTGTGTGTGTGTAAAACGTATCAGTCAAAGATAAATATGTGATATAGGGTGGAGTTTCTGAAAGTTAAAGATTCAGAATATAAATTAGTTTATTTGACCAAATTCATTTGTAATGGTGTGGATATATTGGTCAATCAAGAGGAATGTGAAGGACTTGGGATAAACTTTCCCAAACTGTATTATCCTAAATCCAAGGAAAACTGGAACCCTGAGAATACCATGTGAAGTAATTCAAATGCAGATTACAAAGAATTTAATAAGCAAAAAAGAGACAACTACAGTATTTATATATTTACTTGTCAATGTCTGCCCATTTTGTTTCATATTCACTACTGTTACATTCCTGTTACTTCAGTTAAGAAATGCACTGGTTCCCCGTGTCATTCACCATGCCACTAATTATTATTCATAACATACTTAGGACTTTTCAAGCCAGGGTGTACGTGTTTATGATGAGGCTTTAGTGTATTAGATGAGGGCATTATTTTGCTCTTACCCTAATGGGGCACTTGATAGGACTAAAGACAAATGAATTTTATTATTTGTAGATGGGGTGACAGGTGTGTGTGTGTGTGAGAGAGAGAGAGAGAGGGAGGGAGAGAGGAGTCTATGAGATTGTTATGGGAACAATCCTACACAAACAAGAGTTTTCTGGTTCAATTAACACTGAAGTGAAATAGATTGAGAGACATGGATAAAGTACATTTAGAAAGAAGACCTATCTCTTGTGTTTTAGGCACACACATAGTTCTAACCTGATTTAAATTACTGAGCTACCCAAACACACGATATTCTGATGTTAAATTTCCAGTCCCATTCTCAACATTCCTTATGTTTTTGAGTATTCACCATAGAAAAATATGGCTTTGCAAAGAATTCTAAGAACCCTAGATCATTTTAGATTGTGTTCTTCTTACATTTATTTCCTTGTCTGAAATACATTACTGTATATTCAAAAGTTCCACACACTATTTAGGAACCAGCACCAGAGCCATTTCATATACGGAGCTATCTCCATCTCAGAGAAAAGGTGTTCACCTGTCCTTTTCAGAGATCATGGGACTTGTTGGACAGTTTTGAAAGCCATTTTCATGAAAGCAATTTATCAACCACTACGTTCTGAATGTGATCACTGTGATGCAGCTTTTTGTTCCTGACACTTAGGACAATGACTGGTTAATAGCTTTTATGTAATTATTTGTTACAGCATGTGACAAAATAAATGTGAAAAATAAATTGTGAAAGAGAATAAAGTATTTGTAGTGACTGGAACTTTTGAAAGCAACTTGAAATAATTTACTTTCTAGTGTTTCAATTACACACGTGCACACACACACACATATATGTATGTATATATATGTATGTATATATATGTATGTATATATATATATATATATATATATAGAGAGAGAGAGAGAGAGAGAGAGAGCATTTGAACAAATTGCAAGTTTATTTCATTTCATATTAGTAACAACCCCTGTATTTACAATAAATACATAAGATCTCTTGCAAAGAAAATACAAATATTATGGTTTCTACATCACTTTTATGTATTTAAAGGAACTGTGAAGGCAGGGATATTATAAACTGGAAGCATAATGATATGAAAACAATGATAAGCTTCTTCAGACTTGACTTATGCTGAAACGATCTGTGACTTATTGCTAACAGTGATATTCAAAAGCATTTTAATATACCTACTCAAAGAGACATAGTAGGTATAACAAAAAAGGAAACTGAATTTTCAGTAAATGACCACGGGATGAAATAATAAGGATAAAAGTGGAAATGAGAGTAGAAAACAAAGAGAAAATGAAAGGTTCACTTATGTTCCCGTGTAGAAGTACTAACACCATGTTAATTCTCATTGAGAGATAAGGTAGTCAGACTTGATTAAGACATAGACCATACACTATTATATGCAAGAAAATTACTTTAAATACAATGGTGTTGTATTTGAATGCAAGTTGACAGGGAAAAGATGGAAGGATAAATATACATGAATAGCAAGTAAGCTCCAGGCTGTTGGAGTTATTATGGCTGAGCTGTCTGGAGCCCTAGATTTAGGTTGCGTTGTATAATTTTTCTTATTGCCCAGCCAAGTGTTCTTTATAGTGTAGCCAATAAACTTGTTTTTGCACATGTTAACTGCATATTTAATACAGATAATATAGTAATATAGATTTCAGAGCAAAATTATGAGAGGCAAAAATAGCATTTTATAACAATGAAAGATTAAACCACCAAGAAAATGAAACTGATTTTAATTTTATGTTAAATTAATCTAGTGCTTCCAAGAATTCCAAATCAAATGGATAGAAATTAAAGGAGAGATACTTAACTAGAATAGAAGCTTTGAAAATACTGTTCTCAATAATTGACCAAAACTTGTTGATAGAAAACAAGAAAAGATTTGAAAAGGGGCGGGCTTATAAACCAAGAAGTTATGGATTTTATCCTAAAAGAGAAAAACAATGGAGTTGCAATAAGAAAATAGTAGATAAAATAAATGAAATAAAATGTTAATATTCACTAGTAGGATGCGTATTTCACAAAAATAACAGTGAAGTCCCAAATCCCTTATATTATATTATCCCTACAGACAACAAAATGTCAAGAAGTACTGTGAACTGCTGCACACAGGTAAACGTCAAACGCAAGAAACATCCATCAATTTGTTAAAAATGCATATAATACAACTCATGTAGTATAAAAAAGATATTGAACACTGTTAATCTATTAAGAAAATTGAATTTCAGGGTTGTTTTAATTTGCATTTCCCTGATGACTAAGGATGTTGAACATTTCTTTAGGTGCTTCTCAGCCATCTAGTATTCAAGTGTTGAGAATTCTTTGTTTAGCTCTATACCCCCTTTTTAATAGGTTATTTGGTTCTCTCAGCCATTTAGTATTCGTGTGTTGAGAATTCTTTGTTTAGTTCTATACCCTTTTTTAATAGGGTTATTTGGTTCTCTGAGTCTAACTTCTTGAGTTCTTTGAATATAGTGGGTATTAGCCCTTTATCAGTTGTAGGATTGATAAAGATCTTTTTTCCAATCTGTTGGTTGCCGTTTTGACCTATTGACAGTGTCCTTTGCCTTACAGAAGTTTGTAATTTTATGAGGTTCAATTTGTCTAATTTTGATGTCAGAGCACAAGCCATTGGTGTTCTCTTCAGGAACTTTTCCCCAGTGCCCATGTATTTGAGGCTCTTCCCCACTTTCTCTTCTATTAGTTTCAGTGTATCTGGTTTTATGTGGAGGTCCTTGATCCACTTGGGCTTGAGCTTTGTACAAGGAGATAAAAATGAATCAATTTGCATTCTTCTACATACTGACCTGCTCAACCAGCACCATTTGTTGAAAATGCTGTCTTTTTTCCACTAGATGGTTTTTAGCTCCTTTGTCAAAGATCAAGTGACCATAGAATGTGTGGGTTCATTGCTGTGTCTTCAGTCCTGTTCCATTGATCTACTTGCTTGTCTCTACCAATACCATATAGTTTGTATTACTATTGCTCTGTAATACAGCTTGAGGTCAGGGATGGTGATTCTCCCAGAAGTTCTTTTATTGTTGAGAACAGTTTTTGATATCTTGGATTTTTTTGGTTTTCCATATAAATTTGCAAATTGCTTGTTCTAATTCTATGAAGAATTGAGTTGGAATTTTGATGGGGATTGCATTGGATCTGTAGATTGCTTACAGTAAGATGGCCATTTTTTTTACATTTTTATTATATATTTTATTCATTTACATTTCAAATGCTATCCCCATTCCTAGTTTCCTTTCTGAAAATCTCCTATCCCCTCTGCCTACTCCCCAGACGATCCACTCCTGCTTCCTGGCCCTGGCACTCACCTATACTGGGGCATACAATCTTCACAAGACCAAGGGCCTCTCCTCTCACTGATGTCCCACAAGACCATCCTCTTCTACATATGCAGCTGGAGCAATGGGTTCCTCCATGTGTTTTCTTTGATTGGTGGTTTAGTCCCAGGGAGCTCTAGGGGTACTGGTTAGTTCATATTGTTGTTCCTCCTATAGGGCTGCAGACTCCTTCAGCTCCTTGGGTACTTTCTCTAGCTCCTTCATTGGGGACCTTGAGCTCTGTCCAATAGATGACTGTGAGAATCCACTTCTGTATTTGCCAGGCACTGGCAAGCCATTTTTACTATATTAATCCTATCAATCCACGAGCATGGGAGATCTTTCCATCTTGTGAGATTTTTGATTTCTTTCTTCAGAGACTTAAAGTTCTTTGCATACATATCATTCAGTTGCTTGGTTAGATTCCACCTTACACCAGTCAGAATGCCAAAGATCAAAAACTCAAATGACAGCAGATGCTGGTGAGGATGTAGAGAAAGAGGAGCACTCCTCTATTTTTGGTGGAATTGCAAGCTGTTACAACCATTGCGGAAATCAGTCAAGTGGTTCCCCAGAAAATTGGACATAGTACTACCTGAGGACCCAGCTATACCACTGCTGGGCATATACCCAAATGATGCTCCAACATATAACAGGGACACATGCTCCACTATGTTCATAACAGCTGTATTTATAATAGCCAGAATCTGGAAAGAACCCAGATGTCCTTCAAAAGAGGAATGGATACAGAAAATGTGGTTCATTTACAGAATGAAGTACTACCCAGCTATTAATAACAGTGAATTTATGAAATTCATAGGCAAATGGATGGAATTAGAAAATATCATCCTGTGTGAAGCAACCCAATCACAAAAGAACACACATGGTATGAACTCACTGATAAGTGGGATATTAGCCCAAAAGTTCAGAACACCTAAGATACAATTCACAAACCACATGAAGTTCATGAAGAAAGAAGACCACAGAATGGATACTTCAGTCCTTCTTAGAAGGGAGAACAAAAAAGTCAAGGGAAGAAATATGGAGACGAAGTTTGAAGCAGAGACTGAAGGAAAGGCCATCCAGAGACTGCCCCACGTGGGATCCATCCCATATACAATCACCAAACCCAGACACTCTTGTGTATGCCAGGGAGTGCTTGCTGACAGGACCCTGGTATAGATGTCTCCTGAGAGGTTCTTCTAGAGCCTGTCAAACACAGAGGTGGATGCTCACAGCCATCCATTGGACTAAGCACAGGGTCCCCATTGGAGGAGCTAGAGAAAGGACTGAAGGAGCTGAAGGGCTTTGCAACCCATAGGAGGACCAACCAGACCCCACAGAGCTCCCAGGGACTAAACCACCAAAGAGTACACATGGAGGGAGCCATGGCTCAACCTGCATATGTAGCAGAGAATGGCTTGGTTGAATTTCAATAGGAGGAGATGCTCTTGGTCCTGGGAAGGCCAGATGCCCCAATGCAAGGAAATACTAGGGTGGGCAGGCGAGAGTGGGAAGGTGGGTGGGGGAACACCCTCATAGAAGCAGGGAGATGGTGGATGGTGTAGCGAGTTTCAGAAGGGGAAACCAGTAAAGGGGATAATATTTGAAATGTAAAGGGATAAAATATCAAATAAGAAATTGAATTTCTGATTTAGTAAATTCCAGATAAGAAATCAATAAAACCCACAATGTTTTATTTGAGAATTCCATCAAACCTATGGCTTAAGTGGATCTACATAACAAATGTATCAGGAAAAATATCAAAGTAGATGATTTCCAAACAATTTTATAAATATGGTGTTATCTTTATAACAAAAACACATATCAGTTTTACAGTATAGAAAAATAATACATTAAAAGTTCAATTGAGTAACAATATTATGGTAATGTTATTTGATTAAGGCTTGCTAGAATCATTCAATACTTAGAAACCTATACAATCTATTGCATTAAAATAACTGTCAGGGCTGACTGTCAGGACTGTACCAATAATTGCAGAACAGTTATTTGACAAAGCTTGTACTTACATTCATGCAGCACACCACAGAAAACTGAGAATGAAATGAGAAAACTGAGAATTCGACCTGTGAGGAGTATTTCCCAAAGGCCTGCTTAGTGAAGGAAGACCAAATGGTTCCCTGACAAAGAGCAAAGAAGTATTTTTTTACATGTGAGGTCTTATTTCAAAATAGAAGCGCTTATTTATTAGGCTGAGAACAAAACAAGGTTGTTTAAATTACTTTAGTTTACAGTAACCACGTTGCAATTTATAGGCCAATCTTCTATATGCCACACCTTAAAAATGTTGCCAATTATGTTGCAAGAGCATTTAGAATATATGAACAATTAAAGAATAGTTTTATACTTTGTGACATAATTCTAAAGAAGTCTTCTAAGAGTGTCTACAAGGTAGTCATAGCAAGTTTATTTCACAGTTTCTATTAAAGGGTAGAAAATCTTCCCTCAAGTGTTACATTATATCTTAGAGACTGGAACTTCTTACAGCCAATGATGGAACACAAAAGCATATGGGTGAGTCTTGAAGAATTAAGAAGAATGCAGATCTCTAAAACTCATGCCATTCATTAATTACTTTCAAATACATTATTAAATAATCACTAATTTTAAATAAGCTTCATTTTTTTAAGCTGTAAGTGGCACTGTACAGTTCCAGAGGAGAAAAGAAACCTCCAATCTTTACACAGCTGTAAATTAAGCAAGCTACAACGATCACCAGCCAGGCAAAATAAGTTCACTGCTATCATAGTGGCACAAATGTTATTATGGTAGCCAATTTTTTTCTGATTGTTGTAGTGGGAAATGTATAAAAACAATCCATGCTATCACCTGCAAGGCACTGGCCTGTTCTTGTGGAGCCTTTCTGTGTCAGAACCTTTTGTACTCTTAACAGTTGAAATAAATAACATTTAACAGTTAAACTGTATAGCCTTTAATGAATGCTATATAGTCAAGAAAAGGAATGTACCTGTAGTGTCCGTGGCGCATCTCTGTTGTGTATTTATTTAAATTTTGATCAATGGTGGTTTATATCTGTAGTGAAGCCTGTAATGATGTTATAACTTTTATTTGAATTTAGTAGAAATACTCTTTTTGTCACCAAGTAAATCTTTTGTACAGTCACATTATTTTTTTAAAAAAGTTTTGTTGTTTATTCCTTGTATTAACTACTATAGTTACCAATGTAGATTACTTCTTTCTATAACTTGCTTTAGACAGGAGAGATTCTCAGAAGTTTTATAGCAGTAGTGAGAAAAAAGGCTATCATATTTCATTTATAAACAGCATTATTGTAAATTCATAGGGCATTCAGTCAGATTTCCATTTGTGCAAAAAAATGCATAAAAATGTAACTTATAAAGTAGAAAGACTTGCTTCAGCTCAGAACTTCAGAGGTTTTAATTTCAGGGTAGTTTCACCTGGTTGCCTTTGAGTATATGTGAGGTCAGAATATCAAGGTGGAGGTACACGACTGAGGAGTCATGGTTACCTCAGAGCAATTGTGAAATAAGAAAGACGAAGAAAGGCCATGGTCTCCATAGCTCCTACAAGAGTACAGTCCTGATACATAATTCAACCTTAGTAATAGTAAAGGTATTAGGTGAACCCTAATACTAGATGATCCTCTTTGGGGAATTACTGAACACATGAAGCATTCAGTAAATATTATGTTAATAGTAATTCCTGTATAGGATATGGAATTGTATCCAAAATACTTCTTGTAGTTTAGTGAGAAGGCCTTGTCTGAAGTTCCTTGTCTAAGATTCAGGCTAACTGACCTTCCCCACATCCCCATTAGCATATCTAGAGGTGTCTATCCTTACTCAGGTCCTGTTTCAGCAGGCATGCAAGTAATAAGTGCAGCTTCTCTGGTATGTCTAGGAGACAGATTCTTACAGCTAACTTCCAGAACTTCTGGTTCGTACAATATTTTTTTTTTTTTGCCTCTCCTTCCAAAACAATACCTGAGACTTATCTTTAGCAGCTGTGTGTATAACAGTTGTGACTCAGTTCTACAAGTTGTCATTTTTATCAGCTTTGGTTTTCTATATTGGTTAATAATACAATGAGAAGTTTCCTTCAGAAGAGGCAAGCACTATACACATCCGGCTAGACTCTGGAGAGGAATATGAAGCTGTTTTGTTTTGTTTTGTTTTGTTTTGTTTTGTTTTGTTTTGTTTTGTTTTGTTTTGTTGTGTTGTGTTGTGTTGTGTTGTGTTGTGTTGTGTTGAGGCATGATCTCATGAAAAACCACACTTGTCTTGAGTTTACTACTTAGCCGAGGCGACCCTTGAACTGCTGATCCTTTTGCCTATTGATCCCAGGATGCTGAGATGATAATTATACATCAGCATACTTCATTTATTTGGTGATGGGGTCCAAATCCAGAGCCTAATTCATGCTAGGAAAACAGTCTACCAATTGAGTTACATGAGCTACAGTCCTCATGACATCTTTCAGGAATTGTTGATTTGTGTGAACTTTTTCTTTACTTTGATTATCCATGTCTGTTAACATATTATTTGATTTTTAAAACTATTATTGTATTCATTTTTACCTAATGCCTTTGTCCAGGAGCATTACTTTAAGAAAGGTCATTACCAAGTGAGTGCTAGATTGCTGTTTCTTGAGGATTATTATAATACCTTGCTTTATAAGTATTCAACAAATGTTTGTTGAATGGAGTTCATATGGCTATGAATCTTGTAGATTATTACCTGTATAAGATTTGGAAAATTTCAGAATAAGCACAGCCTATGGAGATCTTCCTATTTTGAAGGGAAAAACAAAGGAAACCGGGAACAAGGAAGCTGAGTAGTTTTCAGAGCTGTGGGAGGGCCTCTGGAACCCTGATAGGGGATATCTTAGCTAGTGGACAACTTATTTTCATGTGAATCAGCTCTGATTAATCGTTTATAGAGTGAAACACTTCTGCTCCTATTTTATAGCTGCACTGGCAAGTGGGTGCCAGAGGAAGAGGGAATTCCCTGGGTAACCAGACTCCAACCTCAAGCCTCTTTACTTCCTCTGGGTGATTAATTATGTTGCTACGTACTTAACAAAGAAGCCTTGATTCAGATGGCAAGGCACTGGAGTATTACTGCTGTTGTGCTTTCCTTTAGTCCAAGTTCAATGCCTTTTTTTGCAAAGCTGGTTCCTATTTCTGGCAGTAACTCTTCAGCTCTGGAACTTTAATTCCAGCCAAAATAAACTATTGTCTCAGGTCTGTATGTCTCCTGAAGCACCATGGCATTTTTATGGAATGTGGAGACAGTTTTATGTAAGGCTTTAATGACACCAGTGAAGGAGCTGGATCTTATTCTCCATCCTACTGGCCTTTCCTCTGTCTCCAGGAGTGATGATACAGCTTCAGAAGGAAACATCTTAACTCTTCCAGACAGAGAACCACGTTTGTATATGGTGTGACATTTTTGTTTCATTATGTTTTCTTTTGTTTTTGTTTTTTTTTTGTTTTGTTTTTTTTTTTTGGTTTTTCGAGACAGGGTTTCTCTGTGTAGCCCTGGCTGTCCTGGCACTCACTTTGTAGACCAGGCTGGCCTCGAATTCAGAAATCCGCCTGCCTCTGCCTCCCGAGTGCTGGGATTAAAGGCGTGCGCCACCACGCCCGGCATGTTTTCTTTTGTTTCCCTCATCAGCAACAGCAAAGAACTATCTTCTATGACAACTGGTTGTATTTCAAAAGGGAGAAAGGCTTCTTATTTTTTCCCCTCAAGTTTATTCTACATGTTTCAGAAATCAGCTTTATAATATTTTAATAAAATTTTGCTTTTAGGGAGTTGTGTATTAGTTGTAGACACATCATGTTTTGATGCCTCAGAGAAATGAATATTATTTTATCTCTTGGATTTTGCTTATATTTTCTGATTTTCAACAAGTATTTATTTAATATAAACAGAAATGCATGCCATCGGGATGAATTTCATTGACATGGAACTATTTCTAGGCTCATTAATTTAACAACTTAATATTTAGGGTTTTAAAGTCTAGAATTTCTTACTCAACGTGCTTGTAAACAGAGTTCTTTTGGCGCTGTTATATTTCTATTATTTGATTTTCATTGTAAACTGAAAAATGTAAAAATGAAATAGACTTCTGAAGTCACTCTTTTATAGGAAAATGATCTAAGGTATGTGTGATATTTTAAAAATAGCTATTTTTCAATGTGCCACATTTAAAGGGAACTCTTGTTTCATTTACTATCTTTTAAAGTGAGAAGTTTATTGTAACACATTTGGAAAGATGAGAGTAAATTTTTCATGATTTGTTGTTGGTTTTCACAAATAACAGCTCTGCTACAGGTTTCTGACCTTGCCACAGGCATGCAGTGGCCATTGCAGAAGCCTGACCTTTAGTATTTATACAATTGAGACTTACCACTTTACATTTCAGAGCCTACTATCCATCTCTTCAGAACGTCGATGCTAATTCACAAGATTGCTAGGAAAGGCTATTGTGTAAATGGCACAAGAAAGGAATTGAAGCATCAAAATAGGCAGATGTGTAATATAAGCAAAATGGTCATGCTGATTGAGGCATATTATATGAATAATTCTTCAGCCATATGTTTGATAGCATCTTTTAATCAATATGCAAGGCATGAAGAGTTTTCTCAGTTACTGTGATATTGAGTTCATAGGCAAACAGATTATGGCTTAATGAGCAAGGGCAGCATTCTTCCAACATCCATTTTCAACGTTTGAGCAACATAGATTTGTGAGAACTGTACCTTACAACAGAAAACTCAAAGCAATACAGCATAACACTTAATCACTTACATTAATCTAAAAGCAAAACACAGGTATTTCTTGCTGAATTATTGAAATACCAAATGTATTGAAACTTTTTGAAAAATTATTGAAACATCAACACCATGAGAAATTTAAACCTTATTGCAGTTTAAAATAATATCATAAAATAATATAATGTAATATAATATAATGAATTAATAGTATTGATTTTCAATATGTACAGTCTTTGATGTGAGCGTATGTAATGTGTGGATAATGTGTATATGACTTACATATTGTTATATATGCTGACATGGTATTTTAAAACCACCATCATAGAGCATGAAGATAGTAATATTTTAGTGAGCAGAAAGGACTTAAAGGGATGAGAATTTGAAATTCATTCATAATATTTTATGTTCTGGATATCATTTTGGTTACTGCTGTTTTAATTTTTAAATCCATAATTCAGAAAATAACCTCGAATTTGTGATATAATGTTCATTATGAATTCTAGAAATTTTCCTCCTCACTGTGAAAAAGCATCTCACATACTCATATATCCTATTTTAATAAAACATTGTCTTGTTTTCTTGTAGTTAACATGCTAGAGAACATAGAAGCTGATCATAGTAAGAAGTAAAATAAGTTATGATATCAGAATACTAGAATTTTAACATCATAAACTTTACTAAATCTTGACATACTTTATCAAACAACTTGAAGACTTTTTTATCTTATAAAAGAGATTCTTCCTGCCAGGCATGGTGATGCATGCCTTTAATCCCAGCACTCGGGAGGCAGAGGCAGGCATGTTTCTGAGTTTGAGGCCAGCCTCGTCTACAAGGTGAGCTCCAGGACAGCCAGGGCTATACAGAGAAACCCTGTCTCGAAAAACCAAAAGAAAAAAAAAGAGAGAAAGAGAGAGATTCTTAGTCTGTGGACAAACTGTAAGTCCTAGAGTGGAAAAAAAATGTGTGTGTATGTGTTTGTGAGTCTGTGTGTCTGTGTGTATGCATGCACAAAAGAAATAAAGGAGAGCCTGCGTAAATTGAGGTTTACATTGAAATGCAATTATATCCTATAAAAAATTCTCAAAGTGATGCTGAAATGTTTCAAAGATAAATTTTTATATGCATTTGCAAGGATGCTCATAAATAAGTCAAATACATTTCATAACTTTGCAATTAAAAATGCTATAAGACAAGCATTATTGTGCAAGAGCCAGGAATCCAGACTATGAAAACACTCGCAGAAAGAAAATTTAAATGCCAAATATACTGCCATGTTGCCTTGCATCTGTCACTACAAAAGTGGGGACTGCTTTTCCCACTTACAGCAATTTCTAGCTCTGTTCTTCACATTGGCATCAACACCACCACTCTGTGTCCACCAGATTTTAAGAATTGATTGTCTGGTCAACAGAGTAAAAAAATGGATGAGTAAGTGAGAATATCATTAGTTTACATATCACTTTAAACAACTCCTTAGTCACTAGACTGTTTCCTAAGGCATTTGCTTATACATTCTCTTTTCCTATGTGCTTACACCTTTTCTTTCATTCCTAGCTGGTTACTCATCATTTTAAGAGCACATCTGTCTTCTAGGGTTTGACTTGAGCAACTACAGAGCTCTACAAACAAGTGGTTTGACTCTTACCACTTCTGAGGGTCACTTTTCCTGGCCTTACTAGTTTGGTCACTAGTACCTACTTACCGATTAGGAATTCCTTATGCTGAACAAATATCAGGTTTCACTAGTCAGAGGATGAACACTTTACCTGCACATAACCAAATGTGATACATATCAAACTATATTTAAGTGATTTCAATATTGCATTGAAATCATTGACATGCTGGTATTAAAGCTTGGTAATATAATTGATAGCCAGAAAATCCAATTTGTTTTATGTGTCTGGAATTAAAAAAAAATAGAGTGTACTTGACTTAACAAATATGGGACCAATATTTTTAATATAAAATAAAACTGTATTTTAAGGTTTAAGTTATATACACATATACACACATATACTCATATATACCCCACAAAAATAGACTGAACAATTTTAATTTCATTTACCATGAAAACAAAAACTTGCTTCTTATATTCAGAATTAGACAATTTGAGCTTTGACTTTTGGCTCTGTTCTTTAGTAGTAACGTGTAAAAACTATGCAATATCTAAGAAAATATGACTGGCAAAAGACACTAATTATTTCAAAGACAATTTAATTGTTTTTGATTGGTAAAGAATTGTTTAAGTAGTCCCCCTTTAAAAATACACAGTAGTAGAAAGAGCTAGAAAATAAAATCAGCCGGGCAGTGGTGGTGTACACCTTTAATCCCAGCACTTGGAAGGCAGATGCAGGCAGATTTCTGAGTTCGAGGGCAGCTTGGTTTACAGAGTGAGTTCCAGGACAGCCAGGGCTATACAGAGAAATCCTGTCTCAAAAAACAAACAAACAAAACAGAACAAAGCAAAGCAAAACAAAACAAAACAAATATAATAAAAGTTACAGTAAAAAGAAAGCTTTATTTTTCTCCTTCAATCCTTCGTAGGATAATTGAACCTTTGATCCCTTTCCTATTCTATCATACTTGCTTCTGAGGTAAACTATGGTAAAAAAAAGTAGTGTTCAATAATGATCCAATTAGATTTTCATATTTAAGATTTTTTTTTTAAAAAGCAAATGCTTTTGTAGTGTTTTGACCTACTGGTATATACTTTGGAAAGAGATGATGTTGTTGGCTGTAAGGATAACATTTGCTTAAATTGGGTGAGGTTGAGTAAGTTTGTAATTCCAGCACTCAGTATACTGAGGCAGGAGGATAGTGACTGACTTCAAGGCCATTATAAGGTATAAAACAAAGTCAAGACCAATGTTCAATACCTGTCAAAAGAAGTACACACACATACACACACAGACACACAGACACACACACACACACACATACACACATCATAGTTAGCCAGAAATTTAATATGCCTATCCAATTAAAGTTGCTGGTTTTATGTTTTTTCAATTTTTTAAACTTAGTTTTCAGTTCTCAAATACTTTAAATACAACTGGCTATAGTCTAAATAAATCTAAGTTTATATGTAACTAAGTCAAACCTGGGGACTTATAAATGTACAAAATGCTGCCTTTGAGCTATACCCTTAAGTTTCTGATTGTATATTTTTAAGCTTTTTTTCCTGTAATATATTTTGATCATACTTTCCTTTCCATAACTCTTCATAGATCTTGTCCATTTCCCTCTCCACCTTGTTTTACATTGTCTTTGTTGTCTCTCTGGTGTCTCTCTCTCTCTCCTTGGCTCTGTTTATTTCTTCTTCTCTATGTTATCTCTGTCTCTCTCCCTTCTTCCCCCCTCGTATACACAAAGAAACCAAAAACAACAAGCAACAAAAATGGAAAAAAAAATCAAGAACCAAATAATCGCGTCATAAAGGAAGAGCAAAACAAACAAGCAAAAGACCAATAAGACTAAAAATAAATAAATTAATTAATTAAAATAAAATAAAGTAAACCCCAGTAAAGAAATGCAAAATGACACAAAACAGTCATGAAAATTTTATTGAATGTCTTGTGTGTTGGCAACTATCTCTGGGCATTTGGGGCATAGGGCCTGCCCTGTAGTAAGGCTTAGACAAACAGTCACACTCCATTGAAAAATATGGTTCTCCCTTTGCCTATAGCTTCTTTGTGATGAGTGGTATTCCCTGTCTACTTCCCACTTCCCCACCTGCTGATTTTAGATAGATAGATAGATAGATAGATAGATAGATAGATAGATAGATAGATAGATAGATAGAGGAGAGAGAGAGAGAGAGAGAGAGAGAGAGAGAGAGAGAGAGAGAGAGAGAGAGAGAGAGACTGGCTGGAACTTGTGCTCACATATTGCAGGAATGGTTCAGATACTAAGGTCTAGGCTCAGACAAAGCTAACTTTTAGAAAGCAATTACACTTAGTTAATGTTAACAGATGTCTATTTTTGGTATTTGTGGAAAAAGCATCTTCTTAATGTAAGTTTTAAATGTTTAGAATTCATTAACTGAGAAAATCCTTTCACATACAGTATCAGAGGTTGAGTATGGTGCAGCTGAGTCTCCCAAAGACTGGCTCCCTTCGTGCAGTAGAGTGGTGCTGAAGAAGTGATCACAGAGAATTTCCTACTGTTATCAACAGACAAACAAAGTTAATGTTGGCTGCTAGAGCTAAACCCTCAGGTTGCTTGCAATTAAGAGAAATATTTACCCTGTTACTTTTATGTATCATTTATAACTTTATATAATTTGACTTTGGTGTTAAGACTTTAAAGCAAAATAAATAGACAATTACATGGTTATTAATTTTCCAATGATTATTTTAGTGGCTAAAATAGCTAATACTTTTGAATAAAACTGTGTACAAATTGTATTTTTTAAAAAATGCATATATAGAATGGGCTTACAAATGCTGTGTTAATAACTATTTCTGCATTTGAGTTTTAAAAAATTTATTGAAGAGAGTTACTCAAACATTTTCTATGCCTTATTGTTTTCCTAAATCGATGTTGTTTTTGCTGGAATTTTTAAAAATAAGAAACACACACACTCACACACACAGACACACATGATCTCCTGTTTCTTGTATATAACAGATTTGGAGAAGAATCAAGTTTCTTGTAAAATATTCAGAGGAAACAAACTTCTTGTCCCAAGATGTCATTTTTTTTCTATTGTTTCTTCATAATGATTTTTTACTATTATTAATTATTCCATTCATTTACATCACAAATGATATCCCACTTCCCGGTTACCCTCTTCACCAACCCCCATTCCATGATATCCCACTTCCAGCTTACCCCTCCAACAACCCCCAAGCCCACATCTGCCTCCTCCCTTTGCTTGTATGAGGGTGCTATCCCACCCACCCACACTCTCCAACCCAACTGCTACTTTGGGGCATCCAACCTCCCCTGGACCAAGGACCTCCCTCCCATTGCAAGGCCATCCTCTGCTACATATGTATCTGGAGCCATAGATCTATCCAGGTATACACCTTGGTTGATGGTCTAGAGTTTGGGGCATCCAGTTTCTAGATAAATAAATAATAAGGCAAAAAAAAATTATGACTGAAGAGAATTACAAAAATACACTGTTTCACAGAATCAAGGCAAGTTGTAGCAGCCCTTATAATATTCTAATAAATTAAGCTGTAAAGAAAAAAAATGTCCTGATCCCACTGCGTCTTGTATCACCTCACTGGTTTTTCTGGAGAATCCTACAAACAAACAAACAAACAAACAAACAAGCAGGAAAAAGTACAGAGATCCTGTTATGTCTCATCTGTTTTGCAAATTAAAGGAAATACTATTGATCTTTGCATGATTCTTAGACTTTCAAGATGTGTCGGTTGACTTTCAGTTTAAAATTATCTTGCTATCTTAAAAAAATGCTTTTTGTAGTTTCTGGTTCTATCAAATGTATAGTTTTCAAGGACCATAGCTTCAATTCATTATTAGTTCTTCTTTTGCCTTAGCTATCCTCTATCCATGGATGCTAACTGCTTTCAACATGGTGGCTCTGTTCTAAATGACTCACAAATTTACTTAAATTCTACGTTAGAGATGAAGAATGGAATAATGGATAAACAGCACACATGTAACAGAGACTAGGCTTAAACTTTAAAGTCTATGACTTTGGTATCTTGACTGATCAAGAATCTGTTTGAACATTTTGGTATATTTAATATCATATTTTAATGGTGGCATTAGTCAATCTGTGTTAATGAGAAAAGGTAAACTATATTTAGGGAAGAATTTTGTGTCTGTGTTAAAATTAGATGACACCAGAGATGTAAAAATGCTATGTGATGGTAGTGCTGTCTCATGAGCCCTTCAGCCATACTTGAGGCCCATTTTTCTTTTTTAAATATAAAATAGATACTTTTCAATCGATATATTATGATAGATGGCTTCCCCTTCCAGAAACTCTCCATATCCCCACTAACCAAAATTTACACTGTTTTTGCCCTATCTCATAACAGTACAAACAGGCATCTAAAACTATAATAGTAGTAAAATTAATTAAGAAAAAAATAAGACAAAACAACCAGAATGAGAGAAAACAAGCAGAAAAAAATAAAGCCAAGAAAAGCACAAGACACACAGGTTTTCACACAGAGAAATGCCTCAAAACCACAAAAGCACAAACCATAGCATATATGAAAAGGACATTTTCTTCTTACCAGTTGGCACATCTTTTGGATATATGGCCAGGAGAGGTATTGCTGGATCCTCCGGTAGTACTATGTCCAATTTTCTGAGGAACCGCCAGACTGATTTCCAGAGTGGTTGTACAAGCTTGCAATCCCACCAACAATGGAGGAGTGTTCCTCTTTCTCCACATCCCCGCCAGCATCTGCTGTCACCTGAATTTTTGATCTTAGCCATTCTGACTGGAGTGAAGTGGAATCTCAGGGTTGTTTTGATTTGCATTTCCCTGATGATTAAGGATGTTGAACATTTTTTCAGGTGCTTCTCTGCCATTCGGTATTCCTCAGGTGAGAATTCTTTGTTCAGCTCTGAGCCCCATTTTTTAATGGGGTTATCTGATTTTGTGGAGTCCACCTTCTTGAGTTCTTTATATATATTGGATATTAGTCCCCTATCCGATTTGGGATAGGTAAAGATCCTTTCCCAATCTGTTGGTGGCCTTTTTGTCTTATTGACGGTGTCTTTTGCTTTGCAGAAGCTTGGCAATTTTATGAGGTCCCATTTATCGATTCTCGATCTTATAGCACAAGCCATTGCTCTTCTATTCAAGAATTTTTCCCCTGTACCCATATCTTTGAGACTTTTCCCAACTTTCTCCTCTATAAGTTTCAGTGTCTCTGGTTTTATGTGGAGTTCCTTAATCCACTTAGATTTGACCTTAGTACAAGGAGATAGAAATGGATCAATTCACATTTTTCTACATGATATCCACCAGTTGTTCCAGCACCATTTGTTGAAAATGCTGTCTTTTTTCCACTGGATGGTTTTAGCTCCCTTGTCAAAGATCAAGTGACCATAGGTGTGTGGGTTCATCTCTGGGTCTTCAATTCTGTTCCATTGGCCTACTTGTCTGTCATTATACCAGTCAAAAAATTGGACATAGTGCTACCGGAGGATCCCACAATACCTCTCCTGGGCATATATCCAGAAGTTGTTCCAACCTGTAAGAAGGACATATGCTCCACTATGTTCATAGCAGCCTTATTTATAATAGCCAGAAGCTGGAAAGAACCCAGATGCCCCTCAACAGAGGAATGGATACAGAAAATGTGGTACATTTACATAATGGAGTACTACTCAGCTATTAAAAATAATGAATTTATGAAATTCCTAGGCAAATGGATTGACCTGGAGGGCATCATCCTGAGTGAGGTAACCCAATCACAAAGGAACTCGCACAATATGTACTCACTGATAAGTGGATATTAGCCCAGAAACTTAGGATACACAAGATATAAGATACAATTTGCTAAACGCATGAAAGTCAAGAAGAACGAAGACCAAAGTGTGGACACTGTCCCCCTTCTTAGAATTGGGAACAAAACACCTATGGAAGGAGTTACAGACAAAATTTGGAGCTGTGACGAAAGGATGGACCATCTAGTGATTGCCATATCCAGGGATTCATCCCACAATCAGCTTCCAAACGCTGATACCATTGCATACACTAGCAAGATTTTGCTGTAAGGACCCAGATATAGCTGTCTCTTGTGAGACTATGCCGGGGGCCTAGCAAACACAGAAGTGAATGCTCACAGTCAGCTATTGGATGGGTCACACAGCCCCCAATGGAGGAGCTAGAGAAAGTACCCAAGGAGCTAAAGGGAACTGCAACAATATAAGTGGAACAACAATATGAACTAACCAGTACCCCGGAGCTCTTGTCTCTAGCTGCATATGTATCAAAAGATGGCCTAGTTGGCCATCACTGGAAAGAGAGGCCCTTTGGACTTGCAAACTTTATATGCCCCAGTACAGGGGAATGCCAGGGCCAAAAAGAGGGAGTGGGTGGGTAGGGGATTGGGGGGGTGGGTATGGGGGACTTTTGGGATTGCACTGGAAATGTAAACTAGGAAAATACCTAATAAAAAAAAATAAAAAAAGAAAAGGACATTTTCTCAGCGGTAAACACAGAAAGTATAAAAACTAAATTCATCAACTCTGTTTCAAATTAATGTTTGTTTGTTAAATCAGTATTTGTTAGCTAAAAAATGCAGTCATCAAATAGTTGACTTCTAGTTAGCTCTCAGATGCCTTTACATAGAGTGAAAACTTAATGATATGTAATCAAATCTATTGACACTGCCTTGCTACTGAAGGAAGAGCCCAGGAAATTGGCATAGAATTTCTACTCTGATGTTCAGTGGGAACACTGTTCTTAAGTTATTTGATCCACCTTTTAGATGTTAAAATTAGAAGTTTTTAGATGTAGCCAATTAAAGGAATTTCCAAACAATAAACAATATTTTTACATAAGCATGTTCTATTTGCCACTTATGACATACTAGAATCATATTTGTTGTTTACCTGAAATACATAGTGTATTGAAAATTCCATGATTTGTCTGGATAGACTATGTGGGGAGAATTTCCCTGAGGGCAGTATGTAGTTGATAGATCTCCTTACATACTCTGAGTGACTGACCCAGTCTGTCACTGAGACCTCTATTTTGAATGTGTTTGTTTCAGTGGAATTTAATCTGAAAAGAACGATCTATCTCAAAATATCAATGCTTGTTAAGGTTGTTTTTAAAAAAATGCTAGCTTTGTGTAATATATGCCTTCATTTGGTATA
Organism: Mus caroli; assembly: GCF_978045245.1. Lineage (NCBI taxonomy): Eukaryota > Metazoa > Chordata > Mammalia > Rodentia > Muridae > Mus > Mus caroli. The sequence goes on from NW_028227269.1 coordinate 35,268,971, forward strand.
ACATCTAATCCTTTTCCTATAAATTTGTTGTATTTTATTTTTGACAAATTAATTATACACAGTGTGTTTCATTGTGACATTTTCAGAGGCATAAGGTGTGTTAATCATACTCCTCATTCGTTTAGGTTTACACTTTTGTAGGTTTGGTACTTTTATATCTGAGCATGCCTAAAGACATCATTGCAGATACAAAACATACAGAACTATTGTCACTCTTCTAACTGATTCCATGAGTTGTATAAATGAGCATGGAAAGCCAATACACAGAAGCACTGAGCGATGCTTTATTGATTTTAAGCTGGATTTCAGGTAAACTAATCAGAGCAAACCATTCTCCATAAATAAAGCATGGGGAGGAATTCCAGCAGTTTGAGAATCCAGTCTACAGTAGCAGAAACAAAGTCACAGAAGGAAAATCTACATGAGTCTTTTCTGTCAGCCTAGAAAAGAAGCAAAGCAGTCACAAAGAAATTGTTCAATTTCATTAGTGTTATAAGACTATAGTAAACTCACCATGAAGACTAGACAAAATGACAACTCAGAATCATGAGAAATAAACAAGCTACACTGATAGTTAATAGCTGATAGTCAATAGAGACATCTACTGACTGAGTTATAAAAGCAACTTTGGCCTGTCTGCCTCACATCAACGGAATTTATCAAGTTACTAAAAGAACAGGTACACATTTTTCTACAATGGCACTGCAAATTCATATGTTGTCTTATGTCATAAAAGAGCTAAGTTTCTTTTGCTCTATTAAGAGTAATCAGAAGTGTCAGAATATTCTAGCCATTGCCAAGTCATGCACTATCTTCAACTTGTGAAAATACCCTTTCTGTCCCCATCTCTCTGAAGATGCAATAATTCCACATGACTCCATTTGCTGGCCGACACAAGCTGGATAGGAGGTGTACTGGGGTTCATGGACACAGCTCTGAATTCTCTTTCAAAATCTGTCAGCATTTCTCCTTGTGCTAAAATGAACAGAGGATTCTTTGTATAGTTCTTTTTGTTTCTACTTGGTTGATTTCAGTCCTGAGTTTGGTCATTTCCTGCCTTCTACTCCTCTTGGGTCTATTTCCTTCTTTTTGTTCTAGAGCTTTCAGTTGTGCTGTCAAGCTGCTAAGTCAAAAGAATATACCTTCTTATCAGCATCTCATGGTACCTTCTCCAAAAATGACTTTATAATTGGTCACAAAACAGACCTCAACAGATATAAGAAGATTGAAATAATCCTATGCATCCTAGCATATCATCACAGACTAAGGCTGATCTTCAATAACAATAAAAATAATAGAAAGCCCACATACACATGGAAGCTGAACAACGCTCTACTCAATGATAACTTTGTTAAGGAAGAAATAAAGAAATTAAAGACTTTTAGGATTTAATGAAAATAAAGCCATAACATACCCCAACTTATGAGACACAATGAAAACAGTGCTAAGAGGAAATCTCATAGCTCTGAGTGCCTCCAAACAGAAACTGGAGAGAGCATACACTAGCAGCTTAACAGCACACCTGTCTTTTCTTTCTCTCCCTCCTCATTTCTTATTTCTTACCGCTCCTCCTCCTCCTCCTCCTCCTCCTCCTACTCCCCCCTTCTTCTATTACTTTATCCTTCTGTCTTAATTCCTGAGTCCTGGGATTACAGGTTCATACCATCATCTCTGCCTTGTAACCAGAGGTGATTTGTTGTTGTCATTGTTTCATCCTTATTTAATTTTATTTAGAGAGTCTCATTCTTTTTTTTTTCTGAGACAGGGTTTCTCTGTGTAGCCCTGGCTGTCCTGGCACTCACTTTGTAGACCAGGCTGGCCTCGAACTCAGAAATCTGCTCATTCTTAAGCCCTGACTAGAGTCCAGCTTGTGTCAATCCTGTGGCCTCAGCCCCTTCAGTAGTTCTGGAATTATAGATTTGAGTCCTGACATCCTAGGAATTCTTAATTGCAAAAATCTTACCCAGAATGTGTACTAAATTGAATTTTGAATTAAGCAATTTAAAACTTGCAGTGAGAAGAGTCAGGTATTAAATATATGCCAAATTTCAATAAAGTGATTATATAAATATTCTGTATTTTTGGCCCCTTTATATTTTTTGTTGGTGTCTTAATGAAATACTTCACATTCAATATATTTGAAATGAATAACAACATTACTTTTGATGTAAAATTTTATCAACATATCTAATTCTTTTTTTTTTTTTGGATTCTACATTATGTTTATGCCATAGAAAATGAACCATTGAGTTGAATTCCTCCAATTAGAAGATACTACTTAGTGATAGGCAATGATTAAAATGAAAATGCTCACCAGTGCTTCCTTAATCAAAGTCAAGGAACTTTGCAAAGCATGGGCAACAAAGAAAACAGAGCAAATACAAAAACTCAAGGGTTTAAGTGGAATGAAGGAATAGTTGCTTTATTCAAATTGTCCCAAATTCCTTTACCTGTAATCATCTTAAAATTACCAAGGAGACAGGAAGAAGCAAGAACCACAGTGTTACAATTCCTTCAGGTTTACTTGTAGACTGCAGTGAGGTGCCAAGGCAAAGTCATTGCCTGCTTCAGGGAAGAAGCCATATCTAATGTGTGAGGACTTAGGTAGATTTTTTTAAATGCAAATTGTGAATTGTTTTCTAATCTAATTCACTTACTAAATTTGTACCAATTTAGGAATAAGTCTGTAGTTTTTCTTTGTGTAATTTCTCTCTGCTTCTGTCTTTCACATCCATAGAAACACAGTCAAACTTGGCTTCATTCATTATTTTCTTTTGGGTGCAAGAATAGATAAATTGATGTTGAGATAGTTTTGAAAATCAGAATTCTTTGTCATTCTAAACTAAAATCTTTAACTTTAAAATTTTATACACATGGTAAAATTATGGGTTATATATTCATCATGTTTTTATTTCTTAACTTACATTAAAAACCATTATGTACCATTTATGAAAATATTGATATTTTATATTACTAGTCTTAAAAAAATGATTGCCCTTGAACTACTTTTTGTACTGAGGAAGGGGAGGGGGATGTCACATGTAGAATAGTTCTAAACACTAGGCAGAAATGATCCTCAGAGGGCAGAGTCAATCCCGCACAGAAAGAGCAGACTTCTTCAATTAACATACTCCCAGTAGCCAAATGTTAGGTCTGAAAACAGAAGTCAACATAACTTAGATGTAGCAAGAATGCTAAGGTGCACCCACTAGTGCAGGAAAGTACTGGAATTGAAAAACTGTTGTAGAAATGCTGAGGTTGTGTTAAAGGTGGTAGGGAAGAAAGGCACGTTCCAAATTCCCCCTTCCACACCTACCATTTGGCAGAGGATGTGGGAGGCTGGAGATGATAGAGCTTTGCCTTAGTTGAAACAGCTGTGAAACATATGGAGGCTGATGTGAAATCTGCCAAAAGTCTCATCCAAACTTCCTAGCCATTTCTCCAGCAAATAGGTCGTCAGGAGTGTGGTCATGCTAAATCCCTTTGTGTGCGTGCTCCATATCCTCAGTAATAGTGTCAGGCCTTGGGACCTCCCCTTGAGCTGGAACCCTCAAGAGATTGGAGGCCCCAGAGAATTTCGAGGTCAGGTGGGATGAGGGGGGGTGGGGACATTCATGTGGAGACAGGGGGTGGGGAGGAGGTATGGGATGTGGAACAGTTGGAGGGGTGGACGTGGAGGGGGGAAATAAAATATGGAGTGTAAAATAAATATATAAATTTAAATAAATAAATAAATAAATAAATAAATAAATAAATAAATAATAGGCAGTCTGGAGATGGTAGGTTACTCAGGATGAGCAAATAATGACTTTCTTCTTTAAGAAGCATGTAGCTCTTCTTCAAGGTTAGCTTCAACTCAATGATGGTTTCTTCAATTACTGAAAATATGAATGTGCATATCTCACTTCCTTTTGCTTGACAGACTTCTCTTCCTTAGCAATTTAGCTTTGAGATTCAGTCGTTCCATAAATTGTGGATTGAAGTAGTGAATTATAACCAGATTTTTCCTTAAATCCATTCACTAGCTATATAAACCTACTGTTATATATTTCTACTCATAATGGCTGTCTGTATAAATGCATCACATGTTTTGTGTCTATGTGATATATTTATGAAATACTCTGGAATATTTCAAAAGCTAGAGGAGATCAATGTCAGAGAAAGAAAAATAAATACAAGGTAATAGGCTTTTCCCAATGTGAGTTTGTTCATTCATGCTTACATATGGGAACGTGTGAACTGTGAGTCATTCAAATTGAACTCCTCATGAAAAAAACTTGCTGCTTTGCTGTCGGTTTCCAGAGTTGCTTATCTGAACGGAAAAGACCATTGTCTCCGTATAAATAACCACCAGCCAGTACTTCAGTGAGAGTAGCTGCAAGCTGGCAAAGCTCTTTTGTTTCATGTGAGCATGGATAGATTTAGGAGAAAGATTTGAAAGCTAAATATTCCATGATGTGACGCTGCTTGCCAGAATAGCCCACAGGGTGAAAAATTAGATTAGTTGGAAATTTTATTTACATCATGCCAGAACAGCTCAAAGCTACAACAGTGTGGCTACCGACAAATATTTGGGTTAAAAACAAGTGTTTGGTGAACTCTAGTTTGTACTTGGAACCAGGTATGTTATCTTCATGTAAACATGCCTAATTAGGAGCTGGCAACTGTTATAAACTCTTTTAGTCCCAGTGGCATCCTAAAGTGTAACCAGGCTGTATGTCACAAAACATGCTTTGACCCGGATTGAAAACTCTTCCTTGCCCAGCTTAGATGGGAATCCCAGCATATATGGAGAGTAAGTGACAATTTGGAGAAGTGGACATAAGTAATGACCAGCCAGGGAAAACTACTATATCACCTATTAGAGTAAAGGGAGGAACCAATGTGCCAAGAAGTTGGTGAGAGCCCATTTCTATTCCTGCTGCTCTGAGAAATCCATACCTGGTCAGCTTAGATTTGAGCAAGAGTGAATCCAAAATTATTTACCTTAAAATTTCCTGCCTAGTGGGTTTCCATTTTATTTCTACAATTGTTTTCTGATGATGAGTTGGTTTATTTTATTGTCACAGTATCACCTTAGAATGTAAAAACCATGTTCGTATTTTATAGATGTATGAATAACATTACCAATTATGTTATGAGTTACCAGAAAGCCAATATATATATTTGCATATACATATGGATTTATAATTTGCAAATGTAAATTCTGCTACTCAATGATTAATCTTTTGTTCAGCAAAATGACAAAATTTTATATGTGATATTTGATTGAAAGACATATGTATATACATATATATATATACATATATATATACACACATAAACATATATATATATATATACATACATATGGGAGGGAGGGAGAGAGAGAGAGAGAGAGAGAGAGAGAGAGAGAGAGAGAGAGAGAGAAACTTATCTCACTCTGTGGAGACGTGTGTGATCTGTTTTAATGTCTTTGCTCACTGTCAGTCTTGTCTAGCAAAGCACTTGGAGAAGTAATTATTCAGTGACTGTGAATAGTATGGTTGCACACTTTTGCATGACTGTGTTAACACCAATCTTCTTGCACTTTCCCCCCAGATTCCCAGGAAGGAAATTACAAGTCAGAAGTGAACAGCAAACCTAGGAAGGAAAGAACAGCTTTTACCAAAGAGCAAATCAGAGAACTCGAGGCAGAATTTGCCCATCACAATTATCTGACCAGACTGAGAAGATATGAGATAGCAGTGAATCTAGACCTCACTGAAAGACAGGTAACTTTTATTTTGCTATATAGCTCAGCAATCTTCATTTACCATTTGAATTGTCCAGACCTATGATTTGCAAATACCAATTAGAAATCTCCACTATTCAATGATTAAACCTTTGTTTATCAAAATGAAAAAAAAAATAGATATCTAAATGAAAGGTGCATTTACTGAGTTTTGAAAAGGAATGCTTTGTGACGGTGGTACTCCCCTGTTTACTTTAAAAACACAGTTTGTTTTAAATAATGTGGGCAAATGGTGAAATACTTCCTGTGTTTATATTTAAGCACTCCTCATTTGGTGCAATAAAAGGTTAGTTGTCTGTACAGGTCAGAATAGGCCATGTCATGTTGCAATAGAACATTAACCTTTAAAACTAAATAGCATAAAAAACCTAAACAACTCTTGATGGTTTATTTTCTACACATAGTTTACAAAGCCAGGGCTCACTGTCCTTGGACTCTCAGCATGTGGTGCTGTTGGTAACCACAGGAGGTGATAAAGAATTGGCAGGTCCCTGACTTTGAAATGCGTTCATCTGGAAATGACTCCTACCCCTCCATTTATTCTCACATGTTTTGAAATAATCAGGGTTGTAGCCTATGTTCAAAAGACAGGGCAGTGATTGGCAGCAAAAATGCATAGATCATTGGAAACTATTCTCTATTAATCAAAATACTTTAAAATGGTTGTTTCTTCTGGGAATTCAATAGTCTGCTATCAACTCAAACAATGCTTTAAGCAGTAATGATCCATATGTTCAGTTAATGAGAACTAAATGAGATAAATTATTCTAGAGATGCCTTTACTGGATTTTACTTGGATGGAAAATAACTTGTTCTGTTAGCACTCAGAGAGCACATTCTGTATAAATTCATATTGACCTTAGGAGAATCCAGCCTGCAGATGGTTAACAATCTTGCTAGCTAGAGAAACATTCCTGAAAGGCAAATGCAAACATCTTTATGGACAGTGCTCATTATACCAGGCGCTATTAGGGCAAGAGTTTTACTTCCTCTCTCACTGTACATTCCTCCTCCAGAAGTCCCATTGGGACCAGGGAAATACCAACAGGGTGTGGACAAATGACTACAAGTCTTAGGATAGCAAGTAATTTTTTTATATAGTTTCTTAAATCATATTCTTCCTTTCTGCTAATTTTTATATTTCATCTTCTGTGGGTTATTTCTGGTTAGAGAAAATATACAAAGGGAAACTTTTATGTGGTTTTATTTATTGGCAGTTTATATTTTATTAAATATTATGACTAGTTCCTGAGCTCTGAAGTACCACATTTTCTTTGCCCGATTCACACACAGTTTCCTCTATGATTGTGTAGCATTTGGCACTTCAGAAAGCAGAATCTAAAATCTGTATCATCAGATAGCTGGTCTGCTTTTATGTGTTTATCTGGGAATAGAAAATTAAAGAAAAGACAAATTACACATTAGTTTATGTAGAAACCAAGAATTCCAGGAAAGACCCTCATGTTTTAGAAAATTGGAAACTAGGGCTGACTTCCCACCTATATAATGATGGACATAGTACTGAGCTCTTGCCAAGAACAAAGGCAAAGCTCTCCGCTTATTCAGAGTGGTGGACCATCATCTTTCATCAGCTGGTCAGAGAAAATCAGTTTCATACTTGACTAAGAACATATTAATTTTAAAAGAGGTTCTGTAAACTAATGGAAATGAGGAATATACATTCAATAATTATTCTTTCTACCTGACTTGATATAATGATATTATATGCAACAGTTATATATGTACCCTATTTCAAATCATAATGTTTTTCAATATCACTTCGATTTTAAGTCAGCTTGTCTTCGCTGTGTAGTGGACTTTATCTAGTATTAATGCTTTCACAAAACAGTCTACACTATGTTTATTTACAAGCTTATGTGTCTGGGTTTTATAATGGTTTTCCCACCATTTCCTACACCCATCCCAGAACTTTCAGTCTTTGATCCAGTGCTAAATGCTGTCTGAAGCTACTCAGGGACAGTTGGTCTTCTAATCAGCCTACCCAAGGTTCTTCAGAGTGGAACAAATGCTCCCAGGAACATTGAGAAGAAATTTCATCCTGTAAGGGTTCCTTAAGCTTTGTTTATCCCATTTTTACCAACGTTTAATGTTCAAAGCCATCCACCCAACCAAGCTTAGTGCAAAGAAAAAAGTCCTTAGAAGTCATTCTGGGGTATAGCAGCAATGCTCTTACAAAAACAAAACAAAATAAAAAGCAGAAAATAAAAATAAATAAGTAAACAAACAAACAAACACCGAGAGAAATACTCAAGTTCCCAAATAATTAAAAACTCGGGGTTGTGCACCTTGTTTCCTATTTTGCCCATTTCTTCTGGCAGTCACAAGTTAACTGAAAGGATAATGTGTTCATTAGAATTTAAATTCCTTTTTTTATTAGATATTTTCTTCATTTACATTTCAAATGCTATCCTGAAAGTCCCCTATACCCTACCCCGCCCTGCTCCCCAACCCACCCGCTCCTGCTTCCTGGCCCTGGCATTCCTCTGTAATGGGGCATATCCTTAATACCAAATATCTAGAGAAACTAGATAACAAATTTTAAATGAAAAAATAAAATAAAAGGAATGTTTAGGATTGGCCACTTAGAAGTTTATTTTCTTATATTAGTAAAATCTGTTTGGGATACAAATGGAAGGAAGCATGTTTCTCTTATCCATCATGGTGGAAACAAAAGAATTTTCAGCAGAGGGTGAACAAGAGAGCTACATGGTGGAGTCTATTCATGGCATGTTGGATCAATACATTGGTAAAAAAAATATTTGTTGAACTGGGGGATAGAAAGAAAATCCTGTCAGAAAAAGCTAGAAAGCCAGTGCTGTAGTTCACAGGACAGGAAAGGTGAACACGTGTTAGCAGTGGCAAAGGCTGGTGAATTTAACTATGGACACGGAGGAGAATGTTTCACGTTGTAGTAAATGTTAAGATTTTATTCCTATACATTTTTGTTTATCTACTGTCTCAAATTACTAAATTTTAGAAATTTACTTTTGCTTCATGTGATGAATTTATTGTGCTCATTTCATCCGAATAAAGCACACACATTATGTGATTCAATAATAATAACACATTTCTATTCTTATAGAACTAAAGAAAAATTTCTCTAAAATTTTGGGGAGTCATTCCCAGTGAAATATTATTGATTTTTAATTTTGGAGCTTGAGCTTTTATAATGTCATTATCTATAGACTCATAAGATACCATGAAAATTCATGTTCCTTAAAATCGGATGAAATGTTTTTAAGTTCATTTGTGCATCTACAACAAAATACAGTAGACCAGATTTCTAAAACCACTTAAATTAATTTCTTACCATTTCAGAAAATTGAAGTCCAAGATCAAAGCAATGCAGGGGGTGGTGTCAGGATGGGAGTGGGGTTTCTTCTCACTCTGGATCTATGTGGCTGAAGGGCTAGCTAACTCTCTGAGGATACGACTATAATGTTAATCTGAGAAATGGAAAGTAATTCATATGAGAAGTAATTCAAAGAGTAATTACCTTTATGCAGTAATATTTCAAAGACCCCACTTCTAATGGCATCATATTGAGCATATTGAGGATTTCTGTGTATAAACTGGGAGAGAGCAACTGTTCAGGCTACAATATAAATATCCTATCACTTCAACACTGCTGTGATTTCAGCAAAACGAATTCATACTGCCATCCACATCTTGACCCATAAACTCTTACAAACCTTTGTTTTAATTGTATCTCTGTGTTTTCTTCCTTTCTTTTATATGAATTAGTTTTTACATATTTTAAATTGAAATAAAATTTAGAAAAATAGCTGAAATATGTTAAAAACATATCTAAACATATATTGTTTAATATTTATCCTAATTTAATTGCATTTGTTAAATATTAATTTTTTCTTGATTTTGATAGAAGCTTTCAGTACTCAAATACAGATAAATAATTCACTAAAGTAAGTAGAGAGAAAACTAATATTTAGACTCATAGCAGAATTATTTGGATAAATAATTAATTTTTAAACCTACTATGCAATCAGGTGAATCTTTGATGTGCTTTAATATTAAATTTTTCTGTGACTGACAATAAAATGTGTACTTGTGCAATAGATATTTGCTATATTTGTGTCACTGATTAACATATGAGTCACATATTATAGAAAGACACATGTATGTTTTTATAAAGGTTTTCAACAATGCTAGGTATTATCTTAGAAAAATGTGAAGTATATTAAATTCTAAAACATCTCTAGGCAAGTTAATTTCACATTTCCTGCCTGAGAAGCATTATAAAGTCTTCTAAATGAGTTTCATATTTACAGCCCCCCCCACACACATACACGCACACACACTTCTTCCATAGATAAATGTCAAGGGACTCTATAGTTGCATAGAGTATAGATTTTACAATTATCTTTCAACTCTTTTCAGCTTTAGGGAGGAGGCCTACTTTCCAATGTGATATTATTTGACAAATAGCTCTTAGATAAAATTAGTTTACATTATATAAGAATGATGACTTTAGCATAAAGTTGTAGTTCTATTTCATAATCTTGTTTTGTAGGGCAGTAACATATTTATTAATCCTACTGCTTCTGATTTACAGCTGGTTGTTCCTGATATAACCTCATGTTTTCTTCAAGATCAACAGTGGCAGGGTTATTTGGGACAATTTACAGGTCCAACATAAAGATCTCCATATCAAAAGTATTTTAAGCTGTACAAACTTATTCTTTGTTTCTGTGTCTATCCAGATATAGGTAGATAAATTTCCTGCCAGACTTTTATTATCATGTAATGGAAAGAAAGGGAGACAGCAGCAGTAGGGCTGAACTAAATTACTGGAAATGGAACATTTTATAGAGTGTACGCTATCAAATATAGGAATGGAGATACTTCCACCTCACAGAGCTGAACAGGGGTTTAATATTGCAGTCTTGTAGATAAGCTGAAAGTGCTCGAGTCAGCACATTGAATTCATGGCCTCTCTGCTGAGATAAGGGCAAATGACACCTACTTGAACTAGTTTTCATTGTTTGAAGTGAGAGACATTTGATATTCATTGTATGAATATTATTAATAGCCTAAATTATCATTAATAGCCTAATGCTGTGTATTTTTGATTAATACACAATATATTTTTAATAAATATAAGAATTATTTCTTGTACCACATATACAAATTTTAGCCGTTTATATTTCAATTTTAGATACTGTCCCTCCACACATCTTTATGAATGTGTTTAGCTATTTTTGGTGAGTTGTTTTCATGATTAGACAAATTGTCTACTAGAGATCATGTAGGACGACCTACAGAGCCAGTGATTTAGAATGCACTGCCCACCTTAGTCCAGCAGTATTTAAGTCATGTAAGATAAGTAGAATGCCCAAAGCCTTTTTGTATGCCAGCTATTTTAAGAGGCCAAACATGATTTGACTTCACCTAGAACAGTAGTTTTCAACCTGATGGGTGTGACCCCAATGGGAATTGAATGATCATTTCAGAGGGGTCACCATAGGCCATCAGAAACATAAGATATTTTACATTACAATTCATAAAAGTAGACAAATACCAGTTATGAGGTAGCAACAAAAATAATTTGTGGTTGGGGGTCACCACAATATGAAGGAAGTATTAGGAAAGTTGAGAACCACAAAGCTAGGAAAATGACTGTGGGATGGAATGAACTATAAACTGTGGTAAGAATAGGACTTTAAAGAGGATTTTTTATTTGCAAATTAAGAGACATTTCTTTTAATTCTTCGGGATAATGAAGGCTCACATAAATTTGCCAAAATTTTAATTTTGTTAAATTGGATCCTAGTACATTTTCAATTGTATAATTTTTTTAACTACAAAATGAGGAGTTCTTTTATTTTTGATTAAGGTTTTACTCAGATGATGATTAGCAGACGCTTTATCGGATTTAGTTCATGCATTTGGTTGTGTGTGTGTGTGTGTGTGTGTGTAAGATGCAGTTGTGTTTACAAGTCAAAAGTTACCGAGGAGGCATTCTATTTCTTGCTTCTCTGGTGGTTTGCTTTTCACTCAGTATGCAGTTTGACAGTGAATGAGAAAAGTTAAATTTGCTTTGTTCAAAAATATGAGAGATAGTAAACTTCTCTGACACATTAATATGAATGAACCACAATGCAAGATGCAGAACCAAAATTGCAGAGCCAGAGGTTCATCAGCTCTGTGCTAAAGCAAAAGGGGCACTGGTCTTCAGTCTTAGAGGCATTTTAACCCTCTTCTCACGGTTTGCTCCCTAGCAAGCCACACCAGAGAGCCCAGACAGTGACTCATGCAAGATGCTTTTAGATAGGGCAGAACCCCTTCTTTTAACAAGATGGAACCTTGTCTGTACCAAAAAAATGCAGAATGAGCAGTTCTTTTCTTTTTTTTTTCTTTTTTAGTTTATGATTTTTGTGGTTCCAGTTCTCTAGTTTAGATGCTGATGATACCACTGACCTACTGATTGTTGCCTCCGTGAGCCTATTAATGTTGTGTGCATCAGATTAACTACTTTGGCCAAATTTAGTCACTAAAAATTGCATTATTCCATTTGAAATTGTATTTCTGAAATATTCATTGAATAGTTTCTGATCATAAAGATATGACTCAATATTTGTTAGATTATGGATAATGCTGTTTCAGTTGCCCAGACAATAGTGAAAATAGAATATTAAGTCCACAAATTCGAGCTATTATAAGACATCTGGATAAGGTACTGAAATTTTCAGTTTTGGTGCAGATGTTTAGTATTTTGTCTGTTTTTCTCTTCAAAAGGCAGACATTTGTGGTGTTATATAAACATGAATTATGATATATTGATATTTCAACGATCAGCAGGACTGTAGGTACCTTGGCAATGAACACTTAAAATTTATATTTAATTTTCTTTCTTTGTGGCCTCCTATGGACCAAGAAGACAATTGTGCGTTCAGAATTGTCATGAAGATGAGTTAACAAGCCAAGTGAGAAACTGAGAGTCAGTTTAATCTTCAATTAATCTTCAATTAATTTTGTGGCGTGGCAACACAGCAATGTGTGCTTTACAAGTCAATGCAGACAGAACTCAGTACCCTTCCCTCTACCACTGTGAAAATGAAACTCTCATCAGAAACTATCAATAGCAACAGCCACAACAGCAAACATTTAAAGAAAATCTTTAAATATGAAGGTAACACAGTCTCTGACATAACAAAAGCTTCAACTACAGTCAGTGATGAATACCTTATTCACAAATATCTACTGCACATAGACACTTTTCTGATGAGGGTTGAGAAATGAATTGGTCTATAATTATAACAATAAGTTATTAAGAGTTGCTTTGCTCAATACACAATAACTCAAATACAAACATTTCTCTCTGTCATACACACACACACACACACACACAGAGAGAGAGAGAGAGAGAGAGAGAGAGAGAGAGAGAGAGAGAGAGAGAGATGCAAACACAAAGACGAAGAAAAGTTGAGCCAAGACCCCTGCTGCACTGAAATAACAGAATGTTAGGCTTGCAAAGGTAATTATCCAGAGTAGTAGTATAATTATGTATAGGAATTATACCATAGGACAATAGTCTGGTATTTACAAACCTAATTAAATCAAGTAGGTGAATGATGGTAATTATATTAATGAAGTTCACATATTTTACACACATTGCTGTTTTATATCTTAAATAAGAGTTTGAAATACAGCAGGTACCAAAGAAGAGAGAATAAAAGGCACCGCAGAGAACTACAGGGCTCCCAAGGTTAAATCACACACTGTTCTTTCCTTCTGTATAATATGACTTTTACTCAAGTCACTTAACCTTTAACATCCTTACTCTAAAATTTAAATAACACTGAAAACAGAAAAATATATTATAAATAGTGTGCAAATGGTACCCAGATTCAAGCTGGCTGTCTCCGTGCAGTTACTGAATAAAAGGCAGTTACTAACCTTTTGGTTGCTAAGTAGTAATAATATGTGAACATCTTAGTGATAACTATTAAAATCCTTTTTTGCTATACTTTGTGATTCTGTATTGTAAATGGATTAATATGTGCATGGGTAAAGTATAACACATGATTCCAGTTAGTAATTAAAGTGACATAAATTAAAGGCTAGAGCTATGAAATATCTAATAATTCACTGTGCAAATATTTGAAAACATCCCACTAGCTTCATTGAAACAGTGTAATATTCAAACATCTTTGGAAGGAGAACACTCATCTCACCATTCCTCTGGAGCACTGTGTGCTGGTATAAATTGAGACTGAGATAAATGTTCAAATGTCTGTGATACAGAAGAGTCAGGCATTTTTCTATCAGGTTTGAAAAAATATTTTTGTCAGAGGTATAGGAGTTTGTTGAAGGCTTAACAGTTAGCATGAATTATAACCCAGTGGAATGGTGGTCGTGGGGTATGGGTAGACTATTTTAGAAAGTGGGCAAGAGTAGCTTGCAAACAATGTATAAAATACAAAATGAAATAGTGTAAAGAATTGAATGCAAACCAGGAAGGAAAAATACCAAACAAAAGAAGCCAAGTGATCATAAACATGGCGATGCTTTTAGGTTAGCAGAGATTTTTTAAAAATCTCAAAGTAAGGACATAGTAAGTAGTCCTAGTATTAGAAAAAAAGTGCTGACAAATCTAGATCTTGTGAAATAAGTTAATCAATATGAATTCATGAACTAATCAATAAGAAAGCTAACTTAGAAAAACTGGTTTATGTTTTTTTGTTTATTTATTATTTATTTATTTATTTTGTACTGAGGTGGATTGTCACATTCTCTTGAGTCCTTTGAGGAAGTTTCTGGGTATACACCCGGGCAGGGGTGGGGGGTGCAAGGTAAATACTGAGGAATTTTTACTGTGGCTGCATTCTTTGGCAACAGTTCAATGATATTCCTGAAGTAAACGTTAATAAAGGCAAGAGCAGAAAGAAGACCAGTAAAGACAGACTTCCTGTAGAGTATCAGGAAACCAACTGCGCCAGGTCCTGCAGACAGTCCCCAGTTTAGCAGTGGTGGGCTTGAGACTTTTCTTCAGTCTAGTTTTATTGGGACACCATTCCATATAAATCAGGAGCATCCGGTCCTTTACTGAGGTGAATTATGTTCCCCCCCGCCCCCCGCCGATCTGAAAGGATGTGCTGAGAGATAATTCATGCCTTTCCAAGTTAAGGGACTTTCATAGTAAATAGTGCGCTTTCAGAGGCGGATTTATCAGCAGATAAACCTGTAAAAATTCTACGGTCAAGTCAAAGATGAGAATGTGCAAACTTTGATAGAGGTAAACATTCCAAGCAAACGTCCTCGCCTATTTGTAACTTTGTGTTATGTGTTGGAATTTACGATAATTCTTTGAATGTACTAAGCTTTTTCCATTACTACGCACATGCTATCTAACTCACTACAATCCTGCATGGTTTTTCTAATTGCTGCATCATGGTGTACCTGCGCAGGCACTTGAGGAACTAGGTTCTATTGCCTTTGCTGACTTACTTATTCCCTTTTTTTGAAGGTGAAAGTGTGGTTCCAGAACAGGAGAATGAAGTGGAAGCGGGTCAAAGGGGGACAGCAAGGAGCTGCTGCCCGAGAAAAGGAACTGGTGAATGTGAAAAAGGGAACGCTTCTTCCATCAGAGCTGTCAGGAATCGGTGCAGCCACCCTCCAGCAGACAGGGGACTCACTAGCAAATGACGACAGCCGCGATAGTGACCACAGCTCTGAGCATGCACACTTATGATACATACAGAGACCAGCTCCATTCTCAGGAAAGCACCATTGTGATGGCAAACCTTACCGAACATCGTTTACATGGCAGATGACTGTGGCAGTGTTGCTTAGTATAATTAAATGCAGGCATCTCAAGTCTGTTTCTCATGATTGATAGAAGGTTTACACTAAGTGCCTTTTATTGAAGATGCTTCCACAGTGAAATTGGAGAAAGTGAACGTATTCCAAATACACTTGTTCCTATATATGACAGAGAGGGAGATGAATGTTTGCTTTGGCTTGCACTGAAAATTAAATTGCTACCAAGAGCAAACTTGATAAGACGTTTTTACTCAAGATGTCTCCAGAGTGAAGATGTTAAAAATAAAAATGCTTTGAACATTCCAGTTGTGCCAGGTCATGTGTGTGACACTGGGCAGGTATTTGCTTTTGCTTGCACTGAAAATTAAACTGCTATCAAGTTAACCCATGAAATAGTTTATCTTGAACAGCCACAGTGCCTGAAATCACCAAGTGGATATAAAATGTACTGAAACTCTGTATATATTACCCCTAAGTCATTTTCCTGTCTTCACTAATTTTAGCAAATGCATTCATATTAGCTGATTAAAAATAGGCTTTTCCATTGACAAACACAGCCAGCTTCTTGTATTTTTATACATTTTTGTCAGACAGTGAAAATCAGTATGTGCTTACTTGTGTTCAAGTAGATAAAATGCAGTAGAGTCTGATAGGACATATCCTTGTACCACAGACAAAACAAATCTTCTGTTGCATTGACTATCAACTGCTGCAGATACATTAGAGAACACACCTAGCTCCCCTCCAGCCTTCTTCTCTTATATCTTGAAAGACATTAGGATCATAGGCAAATCATTTACCTTGCAAAACGAGTCTTGTGCGGCAAATGTCTGATTTTATATCTTTAAATTGTTAATGTTTATGGGTCTGATTCAATTAACAGGGAAAAGCTTTCTTCCTCCTTGTTTATGATATAAATACCAAGTGCCAAACAAAGCTTCAAGAGAATAGTTGAGAAACTGAATGTCTGACAATTAGACTCCAAAAATGCATTATTTTTCATATGCTCTATATTCATGCAGAACAAGTTCTTGTATTTTGTAAAAAAAAAAAAAGATAAATAAATGATCCTTGAAATAATTATTGTTTCCTCACTGTGACTTCATTGGGTTTGGTAGATTTATTCTTTTATTTGGGATCAAAGCTGGTCTAGATGTCATTAGGTGACTCAGCTTGGCACTGACCTCTCAGCAATCTCTTGTCTCAGTCATCCAGGTGCCAGAATTACAGGTTGGATCCACCATGTCTAGTTAATATTAGTAGATTTGAAAAAATAGATACTTAAAAAGATTCCAAATTGTTTGCTTCTGTGTAAATCTAAATGGATATGAGTTATGAAATAATTAAGATTCATAATTTCTGGTTTTTATTATGGCATAAAATTTGTAAGAATATGCATATATACTGAGCAATGTTAGGTAAATGAAATGGAAACATATTACAGGAGCTATAGATAATGCATGGGCATTAGCCCAACACTTTTATTTTATACTTATCTAACTTTTCAGTACTTAGTGAGAAACCCAAAAACTCACTCGCGGTAGATATATCCCCTACCATTGAACTCCCTGACCAGTCTGCAAACAGATGCTTCACGTTCATGATCTCTAGCTTTGGTGTGAAATATGAAATGAACAAATGTAAAAAGAACCCCAGTTCTAACAGACATTGTTGATAGAAGAAAAATAAGGTGTCTCATTGCACAGCCAGTGTCACATCTGAGAGGGTGTAAGAACCTTGGATGACAAACCCCTGTTATTATCACTTTATCACCTTGCTTTTGGTTCATTATTCATTTGACTCAGAAGGAGTCAGGAATATTACCAGTCCTCACTTATATTAAAAGAGCAAAAATTCGACCAAATAATCAATATGTGATTGATAAATTTTCTTTAGAATGATTAAACTAGTAAAACACGTTTAATTTAATTTGACTTATCCTAATGTGATACCAATAGTATTCAGGGAAAAAAGTCACATTTTTTTCATCTGTGCAATAATTTTCATCTCACTATAGAGCAATATTTCTGAATTAATATTGACAAATATAACATGTTCATTATAAACATATTTTCTGATCACTCACTTGAATGAATATAAAGTATATTTGTGTTGCTAACATATACTTTGGTGGGTTGACTTTTTTATTTTACAATTGAGTTCAAAATGAAATATCTTGAGAAATTGGGTAAAAGAAAGATACAAATCAAATTGAATTCAATTGGAAAAGGGTATGAAATAATTCATTTAGGCATGAAAATAATGAGAAAATGAAAGTTAGAAGTAACCAAAGAGAGCAATAAGGTTTGCTGTGAAACTAAAACACTTATAAATCAGATTTAGAGCTTATTATGCCAATACAATCAATGGTAATTATTCTAAATACACAAGATATTCACAAATGAAATGAGGCAAGAGTAGGATGGAATATACTTCCCTGTGAATAATCCTAAAATGAAAAATTGATTCCACAGAAGCAAGTAGGGAGGAAAGGTCATATGTTGATCAAAAGGACAAGTTGTTAACATGGATTCAAATGATCCACTGGAGACAGAAGTCAATTGCTGAGTATCAAATTCGGTACTGTCTATATGGTACATAAATTCCCTAATATTGAGCTACATGCCACCCCCCAGACAGAAATTGGAACTTAGTATATTTTTCAGTATCTTAGTATTTGCCTACCTTGAAAATGTTGCATAAGCCATATAGACTTCATTCTTTTCCTGGAATTTAAATATTTTAGGAAAATTAAAGTATTGTGAAATATCAACTAAGATTTTCCAGACCTGTTAATGATCAAGATAAAAGGGATTGTGGAAAGGATGGATGGATAGATAGATAGATAAATGGATGGATGGGTAGATAGATAGATAGATAGATAGATAGATAGATAGATAGATAGATAGATAGATAGATAGATAGATTTCTTCTTCATGATATGTTATTTTATTGCATATTGCCCTGTATTCTCATGTAATTCCTTCTCAGATCCCATGAGTCAGAATAAATACACTTTTCTCTAGAAATGACATTTAGGCGTGATGATCAGGGTGATTTCCCAGCAGGGCTTAGAGGAATGAAGGAATGAATACTGCATATTTTCTGCAAGCCATCAACATGACTCCAATTAGTTTTTACTTCCCAAAGTCACTCAGATTTCTGCAGCTTTGATCCCAAATGCCATTATGAACATGGGTTTTTAAGTTAATTTTATTTACATTATTTTTGTCCAACAATAGCTGGGGTAACAGAATAATCTTTTTTTTCCCCCTCAGGACAATTTCAACATTTTTTTTCAGCTCTTACCGAACGCGCAGTTAAACAAAGCGAACAAAAAGAATAAAAGTGAAAAAGAAACATGATTGCCTTACTAAATAATGAGGCACTGGAAAATGTTACTTCATTTTCAAACTTTCCTTTTTCTTTGTGTTTGTGATTTTCTTTTTTATTATTTTTTTTAACACTCCAGATTTTATCCCCACCCCCAGTCCACCCTCTGACTGTTCCACATCCCATAATTCCTCCCCACTCCCCTGTCTCAGTGAGGATGTTCCCGCCCTCATCCTTCACCCCATCTGACTCTAAGCTATTTTCTATTTTCTACTTCTCTCATGCATTTTATAATTATACTTTGACAGTTAAGATGTTTTAAAACACTTTAAATATATGCCTTATATATCTTATTATTCTTTTACAAAGCTGACCTTGTTTTACTCAAGTCTAATTCAATCCATAATAAAAGAAAAAATCCAGAAAACCTTTTTTTTTAACATTACAAAATATTCAGTAATATCTTCTTAAAATACAGTTTGTTTTCTAGAGAGAATTTTCATATAAGAAAAAGTTTCATATATCATTTTATCACAATGACTTCATAGTGTAACTGCTATATCTCTTGGTAATGGAGTGGGTTAATCTACAGCATTCTTACATTCAAGGTAACATAATTTCTCCTTTGTAAATATAAGTCTAGGGATGGACATACATATTTTCTTTAAATTTCAAAGTAATCATAGAGCTTAGATGTGCTTATATTTTCTTGAAATTATGAACACCTCTTTTTAACTTACTAGTAGTTGAAATAATTTATTATAGGTTTTTTAATTTGGTGGATATAGGTTTTAAATAAATTATGACTTGCTTGAGTTGATTAAATATTGGATACGAACTGTTATTATAGCTGAGCTATTAATACTTGTTATTGACTTTCTTTTTTTTAGTGTAGAATCCACTTTTATTTGACTTTTCCAGCATTAGAGTATGGAATATTTCATGGCCAAATATATGCATATATGGTCTAATAGATTGGATTAGTGATTAAAAAAATAGAGAAAACGTTGACAAAGTCTGTGTTCTGTCCTCTGAGCAATACCTCTGCAGCTGAGAAAACACTGAATTGTAGATTGGAAAAACTAAAAAGACACTTGGTAAGTATCTTGTCGTAATCTTTCCTTGATTGCAGTGCACACAGACATAACAAAGAGTGTAAGGTCAAACTGTACTATTAACCAAAACATTATGTTTTAGAAAGATGAGAAAGCAGACATATAGATATCAATATTTTTTTTCTTTTTTTTATTACGTATTTTCCTCAATTACATTTCCAATGCTATCCCAAAAGTCCCTCATACCCTCTCCCCCACTTTCCTACCCACCCATTTCCATTTTGGGGGGCCCTGGTATTCCCCTGTACTGGGGCATATAAAGTTTGCGTGTTCAATGGGCCTCTCTTTCCAGTGATGGCCAACTAGGCCATCTTTTGATACATATGCAGCTAGAATCAAGAGCTCCAGGATACTGGTTAGTTCATAATGTTGTTCCACCTATAGGGTTGCAGATCCCTTTAGCTCCTTGGGTACTTTCTCTAGCTCCTCCATTGGGAGCCCTGTGATCCATCCAATAGCTGACTATAAGCATCTAATCTTGATAATAAAATCCATCATTTAATGAAAAATTTCTAGTATGTGAAAATTATTCCTATAATAAAATCTGAGTAGGAAAAATTAGAAAATTATCTGTCCCTTATAAACATTCTGGCTTCTGAATTTCAAAATATACACCTTAATATCAAAAACAATATTTATTTTATTTTCATCAATTTAAAGTCTTTAAAAATAATTTATTCTCTCATATATTATATCTTAAACACAGCCTCTCCTCCCTCCTCTCTTTCCAGTCCCTTCCCAATGACTTGTTCTCCATTTCCCTCCAGAGAAGAGTAGGCATGCCAGGGATATCAAACAAACCAAATCAAGTTGTAATAAGTCTAGATACCTATCCTCATATCTAGGATGGAAAAGTCCCTGATGAGTCCAGGTAGGCTGATGCTGTGGGTTTTTTCTTGTGGTATCCTTGACACTTCTGGTTTCTACAATCCTTCCTTCCCTTCTTCTACATGATTCACTGACTCTCACCTTATATGTGACTGTTGGTTTCTGCATCTGTTTCTGGATAGAGTCTTTCTGATTGTGATTATGGTACCCTCGAGTATATAAGAGTAAGTTTTTCTTTTCTTTTCTTTTCTTTTCTTTTCTTTTCTTTTCTTTTCTTTTCTTTTCTTTTCTTTTCTTTCCTTTCCTTTTCTTTTCTTTCCTTTCCTTTTCGTTTCTTTTCTTTCTTTCTTTTTTTTTTTTTATTTATTATATGTAAGTACTGTAGCTGTCTTCAGACACACCAGAAGAGGGAGTCAGATCTTGTTGTGGTTGCTGGGATTTGAACTAAGGACCTTTGGAAGAGCAGTCGGGTGCTCTTACCTGCTGAGCCATCTCACCAGCCCTTCTTTTCTTTTCTTTTCTTTTCTTTTCTTTTCTTTTCTTTTCTTTTCTTTTCTTTTCTTTCTTTTCTCCTTTCTTTCTTTCTTTCTTTCTTTCTTTCTTTCTTTCTTTCTTTCTTTCTTTCTTTCTTTCTTTCTTTCTTTCTTTCTTTCTTTCTTTCTTTCTTTCTTTCTTTCTTTCTTTCTTTCTTTCTTTCTTTCTTTCTTTCTTCCCAGGCATATTTGGTTCTATCCTAGGTCTCAGGGCAATCAGGCCTCTGTGTTCTGGTTCACCAGGCAGTGTCAGGAATTGGCTCCCTCTTGTGGCATTGGTCTCAAGCTGGACCAGTCATTAATTTGCCACTCAATTTCTCTGCCACCTTTCCCCAGCACCTCATGCTGGCAGGACATATTTCAGGTGGAAGGTTTTGTGGGTGGATTGGTGTCCCAGCAACTGCACTGAAAGTCTTGCCTGATTATGAGGCATGACTTATTCAGGCTCTGTATCCCCCATTACTAGGATTAATAGCTATGGCCACCTCATAAAATCCTGGGAGTTTTTGTTGCCCTGGGCTTCTATCTTGCTTTGGAATGGCCTCCCAATTCCAGGCATCTCTTTCAGCATTCTTTACCTTCATTAAACTGGTCCTTGATTTTTCTCTTTCCACCTAACCCCATCCACTCATAATATCTATGTGATATCTATTCTATTCCACCCTCCCAGAGAGATCTATGCACCCTCCTTGAGCTCTTCCTGTTACTTAGCCTCTCTGCTTCCATAGACTGTAGCATTATTATACTTTATATTGTAGTTAATATCCACTGACCAGTGAGTACACACAATGTTTGTCTTTCTGGGTTTGGATTACCTCACTGGGGATGAGTTTTTTTTTTCTAGTTTCATCCATTTGCCTGCAAATTTCATGGTTTTTTTTTTTTTTTTTTTTTTTTTTTTAAGAGTAGAGTAATACGCCATTTTGTAAATGTACCACCTTTTCTTTATGCATTCTCCAGTTGGGGGATATATAGTTTGTTTCCAGTTTCTGGCTATTAGGAATAAAACTGCTAAGCTCATAGTTTAGCAAGTGTCCTTGTGGTAGGATGGAACATGTTTGAAGTATATGCTCAGGAGTGGTATAGCTGGGTCTTGAGGTAGATCAGTTCCTAATTTTCTGTGAAATTGCCATATTGATTTTCCAAAATGACTATACTGTGGGAAGCTACATGTGCCCTTGCAGAGTGGCGCAGGCTTCTGCTGGCCACCACCTATAAGTTTGAGCAAACGACCAATGCTTACTTATGCAGTAAAGTTTTTCACCAAAACACTGCCTGGCCCGGGCATGATAATGAGGCTCTGCAAAGTACTAAGAGAATAACCAATCAGATGTGAGACATGCAAATGAGGTATGATAATGAGGTACTGAGAGAATAACCAGTCAGATGTAAGACATGCAAATGAGGTATGTTAATGAGGTTCTGTGAGATACTGAGAGAAAGTAGCCAATCAGATGAGGAACATGCAAATGAGGTATAGTGCATAACCAATCCGGGTGTGAGACACGCCTCTCCTAGGCCTATATAAGCAGCACCAGTTCTGGGCTCCGGGTCTCTTTGCCTCTACAATCAAGCTCTCCCAATAAACGTGTGCAGAAGGATCCTGTTGCAGCGTCGTTCTTGCTGGTCGAGTCGGATGCATGCAAGACTATACCACCAGGAATGGAGGAGAGTTCCTCCTTGCTAAAAATCCCTACCAGCATAAGCTGTCAGTAGTGATATATAGTCATTCTGACAGCTGTAAGATAGGATCTCAGAGCCATTTTGATTTGCATTTCCCTGATGGCTAAGGATGGTGAACATGTCTTCATGTGTTTCTCAGCCATTTGACATTCATCTGTTGAGAATTATGTGTTTACATTTATCCCCCACTTTTAATTTTATTATTTGGTTTGTCGATGTCTAGTTCTTGCGTTCTTTATATATTTTGGAAATCATCCCCCTGTCATGTATAGAGTTGGTTAAAATCTTTTCCAGTTTGATAGGCTGCCATTTGTCATTTTTCCTTGCAGAAGATTTTCAGTTTCATGAGGTCTCACTTATTAGTTGTTGATCTTAGTGCTTACACTATGTTCTGTTCAGGGAGTTGTTACATGTGAAAAATGTGTTAAAGGCTTTCCCCACTTTCTTGTCTATCAGGTTTACTGTATCTGGTTTTATGTTCAGGTTTTTGATCCACATAGACTTCAGTTTTGTGCAAGGCAATAGATATGGAACTATATATATTTTTCTACATGCACACATCAAGTTAGACCAGCATCATCTGTTGAAGATGGTTTCCTGTTTCCCATTATCTGGTTTTGGCTTCTTTGTCCAAAACCAAGTGTCAATAGTTGTGTGTGTTTATTCCTGAAGTCAGAAAAGTGATAGCTCCAGAAATTTCTTTATTGTATTATTTTAGCTATCCTGGGTTTTTTTCCCATATAAAGTTGAGTATTGTTCTATCAAAGTCTATAAGAATTATGGGAATTACATTGAATCTGTAGATTCCTTTTGGTTAGATGGCCATTTTTACTATGTGATTCTGTCAGTCCATGAGCATGGAAGATGTTTCTCATTCTCTGATATCTTATTCATTTTTTCAAAGATGTGATGTTTTTATGATACTGGTTTTTTACTTGCTTGATTAGAATTACACCAAGATAGTTTGTATAATTTGTGGTTATGAGAAAACTGTCAGTTCCATAATTTCTGACTCACCCTCTTTGTGTCTTTGTGGTTTATATATAAGAGGACTATTTTTTTTTTAAATTTAATCTTGTGTCCAGCCACTTTGCTGAAGATGTTTATCAGCTGTAGAAGTTCCCTGGTAGAATTTTTGGGGTGACTTATTTATAACACCACATCATCTATAAATAACAATACTTTGTTTGGGTTCTTCATTTTTCATTTGTTTATACTTTATCTACTCTAGTTGTCTTATTACTTTGCTAGAACTTCAAGTACTCTATTGCACAGATATGGTAAGAGTGGGCAGTCTTGTCTTAGTTCTGGTTTTAGTGGAATTTGAATTTCTCCCAGTTTTATTTGATGTGAGCCATCAGCTTGTTGTACATTGATTCTATTATGTTTAGTAATGTACCTTACATACTGGATCTGTCCAAGACTTTTCTTATGAAGGGGGGATGTAAAATTTAAATATTTGATATTTACACCCTTGAAAGACCATATGTTTGTATATGTTTTATTTTGATATTATCAAGCTAATAAATCAAGGAAAATTTCCAGATGATTTTGCTTTAAATTTGCTATGATGTTTTTACATATTTATGTTAGTAATTAGCTAACAGTCACTTCTAGCCTTCCCATCCTCAGTTGTCAGGCTATATGATTTGTACATCATAGTCAATTACCTGGAAAGACTTGAGTTAGAATGGTTGCTCATGTAGCCTACTCTGGTTCTACTTGTTTAGTTCTCTGAGTGCTGGGAAAAGGTAGCTAAACTCACTCTTGGCACTGCACACAGTGATGAAGTTATAAATGTCCAATGACATTTTTCTCTTCAATATTCAATTCTCAGTACTTTTATGCCACCAAACTTTCAAGCTACTGTGAAGAATCCAGGGCTTTTCATCATTTGTATTTTCATTTCAAGCTAAGCTTTTAAATTCATTACTATTTTATTTATCAATGCATTTATATAAATGCTCATTAGGCTGCTATATAAATATTATATGCTCACATAAAATTTTTCTCAGTAATAAGTAATTAATTTAAGAATTTGAGTACTAATAGTCAGAGGGACACCTAGGGGTTACAAGTAATTTCTGCTCTTGCAAAAGAACCAAGGTCAATTCCCAACACCAACATTGAGCACTTTAAAACCTCCTTCAACTCCATCAGTATGGGAAACAACACCTTCTTCTGTCCTCCATGATTAAGAGAATACATTTTTACATACAAGCACATCTATGTATACACACACACAAATGGCAATTCTTCTTTTTTTTTCTTTTTCTTTTTTTTTTAATTAATCTTTTTTATTAGGTATTTTCCTCATTTACATTTCCCATGCTATTCAAAAAGTCCCCAATACACTCCACCCCTCCACTCCCCTACCAACCCACTCCCACACCTTGGCCCTGGCATTCCCCTGTACTGGGGCATATAAAGTTTGCAAGTCCTATGGGCCTCTCTTTCCAGTGATGACATACTAGGCCATCTTTTGATACATATGCAGCTAGACTCAAGAACTCTGGGGTACTGGTTAGTTCATAATGTTGTTCCACCTATAGGGTTGCAGTTCCCTTTAGCTCCTTGGGTACTTTCTCTAGCTCCTCCATTGGGGGCCCTGTGATCCATTCAATAGCTGACTGTGAGCATCCACTTCTGTGTTTGCTAGGCCCCGGCATTGTCTCGCAAGAGACAGCTACATCTGGGTCCTTTCAGCAAAATCTTGCTAGTGTATGCAATGGTGTCAGCGTTTGGAAGCTGATTATGGGATGGATCCCTGGATATGGCAGTCTTTAGATGGTCCATCCTTTCGTCACAGCTCCAAACTTTATCTCTGTAACTCTTTCCATGGGTGTGTTGTTCCCAATTCTAAGAAGGGGCACAGTGTCCACACTTTGGTCTTCATTCTTCTTGAGTTTCATGGGTTTAACAAATTGTATCTTATATCTTGGGTATCCTAAGTTTTTGGGCTAATATCCACTTATCAGTGAGTACATATTGTGCGAGTTCCTTTGTGATTGTGTTACCTCACTCAGGATGATGCCCTCCAGGTTCATCCATTTGCCTAGGAATTTCATAAATTCATTCCTTTTAATAGCTGAGTAGTACTCCATTGTGTAAATGTACCACATTTTCTGTATCCATTCCTCTGTTGAGGGGCATCTGGGTTCTTTCCAGCTTCTGGCTATTATAAATAAGGCTGCTATGAACATAGTGGAGCATGTGTCCTTCTTACCTGGTGGGACATCTTCTGGATATATGCCCAGGAGAGGTATTGTGGGATCCTCCGGTAGTACTATATCCAATTTGCTAAGGAACCACCAGACTAATTTCCAGAGTGGTTGTACAAGCTTGCAATCCCACCAGCAATGGAGGAGTGTTCCTCTTTCTCCACATCCTTGCTAGCATCTGCTGTCACCTGAATTTTTTATCTTAGCCATTCTGACTGGTGTGAGGTGGAATCTCAGGGTTGTTTTGATTTGCATTTCCCTAATGATTAAGGATATTGAACATTTTTTTCAGGTGCTTCTCTGCCATTCGGTATTCCTCAGGTGAGAATTCTTTGTTCAGTTCTGAGCCCCATTTTTTAATGGGGTTATTTGATTTTCTGGAGTCCACCTTCTTGAGTTCTTTATATATATTGGATATTAGTCCCCTATCTGATATAGGATAGGTAAAGATCCTTTCCCAATCTGTTGGTGGTCTTTTTGTCTTATTGACCTTGTCTTTTGCCTTGCAGGAGCTTTGCAACTTTATGAGGTCCCATTTATCTATTCTCGATCTTACAGCACAAACCTTTGCTGTTCTATTCAGGAATTTTCCCATGTACCCATATCTTCGAGGCTTTTCCCTACTTTATCCTCTATAAGTTTCAGTGTCTCTGGTTTTATGTGGAGTTCCTTAATCCATTTAGATTTGACCTTAGTACAAGAAGATAGGAATGGATCAATTTGCATTCTTCTACATGATAACCTCCAGTTGTGCCAGCACCATTTGTTGAAAATGCTGCCTTTTTTCCACTGGATGGTTTTAGCTCCCTTGTCGAAGATCAAGTGACCATAGGTGTGTGGGTTCAACTCAGGGTCTTCAATTCTGTTCCATTGGTCTACTTGTCTGTCGTTATACCAGTACCATGTAGTTTTTATCACAATTGCTCTGTAGTACAGCTTTAGGTCAGGCATGGTGATTCCACCAGAGGTTCTTTTATCCTTGAGAAGAGTTTTTGCTATCCTAGGTTTTTTGTTGTTCCAGATGAATTTGCAGATTGCCCTTTCTAATTACTTGAAGGATTGAGTTGGAATTTTGATGGGGATTGCATTGAATCTGTAGATTGCTTTTGGTAAGATAGCTATTTTTACAATGTTGATCCTGCCAATCCATGAGCATGGGAGGTCTTTCCATGTTCTGAGATCTTCTTTAATTTCTTTCTTCAGAGACTTGAAGTTCTTGTCATACAGATCTTTCACTTCCTTAGTTAGAGTCACGCCAAGGTATTTTATACTGTTTGTGACTGTTGAGAAGGGTGTTGTTTCCCTAATTTCCTTCTCATTCTGTTTATCCTTTGTGTACAGAAAGGCCATTGACTTGCTTGAGTTAATTTTATATCCAGCTACTTCATTGAAGCTGTTTATCAGGCTTAGGAGTTCTCTGGTGGAATTTTTAGGGTCACTTATGTATACTATCATATCATCTGCAAAGAGTGATATTTTGACTTCTTCTTTTCCAATTTGTATCCCCTTGATCTCCTTTTGTTGTCTAATTCCTCTGGCTAGGACTTCAAGTACAATGTTGAATAGGTAGGAAGAGAATGGACTGCCTTGTCTAGTCACTGATTTTAGTGAGATTTCTTCCAGCTTCTCACCATTTATTTTGATGTTGGCTACTGGTTTGCTGTAGATTGCTTTTTATCATGTTTAGGTATGGGCCTAGAATTTCTGATCTTTCCAAGACTTTTATCATAAAGGGGTTTTGGATTTTGTCAAAGGCTTTCTCAGCATCTAACGAGATGATCATGTGGTTTTTGTCTTTGAGTTAGTTTATATACTGGATTACATTGATGGATTTCCGTATACTGAACCATCCTTGCATCCCTGGGATGAAACCTACTTGGTCAGATGGATGATTGTTTTGATATGTTCTTGGATTCGGTTAGCAAGAAATTTATTGAGGATTTTTGCATCGATATTCATAAGGGAAATTGGTCTGAAGTTCTCTATCTTTGTTGGGTCTTTTTGTGGTTTAGGTATCAGAGTAATTGTAATTTCATAGAATGAGTTGGGTAGAGTACCTTCTGCTTCTATTTTGTGGAATAGTTTGTGAAGAACTGGGATTAGATCTTCTTTGAAGGTCTAATAGAGCTCTGCACTAAGCCTATCTGGTCCTGGGCTTTTTTTGGTTGGGAGACTATTTTAATGACTGCCTCTATTTCTTTAGGGGATATGGGACTGTTTAGATCATTAACCTGATCTTGATTTAACTTTGGTACCTGGTATATGTCTAGAAACTTGTCCATTTCATCCAAGTTCTCCTGTTTTGTTGAGTATAGCCTTTTGTAGAAGGATCTGATGGTGTTTTAGATTTCTTCAGGATCTGTTGTTATGTCTCCCTTTTCATTTCTGATTTTGTTAATTAGAATACTTTCCCTATGCCCTCTAGTGTGTCTGGCTAAGGGTTTATCTATCTTGTTGATTTTCTCAACGAACCAGCTCCTCGATTAGTTGATTCTTTGAATAGTTCTTCTTGTTTCCACTTGGTTGATTTCACCCCTGTGTTTGATTATTTCCTGCCTTCTACTCCTCTTGGGTGAATTTGCTTCCTTTCGTTCTAGAGCTTTTAGGTGTGTTGTCAAGCTGCTAATGTGTGCTCTCTCTAGTTTCTTTTTTGAGGCACTCAGACCTATGAGTTTTCCTCTTAGGAATGCTTTCATTGTGTCCCATAAGTTTGGGTATGTTGTGGCTTCATTTTCATTAAACTCCAAAAAGTCCTTAATTTCTTTCTTTATTCCTTCCTTGACCAAGGTATCATTGAGAAGAGTGTTGTTTAGTTTCCACGTGTGTGTTGGCTTTCTATTATTTATTTTGTTATTGAAGATCAGGCTTAGTCCATGGTGATCTGATAGGATGCATGGGACAATTTCAATATTTTTGTATCTGTTGAGGCCTGTTTTGTGACCAATTATGTGGTCAATTTTGGAGAAGGTACCGTGAGGTGCTGAGAAGAAGGTATATCCTTTTGTTTTAGGATAAAATGTTCTGTAGATATCTGTCAGATCCATTTGTTTCACAACCTCTGTTAGTTTCACTGTGTCTCCTTTTAGTTTCTGCTTCCATGATCTGTCCATTGGTGAAAGTGGTGTGTTGAAGTCTCCCACTATTATTGTGTGAGGTGCAATGTGTGCTTTGAGCTTTACTAAAGTTTCTTTAATGAATGTGGCCGCCCTTGTATTTGGAGCATAGATATTCAGAATTGATAGCTCCTCTTGGAGGATTTTACCTTTGATGAGTATGAAGTGCCCTTCCTTTTCTTTTTTGATGACTTTGGGTTGGAAGTCTATTTTATTAGATATTAGGATGGCTACTCCAGCTTGTTTCTTCATACCATTTGCTTGGAAAATTGTTTTCCAGCCCTTCATTCTGAGGTAGTGTCTATCTTTTTCTCTGAGATGAGTTTCCTGTAAGCAGCAAAATGTTGGGTCCTGTTTGTATAGCTAGTCTGTTAGTCTATGTCTTTTTACTGGGGAGTTGAGTCCATTGATATTAAAAGATATTAGGGAGAAGTAATTGTTGCTTCCTTTTATTTTTGTTGTTAGAGTTGGCATTCTGATCTTGTGGCAGTCTTCTTTTAGGTTTGTTGAGGGATTACCTTCTTGCTTTTTCTAGGACGTGGTTTCCGTCCTTGTATTGGTTTTTTTCTGTTATCCTTTGAAGGGCTGGATTCGTGGAAAGATAATGTGTGAATTTGGTTTTGTTGTGGAATACTTTTGTTTCTCCATCTATGGTAATTGAGAGTTTGGCTGGGTATAGTAGCCTGGGCTGGAATTTGTGTACTCTTAGTTTCTGTATAACATCTGTCCAGGTCCTTCTGGCTTTCATAGTCTCTGGTGAAAAATCTGGTGTAATTCTGATAGGCTTGCCTTTATATGTTACTTGACATTTTTTCCTTACTGCTTTTAGTATTCTATGTTTATTTAGTGCATTTGTTGTTCTGATTATTATGTGCCTTGAGGAATTTCTTTTCTGGTCCAGTCTAT
Source organism: Mus caroli (assembly GCF_978045245.1). Lineage (NCBI taxonomy): Eukaryota > Metazoa > Chordata > Mammalia > Rodentia > Muridae > Mus > Mus caroli. The sequence goes on from NW_028227269.1 coordinate 35,299,280, forward strand.
TTGGAGTTCTGTAGGCTTCTTGTATGTTCATGGGCATCTCTTTCTTTAGATTTGGGAAGTTTTCTTCTATAATTTTGTTGAAGATATTTGCCAGTCCTTTGAGTTGAAAATCTTCATTCTCATCTTCTATTATCTGTAGGTTTGGTCTTCTCATTGTGTCCTGGATTTCCTGGATGTTTTGAGTTAGGATCTTTTTGGATTTTGTATTTTCTTTGATTGTTGTGTTGATGGATGTTCTCTATGGAGTCTTCTGCACCTGAGATTCTCTCTTCCATCTCTTGTATTCTGTTGCTAATGCTCGCATCTATGGTTCCAGATTTCTTTCCTAGGGTTTCTATCTCCAGCATTGCCTCAATTTGGATTTTCTTTATTGTGTCTACTTCCCTTTTTAGGTCTTGGACAGTTTTATTCAATTCCATCACCTGTTTGGTCTGGTTTTCCTGCAATTCTTTAAGGGATTTTTGTGCTTCATCTTTAATGTCTTCTACCTGTTTAGCACTGTTCTCCTGTATTTCTTTAAGTGTGTTATTAAAGTCCTTCTTGATGTCCTCTACCATCATGAGATATGCTTTTAGATCCGGGTCTAGATATTCTGTTGTGTTGGGGTGCCCTGGACTGGGTGAAGTGGGAGTTCTGGGTTCTGATGATGGTGAGTGGTCTTGGTTTCTGTTAGTAAGATTATTAAGTTTACCTTTCGCCATCTGGTAATCTCTGGAGTTAGTTGTTATAGTTGTCTCAGTTTAGAGATTGGAGCAGAGGCTGTGTTCCACTCACCAGAAGTCTTAAGATCCCGTGGCCAGTGTGGTGGGTAGCTGGTGGATGTCAGCCGACTCTGCGCCCTAGCTACCCCGGTGCTTTTCGGGCCGGAAGGGGCTTGTGCCCCTACTCAGTCCGGTTTTCTGCTTCCCTAACTAATGCAGTCTCAGGTCCTGTGTGATTGGATTGGAGCAGAGGCTGTGTTCCACTCACCAGAAGTCTTAAGATCCCCTGGCGGGTGTCCTGGGTAGCTGGCGGGTGTCAGCTGACTCTGTGCCCTAGCTACCCTGCTGCTGGTCAGACCGGAAGGGCATGGCAATTCTTCTTAAAAAGAATTGGAGCGCTATAATTTTATCTTATTCTCCTTTAAATAAACTGTTCATATAAATTTTTAAAACAATTATGATCAAAATATTTTTATGAACATATTTAAAATTAGATCAATTTCATCTGTAAGTAAAAATAGATCCACCTATAAAAATAACTGCATCAAACACCTATAAAAACAAACTGACTCTTTTCTAAAGAGCACTGGGATTTCCAGGTGGTTCCATGGTTCAGAAGACAGAACGCATAGGTCCTTTGTAAACTACCTAAGGAGTCTTAGCACAAGAAAATAATGTCTTCTCTGTTTTCTTTTCTTATGCTGTTATATGTAATAAGTTACCATCAAGTACTAAGGAAAGACATCTCACCCTAAAACATGAATTAGACTAGTTAATAAGAGGTTTGTGGAACTTTTTTTTAAATGTAAAACTCCCAAATAATGGTTGAAGTCTATAGCAATGCTTTCATTTTTATTTTTATAAAGCTATATCATGGCCTTCTTCTGCATTCCACAAACACTATCACGGATTACAATAAATCCCATTTTTTAAAACAGGGTATATACTACAGTTTGATGACATACCCAGCATTTAATTAAATGAGAAACTATTTTGGATACAACTATCTCACCAATGCTTCCTCCTGACTCCTGACCTTGACCACTGAGTTTATTCACCATTTTTTGGTGGTTTTTTTTTTGTTGTTGTTGTTGGTGGTGGTGTTGTTTTTGTTTTTTGGAGCTCCCTGGTCTGGTTGCTTGCAGTGATCACCCACCAAATGCATGCAGATGCTTTTCCTCCGTGTTTAGGTTTCCATATCTCTAAGAAGAAAATTTTTGCTCACTGTAAATAAAACATAACTTGCTACATTCTGTACTTGAAAATAGTTTTGATTTTATCAGTATGTAGATATTTACTGATTTTTAAACCATATTGAATATTGGCAACATTGGAGTAAGGATTTTTCTGTGTTCATTGGTATGTCTCTAATTTTTTTTGAATGATCTATATATTTAGAATTCTTATGAGTTAAAAACACTGGGCTTAAAATATCAATGTACATCACTATAAGTGCAGAGCATCAAGGTAATTATCAATCAAGATATATCCCTTGAAGATATGCAGTGCATTGCTTACATGAGTATAAGAATTCACTGTTTTGACTGTTTGAACTAATTGATAGTCATTCTTAAATTTATGTGTAACTTAAACGCTATGTGGTTTTTCTTGAAGACACCTGTAAATCTAAGGTTAGTTTGAAATGGATTGCTAGAAAAATTTTCTCATGGGTCATGTGTAGTCCGGATCACACATCAAGTCAAAACTAGGGGTATAGATTCTGAACTTTTATTCATTACTTGTCAAAAGAGAAATGCTAGAAAGAAAAGTTTAGAACAGGTTTTAATAGATGTTCATATATTGTTCATAGGAAAAGAAAAAAAATTTTTCCTACCACTAAAATGCCTGTTTTGAAGTTGTCAGTATGTTTTCAGATAGCTTGGCTGTTAGCCAACATTGATTGTTAGTAGTTTGGTATGAAGAACACCATCTGTGCAGAATGGAAGTCTCTTATGAAAAAGGACTGATAATTACATTCTTCACAGGTGCTGTTAAAGTGAAATCAGGTGTCAAGCTTACAATTGCCTAAAAGGCTATGATATGCTAAGAAAGAATGGTTTGCCATATTGTGAAATGGGATTTAAGCATAACTTTTAAGCATTCCGGTCTTCGGGTGCTGCAAAGGTCAGACTACTTAGCAAGCTGTAAAACTCTCGAACTCCTTCCGCCATCAACAGTGAAAGAAAGCTTTATTTTGAATCAAGGATAAAGGCCAGATCAAAGTTATTACATTTCCTCGCTAAAAACCTTTCCGATTACATCATTTCCCCCAGAAAAGTTGGTAAAAAGTAACAGAGTTGAACACTCTGATGATTTAACCTTACATACAAAAATTAATTTGTAAAATAATCAAAATTAGTCCCCCACAGTTATTAATAGGAACTCATTATATCATTGTAGAAAATAGAATTCAACATAGTTTTTCAATATTGGCTAAGAGCGTTCAATTTCACTTGACTGTTGGAACTATCACAAGCCTTCTTGGTGTGAGGATAGATGCTGATACTACAACAAGAACTTCACTACTACTTATGAATCTTCCTTTATCACTATCAGGGATTATTTAACATTCTGTTACAACATTTTCAACATTTTATGCCACTTAGCTCTCAGCACAAATTTATCAGTTATTAGTTAAGTATTCACTGGTGCTTCACACCAGGTCACCCGAAACCTACACAGTTAAATTATCTTTGCCATAAGTGGCAGAGGCAGGCCTTAACATGTCTGATTCGGTTATTTCCTAAAACCTTTCTTTCAGTTATTTGGAAAAAAGAAGTTTTTTTTTCTTAATATAAATATATAAGGTAGAAGAGTTGTTCTTATTATCTCATCCAATCTCAAAAGATGTCATTAACATAGGAAACAATTATATATTGATATACTACTTGGTTATAGCCAAAACTATAGCCATTGTTATCAAAGCAAATAAGCAAGATGTTTAAAGTTTTCTCTTTCATGACATATCTGTTGATGTTGTTAAAATTAGGAACTTAAATCAAGATGCTTTTCTGTTCTTAAGGATTATTTTAATTAACATATACCAACTCTATATGTGGAAATGTGTGATGTTTCCATACACTTGTGAATTTTGTGGGATGATTGTTCAATAATCAGGTAATTAGCATACCTGAAATAATCAAGCTTGTGGAATTTGCATATCTGCTGCATCATATATTTATCATGCCTCTCTTCTCCCTCGGCTACTTTGAAATATGTGGTATTTACTGTTGACTGTAATCCCCTAGTTGGGCAAAAATACACTGAAACTTATGCCTAACTATGACTTTGTACCACCTCATTACATTGTTTTACTACTACTTTTCAAAATAATAATAGTTTCTTTGGAATCCAGAGTTCCCACTACTGTGTGTGCATACCTGCTAAGTTTACATGATCAGTATCCGTTAAACATTTATGTCTTAAGAGTATGGTCCTGGACTGGTGCCATTCAGAAGTAGTGGGGCCTTTGAGAAGATCTGCTGAGGCAAACCCCTAAAGGATGTAATCACTATGACAACATGCTATCTTACTTCTTGTCTGAAGTTTGCAATTTTGTGCCACTAGGTTCCTTACCAATATGGGCAACTTAGACAATACCCATCACAGGGCTATTAGATTTCTAAAACAGGTTTCAAACCAAAAAAACTCTTGTTAATGGTCTTAGGTATTCTGTTATAGATATGGAAAACTGGTAAAAATAACCCCCAAAGAATTATGTGTGAGACATCCACAGATCCACATCTATTGTAACAGAAATTGCTCATGTATCCATCAATAGATGAGTGAAATTTTAAAAGAAAGATAGTGTGTGTACATAAAACATACTATTTGGTGGCAAAGGGAACAAAATTCTGTAATTTGGGTCAGTATGGGTAAGGATGGATAGTATTATGTAATTATATTCTTCACAATGCCACTCTTATTAGGTTTATTTTAGATATTAAATTTCAGAAAAATTCTTGTTTCTTATTCTGTACTGTATTGCTGCTTACTCCATATCATATTAGAACTATCTAGTAAAAACTGAAATTTTTTTCTCCTGAACATAGTGATATAAAAATAATTGTCAGAGTCCAGAAAACTAACAAGTGTACCATGAAATCAGAACAAATTTGTCGTGTATATGGATATATATATATATATATCATATATATGCATGTGTATATATGATAAGAATAAATAAAAAACAGGTTGTCAACTTTATCCCCCCAGGAACTTATTCAACTATATTTAATATGCATTATATGTTTTTTATTTCCTTTTCTTTTTATTAGTTATTTTCTTCACTTACATTTCAAATGATATCCTCTTTAAGTTTCCTCTCCGAAAGTAAAGTACCCTATTCCCTCCCCACCCCACCCCCGCTCCCCAACCCACACACTCCTGCTTTCTAGTCCTGGCATTCCCCTATACTGGGGAATATAATCTTCTCAAGACCAAAAGCCTCTCCTTCCATTGATGGCTGCCTAGGGCATCCTCTGCTACATATGCAGGTAGAGACATGAGCTCTGGGGGTACTGGTTAGTTCATATTGTTGTTCCACCTATAGGGTTGCAGAAGCCATCAACTCCTTGGATCCTTTCTCTAACTCCTTCATTGGTTTTCTGTAGTCCAACTTCTTGAGGTCTTTGTATACATTGGATATTAGTCCCCTATCAGATTTACAATTGGTAAAGATCTTTTTCCAATCTGTTGGTGGCCTTTTTGTCTTATTGACAGTGTCCATTACCTTACAGAAGCTTTGCAATTTTATGAGGTCCCATTTGTCGATTCATGATCTTACAGCACAAGTCATTGCTGTTTTGTTCAGAAATTTTTCCCATATCTTCAAGGCTTTTCCCCACTTCCTACACTATAAGTATCAGTGTCTCCGGTTTTATGTGGAGTTCCTTGATCAACTTAGAGTTGAGCTTTGTACAAGGAGATAAGAGTGGATCAATTTGCATTCTTCTACATGAAAACCACCAGTTGAGCCAGCATCATTTGTTGAAAATGATGTCTTTTTACCATGGGATGGTTTTAGTTCCCTTGTCAAAGATCAAGTAACCATAGATATGTGGATTCATTTCTGGGCCTTCAATTCTATTCCATTGATCTACCTGTCTGTCACTGTACCAATATCAAGCAGTTTTATTTTTTTTTAATCACAATTGCTCTGTAGTATAGCTTGACGTCAGGGATGGTGAATCCAACCAGAGATTCTTTTATTGTTGAGAATAGTTTTTGCTATCCTAGGTTTTTTGTTATTGCAGATGATTTTGCAAATTGCCTTTTTTTTTCAAGACAGGGTTTCTCTCTATAGCCCTGGCTGTCCTGGAACTCAGTTTGTAGATCAGGCTGGCCTCGAACTCAGAAATCTGCCTGCCTCTGTGCCACCATGCCCGGCACAAATTGCCCTTTCTAACTCTGTGAAGAATTGAATTGGAATTTTGATGGTGATTGCATTGAATCTGTAGATTGCTTTCAGTAAGATAGCTATTTTTACCATATTAACCATGCTAATTCATGAGCATGAGAGATCTTTCCATCTTCTGAAATCTTCCATTTCTTTCTTCAGAAACTTGAAGTTCTAATCATAGAACTCTTTCACTTCTTTAATTAGAGTCACACCAAGGTATTTTATATTATTTGTGACTATTGTGAAGGATGTTGTTTCCCTAATTTCTTTCCCAGCCTGCTTATCCATTGTGTAGAGAAAGGCCACTGATTTGTTTGAGTTAATTTTATAACCAGCTTCTGCTCTGAAATTGTTTAGCAGGTTTAGGAGTTCTCTGGTGAAATTTTTAGGGTCACTTATATATACTATCACATCATCTCCAAATAGTGATATTTTGACTTCTTCTTTTCCAATTTGTATCCCTTTGATCACCTTTTATTGTATAATTGCTCTGGCTAGGACTTCAAGTACTATATTGAATTTGTAGGAAGAAAGTGGGCAACCTTGTCTAGTCCCTGAATTTAGTGGGATTGCTTCAAGATTCTCTCCATTTAATTTGATGTTGTTTTTATTATGTTTAGGTATGGGCCTTGAATTCCTGATATTTCTAAGATTTTTATCATGAATGACTGTTGGATTTTGTTAAATGCTTTCTCAGCATCTCATGAGATGATCATGTGGTTTTTGTCTTTGAGTTTGTTTATATAGTGGATTAAGTTGATGGTGTTCCATAAATTAAGCCATCCCTGCATTCCTGGGATAAAGCCTACTTGATCATGATGGATGATCATTTTGATGTGTTCTTGAATTCAGTTTGCAGAGAACTTTGTTGAGTATTTTTGCATCGATATTCATAAGGGAAATTGGTCCAAAGTTCTTTTTTTTGTTGGGTCTTTGTGTGGTTTAGGTATCAGAGTAATTGTTGCTTCATGGAATGAATTGAGTAGAGTAATTTCTGTTTCTATTTTGTGAAGTAGTTTGAGGAGAATTGGAATTAGATCTTCTTTGGAGGTCTGATAGAACTCTGTACTAAACACATCTGGTCCTGGGCTTTTTTTGGTTGGGAGACTATTAATGACTGTTTCTATTTCTATAGGGGATATGGGACGGTTTAGGTCATTAATCTTATCCTGATTTAACTTGGTACCTGGCATCTGTTTATGAAATTGTCCATTTCATCCAGGTTTTACAGTTTTGTTGAGAATAGGCTTTTGTAGTAGGATATGATGATGTTTAGGATTTCCTCAGGTTCTGTTACTATGTCTCCAGTTTCGTTTTTGATTTTATTAATTAGGATACTCTCACTATGCCCTCTAGTTAGTGTGGCTAAGGGTTTATCTATCTTGTTGATTTTCTCAAAAAACCAGCTCCTGGTTTGTTTGATTCTTTGTATAGTTCTTTTTGTTTCCACTTGGTTGATTTAAGCCCTAAGTTTGATTATTTCCTGCTGTCTACTCCTCTTGGGTGAATTTGCTTCCTTTTGTTCTAAAGCTTTTAGGTGTGCTGTCAAGCTCATAATATATGGTTTCTCTGGTTTCAGAGCTATGAGTTTTCCTCTTAGGACTGCTTTCATTGTGTCCCATAAGTTTGGGTATGTTGTGGCTTCATTTTCATTAAACTCTAAAAATATCTTTAATTTTTTCTTTCTTCCTTCCTTTCTTCCTTCCTTCCTTCCTTCCTTCTTTCCTTCCTTCCTTCCTTCCTTCCTTCCTTTCTCTCTCTCTCTCTTCCTTCCTTCCTTCCTTCCTTTCTTTCTTTCTTTCTTTCTTTCTTTCTTTCTTTCTTTCTTTCTTTCTTTTCTTTCTTTCTTCCTTCCTTCCTTCCTTCCTTGATCAAGTTATCATTGAGTAGAATGTTGTTCAGCTCCCACTTGAATGTTGGCTTTCTATTATTTATGTTATTACTGAAGAGTAGCCTTAGTCTGTAGTAATCTGACATCATCCATGGAATTGTTTCAATATTTTTGTATCTGTTGAAATCTGTTTTGTGACCAATTATATGGCCCATTTTGGAGAAGGTACTGTGAGGTGCCTAGGTGAAGTTATATCCTTTTGTTTCAGGATAAAAAGTTCTGTAGATATCTGTTAAATCCATTTGGTTCATAACTTAGTTTCACTGTTTCTCTCTTTAGTTTCTGGTTTCAAGATATGTTCATTTATGAGAATGGGGTGTTGAAGTCTCCCACTATTATTTTGTGAGGTGCAATGTGTGCTTTGAGCTTTACTAAAGTTTCTTTAATGAATGTGGATGCCCTTGCATTTGGAGCATAGATGTTCCAAGTTGAGAGTTCATCTTGGTACATTTTACCTTTGATGAGTATGAAGTGCCCCTCCTTGTCATTTTTTGGTAACTTTCGGTTGGAAGTCAATCTTATTCAATATTAGAATGGCTACACCAGCTTTTTTCTTGGGGCCATTTGCTTGGAAAATTGTTTTCCAACCTTTTACTTTGAGGTAGTGTCTGTCTTTGTCACTGAGGTGGGTTTCCTGTATGCTGCAAAATGATGGGTTCTGTTTATGTACCCAGTCTGTTAGTCTATGTCTTTTTATTGGGGAATTGAATCCATTGATACTAAGAGATATTAAGGTAAAGCAATTGTTGCTTCCTGCTATTTTTGTTTTTAGAGTTGGGGTTATGTTTTGAGGCTTTATTTTAGGTTTGTTGAAGGATTACTTTCTTGCTTTTTATATGTTATAATTTCCCTTCTGTGTTGGTGTTTTCCCTTTATTATCCTTAGAAGGGCTGGATTCATGGAAAGGTACTGTGTGAATTTGGTTTTGCCATAGAATACTTTGTTTTCTCCATCTATGGTAATTGAGAGTTTTGCTGGGTTTAGCAGCCTGGGCTGACATTTGTGTTCTCTTAGGATCTGTATAACATCTGTCCAGGATCTTCTGGCTTTCATAGTCTCTGGTGAGAAGTCTGGTGTAATTCTAATAGATCTGCCTTTATATGGTACTTGACCTTTTTCCCTTACTGCTTTTAATAATTTGACTTTATTTAGTGTAATTTCTGATTATTATGTGCCAGGAGTAATTTCTCTTTTGGTCCAGTCTATTTGGAGTTCTGTAAGCTTCTTGTATGTTCATGGGCATCTCTTTCTTTAGGCTAGGGAAGTTTTCTTCTATAATTTTGTTGAAGATATTATTAGCCCTTTAAGTTGAAAATCTTTATTCTCATCTATACCTAATATCCTTATGTTTGGTTTTTCATTGTGTTCTGGATTTCCTGGATGTTTTGAGTTAGGATCTTTTTGCATTTTCATTTTCTTTGACTGTTGTGTCCATGTTTTCTATGGAATCTTCTGCACCTGAGATTCTCTCTTCTATCTCTTGTATTCTGTTGATGATGCTTGCATCTATGGCTCCTGATTTCTTTCCTAGGATTTCTATCTCCAGAGTTCTCTCCTTTTTGCTTTTCTTTATTGTTTCTACTTCCATTTTTAGCTCTTGGGTGGTTTTGTTCAATTCCTTCACCTCTTTAGCTATGTTTTCCTGTAATTCTTTAAGGGATTTTTGTGTTTCCTCTTTAAGGACTTCTTCCTGTTTAGCAGTGTTCTCCTGTTTTTCTTTAAGGGACTCATTAATGTTCTTCTTAAAATCGTCTACCAGCATCATGAGATATGATTTTAAACCTGAATCTTGCTTTTCTAGTGTGTTGGGGTATCCAGGACTCACTGCGGTAGGAGTACTGGGTTCTGTTGATGCTGAGTGATCTAACAAAGGTTTCTATTAGTAAGATTCTTACTTTTGCCTTATGCTATCTTGTAATCTCTAGTGTTAGATGTTCTAGCTGTCTCCGACTGGAGCTTGTTCCATCTGTGAGTCTGTTAGCCTCTGTCAGCACTCCTGGGAGACCATCTCTCTCCTGAGTAACTGGGGTCAGAGCACTCACTGCAGGTAAGCTCTCCTCTGGTGGGGAAGGTGCATAGAGTACTGAAAGTCCCACACAGAAAGGCCTGGAAGGTACCTGTGCAAGAAGCTCTGTTGCTTCTGTGGCCCATGCACTCTCCTGGGTGAATTGGTCTCTGAGGGAGCCAGGATAGAAAATGTTGATCTCACCTGAGTCTTGGGTGTCTGGGCACTTGCTCTAGGCAACCTCTCCTCTTATGGGAAGATGCACAGAGGACTGAAAGTCAGCTCCACCTCTGGCTGAGGTCGAAGGCCTAAAGGGACCCTGTCTAAGAAGCTCTGTTGCTTCTGTGTCTAGCATGCTCTCCAGCGTGGACTAGTCTCTGAGAGCTGTGGGATAGAAGATCAGGTTGTCAATTTTAAATGGATGAAGAATGGAGAGAGTTGAAGGAAGGAAAGGAAAAGGTAGAGATAATGAAATTATATTTTAATTTAAGTACATGTCAAGAAAAAGAATTAAATATCTAAAGGAAATATAGAAAAATCATGAGACATACCATTGGATATTGCTATTTGGATTTAAGACTTATGCACATATGCTGAGTCATACTCTCTGGAGCCAGACTCAACAGTCCATGAACCTACTAAAAAGAACAACAGATTCCCCAAAACAGTAGTCTTAATTATCATGTGATGATCAACAACAATTGTGAAATGCTATATTGCAGAAATTCATTTTTAAATCTCAGATTATTATTTGATCATTCACAAAATTGTTCTCTTATTTTGATGATTGATATAGTCTATTTTCTAAAATTTAAATATATTTGAACTGGCTTTACTACATGTTTCACTTATCTTAGGTCACCTACTTAAAATTTGGAGAATTTATATTTGGCTGTTGAAACAATTACAATGATTTTTTTTTTAAACTCCACAAGATATGTGAGTCACCGAAATCAATCTTCTCTAATTCAGAAGATACCAACACTCATTAGGAACATTTTAATATGCATAAATTTAAAAGCAGAAACTGTTATGTAAATATTTTATGTATAAAATGAATTTTCATTTAGTATTGATAATACTTCTTACCAGCTGAAAATACATACACATGAGCACATATGAATGATCATAATAAGCTTTTGATTTACATCTCATTATTTAAACATATTTGGCATTATTAAGGTATCCAAGTGCCAAAAGTCTACTGAAAGCACAAACATGGGAGCAGAAGGGAGTGATTATATTCTTGTATCACAGAGCAACGTGAAATGTATACTTAAGCTAATGTCAATAAAATTCATGTTACTAAATGTAAAACACATCAGAGAAAAATTTCGTCATTCTATAAAACATATACCAAAAATATTAATAAAAGCATAGTCTCTATATTTTTAATGCACCAATAACTCATTCAAAGTGGAGTTGCTGTTTGGCAGTAGGGAATTCTATTAAATTATAAAAACAACATCTTGGGTGGTTCTATTATTTTTCTGAAGTCATAAATACATAAAGATTTTTCAAAATATCTTCCCTAGTAGTTCAAAATTAAGTAAAAGAAAGTCTTGTACACTCAGCACACTTTATGTCTATTTCAAGTTGCACCCCTTCCAACATCAGGCCCTGAGGAGCATCATAAGAATAGGGATAGAACGAACAGTATAAAAAGTGAAAATTACAGATTCCTGCTGATGTCTTAGTTCACTGCATAAGAGCAAAACACAATTTCATAAAAACACAGATCTTACTAGATATCCATCATTTCAAGTTCAAGCAAAGATAACCTGACATCCTTTAAATCCACATTCTAGGAAGTAAATTGTCTAAAAATATTCTAATAAAATAGGTAAAGCCAGCTCCTTCTGTGTCCCACTGACCATGATATTACTTAATGAAGAATGACAGAGAAATATATCTAAGTAGTGAGAAATACTTGCATTCTAAAACTCTTTATGTTTACTGTGTACTCTTAAACAGTTTCCTATTTCATACTAGGCTATCCATAGAATTTAGTTGTGTTTTCCAAATTTTATACATATTAGCTTGCCTCTTGAAATTAATATCAATATCAATAAATTAATATTAATATCAAATTAATATCGATATTAATAAGTTAATATTAATTAATATGCAACCTGACATCAATTTTGTGGGAGAAGTTGCACCATGCTATTGCAAAGAATAAATAAGATTTATTTATTAAATATTTAGTCAAATATTTATTCAAATAATATTTAAACAAATATTTAAATAATATTTAAACAAATAATTGATACTTAAATATTTGAATAATTATTAAAATTAAACAAATGGTCAGTTAGATAGCAATGAAGTTTTGGATTTTGAATTCTTTTAGCTCATCTTAATTTTCCCCCTAAATTATATTTCTATTAATTATTTTGGAATTTCACATAATGCACTATGATCACTGTTGTTTCCCAATCCTCTGAGGTGCATGATTCGACCTTCATCTTCTCCCTTCTCTGCCTTCCCCAAATACACTAAATTCACTGTGTGTTGCCCAAATAGTCACTGGAGCTTGGTTGACTCTCAGTGGATAACTGAGTCCTTCTCAAACCCCTGCAAGAAGCTATCAGCTATGAAGAGCTGAAACTTCAGCATCTTTATCATACATTTTAAGAGCAAACTTCAAAAGCTTCCTGTCTGGACTGTTTTTGCTGTTGTTTGTTTGTTTTTGCTTTTTTTTTTCAGTGTGGGGTTAGGTTATCATAGAAGCTTTCAATATCTCTCATTTTCAGTTCAGAGTCTATGATCATTGATACCACTGCAAAAGAAATTTCTTAAATTAAGGATGGACTATCCAGAGACTACCCCACCCAGAGATCCATCCCATAATCATCTACCAAACCCAGACACTATTGCATATGCCAGAAAGATTTTGCTGAAGGGACCCTGTTACAGCTGTCTCATATGAGGCTATGCCAGTGCCTGGAAAATACAGAAGTGGATGCTCACAGTCATCTATAAGATGGAACACAGGGCCGCCAATCGAGAAGCTAGAGAAAGCACCCAAGGAGCTGAAGAGGTCTGCAACCCTATAGGTGGAACAACAATATGAACTAACCAGTACTCCCCAGAGCTCATATCTCTAGCTGCATATGTAGCGGAAGATGGCTTAGTTGGCCATCACAGGGAAGAGAAGCCCCTTGGTATTGCAAACTTTATATGCCCCAGTACAGGGGATTGCCAGGACAAAGAAGCAGGAGTGGGTGGCTAGGGGAGCAGGTTGGAGGGTGAAGGGTGGAGGGAGGGTATAGGGAACTTTCCGAATAGCATTTGAAATGTATATAAAGAAAATATCTAATATAAATAAATTAATTAATTAATAAATTAATAAACTTGAAAGCAAATTTAGTTTGTGCATATTTAAAGTGAATGATTCAGTAGTAAAACCCTCTAACATGATTTAAATTAACATGGCTTAAAGCAAAAAACTTTCAATTAGACTTCCTAAGATAAGAAATGTTGCACTATATACAGCACCTGTATGTAGAAGACAACTTCTTTGAGGTCATAGAAGTTTTATCCCACCCACACCAAGTCTGTGAGGGAACTTAATGGCTTAATATTGCTTGACCTCCTTATAACTGAATTGTGTTATTAATTTACATTATTATCTACTCATTGGAAAAATAAAAACGTGAGAATGACTTGTTAGAAAGCAGTGTCTCCAGTGTCTCCTGCTTTCAATTCTTACAAATAATTACAATTTTGTCCAAGATTCTACCTCAGTGTGTGACTTGGGGATGTCCTTTCAAGGAACAGCCTTTTTGTTATCTCAGAGTAGCTTTAGATTTTTAATATGATTTATTCTTCTGCATGTAAAGAAGTCCTGCCATGCCTAAGTGCTGTCCCAAAGGTATAGGTTTAATGTAAAAACTTGAACACTTTACTTTCATAGTCATAACTAAGTCCATAGTTAACACTGCCTTTTTAGCATCTCATTTTTAGTTTCACAGAAACATCATGTCTATTCACATCACATGACAGAGACTGGAAATAACTGATGAATACAGAGGGGGGGAGGGGTTCTGTCTGTTTATGTTAAAATACTCATCCTCTGACTCTTTGGTTTCCCATAACTACAAGTCAATTTATGGCTCTTCACATATGTGCAGACAAAGGCTTTATGTCTGTACAAACACCAGCACCTTAGATCCTATACATTTACTTAATTAGGAGAGGGAAAAAAAGCTGAGAAAATAAGAAATGAAAACAGAGTATTCTTCAAAGAAGATTGACAGGATGTTTAGGTGTTAGCCTAACTTAGGTGAGGTCACAGATTTCAGATCTCCTGTGATACAGAGGGGTCCCAGATTCTCTGAAGTTAGTTTGATGCAAACAATGCATATGTATGACCTAACAGATATAAACAGTGAGGCTTTGTAGCTGAACCTGTGTGTCACCCTTCTTTCCAGTTCCTTGGTGTTTTGAATCTAGATTGAAGACTATTAGAAATAAAATGACCTGGCTTATTGCTTGATCTAGACTCACAATGATTTTATTTTCCTTCAATGTATTTAATTCATTTTGACAAATTTGTTTAACTTTTTCTGCAATTAATAGGTAGCAAACTAAAATCTATATACATTCAAAGACACACACACGCACACATAATTGCCATGTAATATTTCTCTTTTATCTTTTAGACATTTTAAAATCTCTACAATTTTACCTTTTTGTTCTGTTCTGTTTTGCTTTGCTTTGCTTTCCTTTTTTGTTTGTTGTTTTGTTTTGTTTTGCTTTGTTATGTTGTCTAGATATGATGAGAGATGATGCCTCAGGGAAAGGAACAGAGGAAAGGTTTCCTTGTTGGGCCTGGAATGCAAACAGATAAACCAATGCTGTGGAAAAATCTCTCATGTATTTGGGAGATATGTAATTAAGACAATAAGTGGAACTTAATACAAAGTGGGATTTTCAGCATTTTAATTCCTATTAGATCAAATTTATCAATATGCAAAAAGCATAAATAAAAAAGAAGGAAAGAACAGAAATGCCTAGCATGTTAATGGAGATTGTTCTTTAAGACACAATAACTACTGGAATCTCAGGAATGGAGGAGCTGCCTGTGCAAAGCCACAGCAGCATTGTATGGGGGAGCTGTGGAAGGTTAAGACTTCAGTTCAAGAAGCAATCTCAGTAAGAGAGCTGAATTCTGAACTGCCTCTTAATATCTTCCATCACTT
The DNA here is from genome assembly GCF_978045245.1 of Mus caroli. NCBI lineage: Eukaryota > Metazoa > Chordata > Mammalia > Rodentia > Muridae > Mus > Mus caroli. The sequence continues at coordinate 35,314,485 of NW_028227269.1, forward strand.
CTCCAAAAGTAGATGTGATTTATTAAAGATAATGGTGATCACATTAACCATATGACTCTTCTACTGAAACCCTGGTGGAATCTCACAATGAAATGTCTTAACACCCCCCCCACCCTTCCTCTGCTAACTCATCCTTCAAGTATATATCACACAGATGCCTTTACAGTTTGAATAAGAAATGTCTCAAATAGACTCACATGCTAAATTCTTGATCCACAACATAAGGCACTAATTTTGGAGGTGATGAACATTGAGTAGATTGGCCTGTGAGGAAGGATGTGTTACTAGGCTTACATGTTTACACATGGTCACTGACATGTTCCTTATGAGCTCTCTGCCTCCAGTTGCTGTGGTCAGAGTAGGCTCTGCCACAGCTTTCTCTACCATGATGACCTTTTTACTAGGAGTCCAAAAGCAGTAAAAACAAAGACCAGACATTTCTATACCTTTTAGTAAAGTAAGTCATTCTGTCTTTTAATCCCTTTGGCTAGGTCTTTTGATCTCAGCTAAGGAGAGGTAATTATAACAGATGATATGTTTGGATTTCTAGTATAGTTTCTTTACACTAATAAGGGAAGAAATACATATTTCTATTAAATAGATTAAAAACTGCATTTTTCTTAATATTATCAATCTATAAGCAAATTAATCACTTTTATTTATCCACTGTTACTTCTTACATAGTCTAGAACTAATTTATAATTACTCGTCAGTAAAAAAAATGAATGAAATATAGTGGAAATAATTAAATAAGTATGCTGAGAAAAATTACATAAAATTTAACATTTTGTATAGAAACAACTAAACATTAAAATAAGCATTATAAGCAATTGAATATTTTCTAGTTATTTAATAGTTATTTTAATAATAATTTTCTAGTTAGTTAATAGTTACTTCAACTATTACAGAAACATTTTTTATCAATCTTTGAATTGAGATAGCAATGTTTTCTTAAAATTGCCATAATAGCTATACATTTCAGGCGAACATTGACATTTCAATAGCATCAGATTTTGAGTGGAATTTGTTTTAAGATAAGGGTTAGTTCTACTTCATATATATAAATAGTACTTCCACTTCAATGCTATAAATACAGTTGTTCTTTGTGAACTTGGAGGAACTCATGATCACTCTGGCCATCTCCATGTTTTAAATGCTCACCATGGTGCTAGTTCAGATGAACTCTAACAGATGGCGAAACACCCATGCCCATGGAGGATGCCAGTGATGGTAAATAAAAACCCAGGCCCACACATATAAAAGTAATGTCTCCTAGACACTCTTCCTATTATAGTACACATCTCCACCTAAAAACATTCAGACACTTATAACTTCAATAAATCCCATACATATGTATTACCTCTTTCTAAATTATGTCCCATTTAACCTAGACCACTATATCCCACTAGATGCTTATGACAACATCCTAATGCTAAACTGCCTCTTCTCTCCATCTGGTTTAGCCTATCTGGCCTCATTATGACTGATAAGTGATAGTTCAGTTAATAGTCATAAATCCATTATCTCTATCACATTTTTGTTCTCATAGTTTGACAAAGTCAATGTTAATTATAGGATAGCTGGGCACTTCTCTCTTCCTCCACATAGAATTTAAATTTCCTTTAAGAAAACACATATTCATTCTTAATTCTATTATGGATGAAGCAATTTGTGAGTTTGGAGAGGAACAGAAAAGCAGAAATATGAATGTACAAGCTAATGGATGTCTACAGAAACCAGGTTTTGCATAGAGGATTATATTTAGTGCACTGAAATCATTCAAACTAATCCTAAATACAGAGAGGTATATCTATGGGACTTTTAATAAAAGCTTAAATCAGAGTGAATATTAAATCAGAGGTTTTTTATCAACTTGGTTAACAAAAATTTGATGGTTATAATTACCAAATTGATAGTACTTAGGGTTACCTAGGAAATAAATCTCTGGGTTTACCTATAGAGTGCTTGATTAGATTTGTTGAAGCAGAAAGACTTCCTTTAAAAAGATAGGGAATCTGATATAGTATTGGATGAGGGTAAGAGACTGAAGCCCTGAGGGCCAGCAGAAAGAATGGAAACAGGCAACCTTAGGAGGTAGGAGGTTGGGGGAACCCTCTAAAATGCACCAGAGATCTGGGAAGTGAGAGACTCTCAGGTCTCAAAGGGAGGGACCTTCCATGAAATGATAGTAGGGAGAGGGAATTTATAAAGCCCACCTTCAGCAGGAAGACAGGGCATCAAATGAGGGAGGGGGGAGCATCCCACAGTCACAACTCTAACCCATAATTGTTCCAGTCTGAAAGAATTACAGGGATGGAAATGGAGAGGAGCCTGAGGAAAAGAAGAACCAGCAATAGGCTGGAAGAGTGATCCAGTTCAAGGGGAGGTCTCAAGGCCTGACACTATCACTGAGGGAATGGAGTGCTCACAAGGGACTAGCTGGGCACTTCTCTCTTCCTCCACATAGAATTTAAATTTCCTTTAAGAAAACACATATTCATTCTTAATTCTATTATGGATGAAGCAGTTTGTGAGTTTGGAAGACTCACTCTGGAAGACCCAACAAGCAGCTGAAAGAGTCAGAGGAAGATAGATGCACCCAACCAATGGACAGAAACAGCTGGCTCCTGTTGTTGGATTAGGAAAAGACTGAAAGAAGCTGAGGAGGAGGGCAATCCTGTAGGAGGACCAGAAGTCTCAATTATTCTGGATCCCCCAAGATCTTTCAAACACTGGACCACCAAGGAGGCAGCATACACCAGATGATATGAGGCCACCAATACACCTACAGCAGAGGACTGCTGGATCTGTGTTCATTCAGATATGATGCACCTAACCTTCAAGAGACTGGAGGTCCCAGGGAGTTTAGAGGTCCAGTGGGGTGGGGGGTTGTGACATTCATGTGGAGACCGGGGGTTAGGGAGGAGGTATAGGATGTGGAGCAGTAAGATGATGGACAGACTGGGGGAATAACATATGAAGTGTAAAATTAATTAATTAATTAATTAAAATTTAAAAGGTGTGCAGTACCATTATAGAGATCAGCCAATTATCTACCAATGTGTGGACATACCTGTAAATTGTTGTCCAGTGTTGGTTGACATAGGAGAGCCAATTCCACTATGGGCAGTGCTAGCCTAGGAAGGTAGTTTTGAATTGTATCAAAAAAAACTGAGTATAAGGCCTGTCAATAAGCCATCAAGCAGTATTCTATCTCAGTTTTCTGTTTGAGATTATACCAGATTTCCCTCAATAATAGACTATCATCTTTAGAATTAAACAAGCCTGTTTCTCCCCTAAGTTGCTTTCTGTCAGAGCTTTTTCATCATAGGGACAAAAAAAAAAAAAAAAAAAAAGCACTAGAACAAGATCTTAATATCTAGTACTAGGAAACGACAAAAATCGGTAAAAACACCTTGTCCTATTTTAGACAAAAACTGGGGCCGCAGTGACCTGTAACTAGTAGAGAGGCATTCTTTAAATGGCACTTAGATTTTGCTGGAAAACGTATGAATTCTGACTTTAGTATTATCCACCCAAGTAGTGTGTTTCAGATAAAAGAAATGTATGCATTATAACTTAGCTTATAAAGCAATAGATTACTTTAGGCTTTTTCATACAACCTTAGTTTTGGTTAGCTCCTCTCACAAAAGCCCAGTTGCCAATATTGCCTCAGTTTACAGTAGAACTTCATATTCACTTCAACCCACCATGCTGTAATCTTGTCTGGCTTGAGCTAGTAGTAGAGTTACCCATAGATACATGTTTCTTTCCTTAAATTTTTATTGATTCCTTGTGAATTTCACACTGGAGTACATCACCAATTGAAGCACATCTATAATCTCACCCATCTCCTGTCCCTTCATATCCATCCTTCACCCTTGTAATCACCCCAAAGCTAACACAATAAGATAGAATAAAAAAAAAATACACAACAAACCCATCTTTTCATGGATGCTGTAATATGTCCTAGTGTGTTCCCAGTATACCTTTTTATCCATATAACTTTACTTGAAAATGTTTGTTCCAATGAGTCATTGGTCTATTTTGAGGCTTTGACATCAGCTACACTATCAATACTGGATCCTTACAGTGACTTCTCTCAGCTATCCTGTTGTTGCCCTGTGTCATCCAGATCAAAAGCTACAGGATCTGCAAGACAGACCCTTTCATTCACTCCAGCGAATCAAAGATTTGGTAGATGTTGGTATTGGTCAACTCAAAGCTGAAGTAGCTGAGTTGGTTAGCCCACCAGCTCACCAGCATCCATACCATCAGGGTAAGCTCTCCACTACTGTTCTGCCTAATATACCCACTGCCTTAGCTGAGAAGCAGCAGGGTCAACTCTCCTACCCTCAGGGCCAGCGTACCTGTAACTTGAACACTAGGCCAACTCTACTGTGCTGACAGGGCTAGGTACAGGGTCTACTCTCCAGAGTGCTGCATCTGGTGAAGGGCAGGGCCAATTCTTTTGTGTGTGATGGCTTGTGACCAGCTCAGTAGCGTTTCTGGCATCAGTCTATACCAGGAACATTTGTCTTGCTTGTGGTGATGATTTGTCCTGGGACATCAACACAGCCCCCTGCTACAATAGGATCATAAAGCAAGACATGGCTCCCAGAAGCAGTATGAACACAGAAGTCACCATGGTCTGAGGTGGAAGTACAGGCTGCCAATATCAGCATGACCCTCAGACATGGTGTCCAATGGCAATCCAGACCACAGATATTCACTTGGTCTTTGGTGGTAACTCAGGCCAAAGACATCAGCAGAGAGTCCAGCTTCAGCAGAACCAGAAACTCAGACATGGCTCTTGGTGGCAACCTGTGCCAGGACCTCACAATGGCCTCCTCATATCTTTCTTTTCCTCACTGCTGTTGAGTTTCCAGTTCCACAATTCTCCACCTTATACAAATCCCTTGGCTTAGTTTTCTCTTCTGTCTCTCCAATGCATACTCCATCTTTCTCATCAATCCATCATACATTGACCTATTTTACTGGCACCCCTGGCAGGTACTTGAGTGTCTTTTTTCATGCTGCTTCAGCTATTGATGCATGGTGCAGGTGCTTGGGTGTTTTTGCAACTTTTTTTTTTAAATCAACAAACAAATGAAAACAAACAAGATATCTTTTCATATATGAGTCATCATTCTTTGGCACAGTAATACAACGGAGAGCTATTCAGCACTAAAATTGAATGAGGTATTAACCCAAGAAAAACAATCACAGGAGGGAACTTTAATTTGACAGTTGTATGTAAGTTAAACCAGTCTTAAAGAGGACATATTGTAACTCCAAAATGATGATATCAGACAAACTTCAAGACAATGGCAATGATAAAATGCCTTTCCCAGCAGTGAAGGAGAAGAGGGAAGGACAAATAGGACCACAATGTTGTTTTAGGGCTATGAAACTATCTTTGTGGTATTGTCATGGTGGCTATCTGATGTGGTTACATAGTTCAAAACTCATTATTCAATATAAATGAAGATAAATGAAGTGGCTTTTGATATAAACCAAAGAAAGGCCTAGTTACAATATTCACAATAATAACAATATCCACTCATTTCCTTTTTTTCAGTTATCTTTATTATTAAGAGCTTGGGTGCTCTAATTTGTGAACTAGCTACATACAATTCCCCATGACTTCATTTTTATTTACCAAAGTTCTATCAATCACCAATCCATGGTCTTTCCCAGTTCTCATGATCCTTTGACTTTTTTGTAACTAACTATAGTGGGCTAATCAGCATGACTGAACCAGGTGGCAGTATCTCAGGTTTTTACTGTCTGAGCCTTTCCTCCTGGGGTCCACTGTGCTTCTGCCCCATAAGCTGGGCTCCTTGTTATCTCAGTTTTTCTTTCCCACTTATCCTACTTCTATGACTCTGTGGGTCTGCTCCTTACCATGCTATTCTTACCATGTGTCATGTTAAATTTTTATTTGTATTTTCCACAGTTTGCTATAACATTTTTTCCTGTTTACTTTTTCTTGCAAAACTCATCATTCCTTTTTATGCTTAGGACCAAGGATTGAATTCCTGGCTTTATATATCAGGCCAGAAACTGTACCACTGAATAATATCTCCAGCCTTGAAGACTCAAATTTTCTAATATGGATCCTTTCCAAAATGTATCTCTTCAGTTCTCATTAAATGATAATTCCTTCTTGGGGAATACAGGGCTCAGGTTTTAGAATAATTAAATATTTTATGTGTTACTTCTGCACAGTCTTCCACTTTAATAGCTCATTTGTCCTATTTCCTCCTCATCAGCAGGTTCTGAGTTACTTCATTCCCCAAACTGTTGCTGCAGCCTGTATACCCTCTCCCTATTGTAATCTTTATTCTCTCCAATTCAGCCTGTCAGACTCTTAGATTCCCTTACATACACTTAGAACCTGCTCAGTAACACAGAGTTCACTTACCATGGTCTGGCATTCAGACATCTTTGAGAATTTTGCTGTCATAAACATCTTCTGATTTCCCACTCATTGAAGGAAGACACCAGTCTGGCTCTAACAAAACAAAAGCATTCATTTATTTCTACAACTTGTTCCAGGTTTTCTAAGTCATGCATTCCAAGTGAACTTACACAGCTTTTGTCATCCTCACAAGTGCCATCGTGGTCATGGTAAGCTTTTGAATCCTTCCCTAAACTCTTACTCCTTCCTATTGATTTTGCCACTGCATTTGATTGTGGCTCATCCTTTTAGCTCTATTTACTCATCATTTACACATCTCTGTTGGAGCTCATAATGTGAATATTCTACCATAGTTTAGGAAATGGCTGCATTTCGTACACTGAATTTCAGTATTTTTTACACTTCATAATAATTTGAAAACAAAGCCCTCTTTTTTTTTTTTTTTTTTTTTTTTTGGTTTGGTTTTTCGAGACAGGGTTTTTCTGTATAGCCCTGGCTGTCCTGGAACTCACTTTGTAGACCAGGCTGGCCTCGAACTCAGAAATCCGCCTGCCTCTGCCTCCCTAGTGCTGGGATTAAAGGCGTGCGCCACCACGCCCGGCTAACAAAGCCCTCTTATGAAAAATCATGTACCATGTTCAGAAGACTTTTTTGAACTGAAAACAAAAAAACAAAACAAACCTTGGTACATTTTTAAAGACCTGCTTACTTTTGGTTCAGACCTGGACAAAAGACCCTTTGAAACCAACGTCAGGAAAAAAAAAGTGTTTTGGAATTTTATTACAATTCTAGGGATAATGCTCAGTCACTTCACAAATTTCCAGGATCTATACCTTAAAATAAACAAGAACGCTAACAACCAAACAGTACCTTTAGAAGCCATAGTTATGTAAACTGCAAAATTGGGGGTAGGGACAAACTCAAGTAAGCACAAACTTTTATTGAGAAAATAAACTATTTAAACCAGAGCCATGTGTGTCTTTATGTGGCCACATCACTCCAAGGAGACAAGTCTTGGTTCTGCTTTGCACATCAGCACAGTGGAGTTTTTCCAGACAGGCTGGATTCTGTGTCAGTTCTGCCTTAGTGAAATCTAGACAACAGGCCTTCCTATTTTAAGAACTCATAAGCTCTGTGAGCAGGAGTCATCCAAACGTCTCCATTTTCAGTTTATAAGGTTCAGCTTCCTCTGCCTTACTTTGAAACATTTTTTAATTTAGTGATGAAGCCTGGAAATCAATGAAATCTGTAAAAGTCATACTTCTTTATATCTCAGTTCATCCAAAGTTTCTTGAGATTTTTATATTTGACTCAACAAGAAGCCTCTAATGTAATACACACTTGTAGCAGGAGCTATAAAAAGCATGCCCATTAGAGTTTTGTTAGGAGTTTTAAACAAGTTCATTTTATACTATTTTGCTAATACCTATACGTCAATGATTTAATCAAAGATCCAAGAATTAGAATGGCCATTTTCATTGATTACATATCACATTAAGGGCTTACATTAGACTCTGCTAGTAGTCTCTAGAAGTAAAATTATCTTAAAAGGCTGTTTTTGATTCTTTGTTTGTAAATTATTATATTACTATTATAAAATAGATTTCAGATATGTGTAATAATGAGTGTGGTGGTTAAAATGAGAAATGCCCCCTTAGTCTCAGGTGTTTGAACCCTTACTCTCTTCTGAGTCCCACTGATTGTACAGATCGAGGTGACCCAGCCTTGCTGCAGAATACATACCACTGAGAGCAGACTCTCAGCTTCAAGCTTGTGGTTCAAGATGTGACCTCTCAGATGTACCACTATTTCTCTGCCAGTTACTGCCTTACTTCCCTACCATGACGAACACTTATTTCCCCAGGAAACATAATTGAAATAAGTTCATCCTTCTGTTAGTAACTTTTGGTGACTGTCTTTTGTCACAGCAAAAGAAAAGTAATGTAACCATCAAAAAAGTCATGAGATAATGAAAATGTGGATAGCAATTACAAATATTTATTACCTCAGAATAAAGCTCTAAAATTATGAAAGACCATGATCTATAGATCTGAAAAAATTAAGCCAATCTATAATTACTTTCAGATAATTTGATACAAACATACAAAAATATATTAACCCATTAGAAAGAAGTAAGAGTGTAGAAAGTGGAATACCATCAACCAACATGGTTTACAGGATATTTATAAACAATTGTACCAAATATCAGGAAATTGCATTCTTTCTCCTTTGTACAGAGAGCACAAAAATATTCATACCACAGACCATAGACCAAACCTCAATCAATGCAAAATATAATACAAGATTTACCCTCTAAATGCCATTAGGTCTTACTAGATTCAGTAATAGATGTCTAGTAGGGAACAAATAAAAATGTAACAATTGGGCCCAGGGAGATTGCTATGAGGTTAAGATACTTACTGCTTACTGGTCATGCAAAGGACCTGGTTTTGATCCCCAACACCACATGGCAGTTCAAAACTGTCTATACCTCCTGTCCTGGGGGATTCAATCCTCTCTTCTGTCATTTGTACACACTACGTGCATGGAATTAATTTATATACATGTGGGAAAAACACTAATATATATATAAAATATATATTATATATATGTATATTGTATATACACATATATAATAAAAATAAATAATACCTAAAGATGAAAGAATAAGATGAATATTGTGGTAGTTTGAATAGGAATGGCCCCATAGACTTATGTGTTTCAATGCTTGGGCCATAGAGATGGCCACTATTAGGAAATGTGACATTGTTGGAATAGGTGTGTTTTTCTTAAAGGAATTGTATCACTATAGGGGCAGGCTTTGAACTCTCATGCTCAAGCTATGCTAAGTGTGACACAGTCTCCTTCTGGTGCCTAAAGATCAAGATGTAGAACAGTCAGCTCCTTCTTTAGTATCATATCTGACTGCATGTTGCCATGCCTCCTGCCATGATGAGAATGAACTAAACCTCTGCAACTGTATGCTAGCTCCAATATAATGTTTTCCTTTATAAGGGTTGTATTGGTCTTGGTGTCTTTTCCCAGCAGTAAAACGCTGGGTCTTCAGGTAGACTACTTCCAATAGTCCAAGGAACCACCAGATTGATTTCCAGAGTGGTTGTACAAGTATGCAATCCCACAAGCAATGGAGGAATCTTCCTTTTTCTCCACACTCTAACCAGCATGTGCTGTCACTTGGGTGCTTGATCTTAGCCACTCTGATTGGTGTAAGGGAAAATCTCAGGGTCATTTTGATTTATATTTCCCTGATGAACATTTCTTTTAGTCCTTCTAGGCCATTCAAGAAATCTTCTGTTGTGAATTCTCGGTTTAGCTCTGTACCCTATTTTAATTGGGTTATTTGGTTTTTTGGAGGTTAACTTCTTGAGTTCTTTAAATATTTTGGATATTAATCCTCTATTGGATGTGGGGTTAGTGAAGTTTTTTCCCCAATCTGTAGGTTGCTCATTTGTCCTATTAATGGTGTCCTTTGCCTTACAGAAGCTTTTCTGTTTTATGAGGTTCTACTTATTGACTGTTGATCTTAGAGTCTAAGTAATTGGTGTTCTGTTCAGGAAATTTTCTCTTGTGCCAATGAGCTTGAGGTTCTTCCCAACTTTCTCTTCTATTAGATTCAGTGTGTCTGGTTTTATGTTGAGGAATCTACTTTGACTTGAGCTTTGTGCAAGGTGACAAATATGGATCTATTTTCATTCTCTTACATACAGAACAACACCACTTATTGAAGATGCTTTATTTTTACTACTGTATGTTTTCAGCTTCTTCGTAAAAGATCAAGTGTCCAGAGTTGTGTGGGTTTACTTCTGCATCTTCAATTCTATTCCATTGATCGACCTGTCTACTTCTCTACTAATACCATGCAGTTTTGATGACTATTGCTTTGTAGTACAGTTTGAAGTCAGGGATAGTGATTTCTCCAGAAGTTATTTTTTTTTGTTCAGAGTTGTTTTGGCTATTTTGTGATTATTTTTCTATATTAAGTTAATAATTGCCCTTTCTATGTCTGTGAAGAATTATGATGGAATGTTGATGGAATACAATTCATCTTTGAAAAATGAGGCCATCATGAATCTTGCAGGAACATGGATGGAACTAGAAAATATGATCCTGAGTGAGGTAACTCAAATGTGAAGGGTATGTACTCACTGATGAGTAGATACTAGCCAAGAATATAGAATATCTAGGGCACAAACTATAGACCTTAAGAAGTGTAACAAGTGGAAAGGTCCAAGTGAGGATGTTTTAATTTCTCTTAGAAGGGGTGAGGAAATAATCACAGGAGGCAAGGACCTAGGTGAGAGAGGGGGGAAAGAGGTGAAAAGGAGAACAGGATCAGGTATTGGGGGAGGGACAGAAGAGAAGCCTGAAGAGACAAGAGAATGATGGAGACAAGCAGCATGGGGGGGGTGAGAAGGGAGACCCTCTAGAAAGAACCAGAGACCCAGGGAGGTGAGAGGCTCTAAGGACTCAATAGGGGTGACCTTAGCCCAAATGTCCAACACTGGGGACAGAAAATTTAAAGAGCCCACCTCTAGTAGATAGATAGGGCCTCAAGTGGAGGGTCAGGGTTACTAACCCACAGTCAAAATTTCTGACCCAGAACTGTTCCTGTCTAACTGAACTGCATGGACAAAAATGGAGAAGAGATGAAGGAAAGGCTGTACAATGACTGGCACAACTTGGCATCCATCTCATGGGAGGGCACCAAGGCTTGACACTATTACTGCTGCTATGATGTGCTTATAGATGGGAGCCTGACATAGCTGTCCCCTGAGTAGCCCTACCAGCATCTGACTGAGACAGGTGCAGATAATTACATCCAACCACTGAACTGATGTCTGGGACCCCTATGGTTGACTGGCATTCTCAACTAACCCAGATCCTGGGAGCTTCCAGAGACTGAGCCACCAACCAGGAGCATACATGGGCCAGTCCAATGCCCCTGGAACAAATCTAGAAGACGTCTGCCTGGTCAGGCCTTAGCGGGAGAAGATGTGCCTAGTCCTCTAGAGATTTGAGACCCCAGGCAAGGGGGAATTGAGTGAGGGGAGCACCCTCTCAGAGGCAAGGAGGAGGAGGAGGCAAGAGGGGGAACAAAGGCAGAAATGTAAATATTAAAATAATGCATTCATGGAATTCACAGGCAGATGGATGAAACTGAAAAATATTATCCTGAGTGAGGTAACACAGTCACAAAAGAAAACACAAGGTACATACTCATTGATGAGTGGCTAATAGGAAAAAAGTTCTTGGAATGCCCAAAATACAACTCACGGAACATATAGACATGGAAGATCAAAGTGTGAATGCTTCAATCCTACTTAGAAGGGGGAACAAAATAATCACTGAAGGCAGAGAGAGGGAGAGGGAGAGGGAAGAAAAAAGGGGGCAGGGTCAGGTGTGGGAATAAACAGGGGGAGATGTTCAGAGGGTCAGGAAATTGAATGGTGGTATGTAGCAGTGAGGGATGGAGAACCAGGAGTAGCTACTAGAAAGTCCCAAATGCTAGAAAAGCAAGAGACTCCCAAGACCCACAGGGATAACATTAGATGAAATATCCAACAGAGGGGAGAGAGAACCTGTACAGACCATATCCAGAGGTTCGACACAGCCCCCTGGTAGAGGGATGGGACCACCCACCCATCTCAAAAATATTAACCCAGAAATGTAAATAAATAATTATAATTCAAAAAAATTCAAGGTCTAGATGTAAGTCTGCAAGTAACTGGGTAAGTGGTTTCAAAAAACGAGTCAAAGCCAGGCACACGCCTTTAATCCCAGCACTCGGGAGGCAGAGGCAGGCGGATTTCTGAGTTCGAGGCCAGCCTGGTCTACAAAGTGAGTTCCAGGACAGCCAAGGCTATACAGAGAAACTCTGTCTTGAAAAAACAAAAACAAACAAAAAATGAGTCAAGAGTTTAGTGAATATCATTCAGTTTTTTCACCTTTTAGAGATAAAGTATATGGCTATTAAAATGCAAAATAATAATAAAAATTCCATGTATAACATATAAAATTTAACTTAAGACTTTCAAGAGGCCTAATATCAAATTTCAAAACACGAGTTTAGTATAACATAGGAAAATTATTTCCATAATTATTTAGATATCACCATATCACTGTATGCAAAACCAAAATGTAATCGTTTTCACTATATCAAAGTTGTACCCATCTGTGATTCTATAGACTACATTAGAGGAGTATAAGAACAAGACTTAAATTAGGAGAAAGTAATACACAATTCCATATCTAATAGTTTTTTCTAAAATGAAAATTCAAGAATAAACAAAAAATGAACCATAAAGGAATAACAAAAATGAAGAAACCTTGAACAGTTACCCTATCAAAAATGATAAGGATGACAGTAAAGACATGGAAAATCTCTCAACACCATTATTAAGTTAGAATGGGAATGAAGACCTAATGTGATAATAATGCCTATTTGAAATACCGACGTTAAGAAGATGAACTATGTGGGTGCAACTTGGCTTCCCAAATGTGAGCTGAACAAGGACAACATCAATGAACATACTATAATAGACAGGGAGACTCTCATAAGGCCTCAGCCGTAAACAAGGAACTACAGACAACTGGGGAAAGTTGGGGTTGGGACAGGTGACCTTTCCCAGGAAAGAATACACTGATTAGTTTCCTCATGCTAGTGTTAAGGCCTGAAAGCATGCATACATTACATGAACTAAAAAGGTTATGTTAAGTAATGCATATATGTATGCATATACATTTATGCATGAGATAACAATTAGTGAAAGAAGAGGTTATGCATTTGAAGGAGAATGGAGAGGGGTACAGAGAAAGATTTGGAGGGAAGGAGGGAAAGGAGAAATATTGTAAATATACTTCAATCTCAAAAAGAAAATTAAAACTGACAATGCAATATTATCCTGGTATATGCCATTCCTGTCACATAATTGATTCTTATAAATATTTTCAGTATATAAAAGAAGGAGGCCAATTACATCAAATGCATAGCTAAAGATACTGGAGAAGAGGGTCTTTTCAATATATTAGGTAGGATTATAACATAGTATTTAGATAATTGTTTCATTGTCCTAGAAAAGCAAAAGAGAACATTTCCAATACTTTTTGGCTTTACCACAGCTCTGTATTTTCCTTAGAGAAACAACAGATCATCTCGTTGTAATTGAGAATCCATCATATTTAAGAGGGCCACTTCAGAGCTCTTGAACACACCCTCACTGAAGGACTGAGATTAATGGCATTAACATTGAAGCTGGATCCCCTGGACATTATGAAGCATGACTGAGTTTTCCTTCTGTCTTTCTGCTGCTGTCCTGTTGGGACATTGTGGTGATCTTCAGCCCTGGTTTCTGCCTGACTTTTTATACACATTCCTCATTCACACAGTGAAAGAAACAGCCAAGGTTTAGTAATATTTAGTAATACTATGAAAATAGTTTCTTAGTTCACTTAAGAGTTTTGAGGGGTAGAATCACAGGAGTTTGCAAGTTTAGCTTGGAAAAATATCGGAAATGTTGACATGGTTGAAAGATGTAATAAATGAGATTCTTGTGAGACAAGAAATATAAAGGGAAGAGAGATGGATTTAAAACACCAGAGAAAATTTAAAAGCCATGCAAGTAAACTATACATCAAATATGAAACCATCTAAAATATGACATGATTTTAAACTGTTGAAAGGGGTCTCAAACAGCAATGCAGGCACAACATTCCTTACATAGCCAAGGTTCTTGATACTGGAGAAGACACATAATCTTTATGTCTTTTAGTCAGTAGGGAACAATAATTAGTTACCCATTCAAGTCAGACCCTGTTTATTTATTTTCAAGCTTTAAATTGTGCCAATCATGTAAGAATTGATGCATGAGTCACACATCAGCATTTTCTTTGTGAAACAATGATTTTTATGGGACATAGGACTGGGAACCAATAGAAAAGGTTGTACAAAGAATAAGACCAATAATAGGAGGATGGAAAAGATGACCTTTAAAGCAAGGTACACAGATTACTTAATCACTACAAGAAAACTTGTAGTAGTAGTAGTAGTAGTAGTAGTAGTAGTAGTAGTAGTAGTAGTAGTGATGATACAGTACAAAATCATCACCTATAGAAGTTTCAAGTATATGATAGAATGAGTGGGCTACATCACTGCCTTCTAACATGGTTGCTTACCAGTTAACTATGTAAAGTAAGAAGTAGAGTAAATAGACAATGACAATCATGAAAGACATTAATAGTTTAAAACATTTTTAAAAGGAGGGTGCCAAGTTATGTCAACTTGATACAAACTAGTATTTTTCTTCTACAAATCAAAAAAATTCCAGTAAGTAGATTCATTTCAAGAAAAATAGGAGAGGAAAATATAGTGACCATGACCAATCTTCACTCCCTGAACCATTTTACTTGACTTTTGGGACCATGAATACATGTAAGTCCTAACAATCATTTTATAGTCCTTGTCATGAAAATGAGAAGATCTCAAGAGTCATTTATCAAGTCTGAAAAAAAAACACTTTGAAAGAAATTATTTCACTTTAAATATAGAAGCAATTAAATGAAGGAATACAGGATATATCAACCACACCAACAGCAAGCCACTTGAGACAACTGACCAGCACAAATTTGACTATGCTTTTTGGTTTGTGATTTGTTTTTATTTTATTTTTTTTTAGGAAAGAGATTTACAATGAAATTTCATGGGGTGCAGGGTACAGAGTTTAAGAAGGAGAAAGAATATGGCCAAAATATAGTGTGTGAAAAAATGTAACACATATCTGAACATTACAACATCTGAGATTGTACCAGAACCAGGAAATTCTTCGAAATTGTGTTGGCTAGTTTTTATCAGTTTTAGAGGAACTAGACACCTAAGAACAAAGAGCCTCAGTTAACTTGCTTGATTAGACTGCTCTGTGTGCCAATTTGTATGTTTTTTTATTATTATTATTATTATTATTATTATTATTATTATTATTATTAATGTTTGACACAGAAGAACCCAGCCACCCAGTCAAGTAGACTTGAGTTGAAAGAAAGGCAGGGTAAGCAAGCCATGGGGAGTCCTTTTTCAC
>NW_028227269.1:35332500-35390000 GCF_978045245.1 Mus caroli
TTCCCTAAATCCCTTTATCTCCTTCCTGTAGGAATTGCCAAACAAGTTGGCTCCCAGCACTGCTCCTTTTTGCTCCTTTTGTTTCCTTAGATTTATGAAGCTCCTCATATAATTCACATGGCATCCTTATTTTTGCATAGTTGAGACATTATATATTTTTCAAACTCATGTATTTAGAGCTCTTTCTTTAAGGGTTGTCCTGAGGTCCCAGTGTTTACCATTTTGTTGAGACATAGCTACACCTCCAATTATCATGGAGGCCTTAATATTAATAGAAATGCCATTCCTCAGAATGAGTTATGCCCTGCTAGTGGGTCCAGAAAATATTTACATTATTACACAAACAAGGCTTACTCCCATAGCAGCCATCCACAGTCATGGAGGCTCACACCAGGGCACTGTTCCAGGAACAGGAACCATGTCACTCTGTCCCCACCAAGGCCATGCCAGGCTCAGCATTCTAGCTCCTTCTTATCCTCTGGCTTCAACTGTCTCTCCTGACCTGAACATAACTACATGCACTCATGAATGAACTGAACTCTATTGCAGTCCATTCACTGTGTTGACTCCCAATTCACTGAGCTGAACTCACCTCTCCTCACTCAACTATCTTCCAATAGACTTCCGGTTCAAACATGACCATTCCTTCTACAAACTCCTTACCAACATTATTTGAGATTAATGTTGTGTACTAAGGGTTGTCTGTATTCCAGACAGAGGGATTAAAATTCATCTGCAGAACTCTCTTTAGTAACATAAAATCTACATTGAGAGTTATAGGAAGCAAATGTGGCTTGCCATTGTGGGAGTCCAGAAAAGGCCCTTGGTGAAGGGACATAGTTGGTTGCAGTGGATTAAAGGGGCTATGATGAGAAACCAACAGCTTAGCATTTTTGGAAAGTTGGAGTCCCTTTGGATATATAAGTCAAAGTGTGCAAGGTATGGAGAATGGGCTAGTAAGATATCTTCCTCTGTGATCTCTGTGTCACTTCCTAAGTCCAGGTCCCTTTCTTAGATTCCTTCAATGTTGAAATGCAACTGGGAAAATGAAATAAACCATTTCCTTTGCCAATATGTTTTGGTCAGTGTTTTATACCAGTAACAATGAAGCTAACTGGAACAGAAATGTACATCTGACCAGCCATGGGTCCTATTGGTGTCTTTATTCTCAAGTGTATCACTTGTAACCATTTTTCAGGTTTTCTGTGATAGCACAGTATTGTAGGTCTCATCCTCTCAATTAGTAAATTTTAATTTCACTTTAAGGAAATAGCTCTTTGTCTGGTATTTGAACTGTTGTCTAGAAGAATGACAATAACTATTCAAATTCCAGGCTGATGCTATAGTCATGAGTGGCATCTAATTTTGTATGCCTTATTCTGCAGTAAGAACTCTTGCAAGAAGTTGAATAACAACAGTTATTATATTTAACACTTAAACTCTACAAACTATAAATTTTATTATGTAGAATATTGAGGAATAACATTAAGCTGAAGTTGGAATAACATTAAGCTGACTTAAAGTAAACTTGAAGCCTTACCAAGCAACATTCTGATGACATAACCAGAGCACATTCTATTTTTTTTCAATATCAGTGCCTCTTCACTCATACACATTCTGACACAGGTATACACATACACACAAGCAACCAAGAAAAACCACATCTAGTCTACAGTTTTCACCAAATGTACTTTTTGGGTTGATATGTGCTGTATGGAGTCCATGTGTTCTGTTTGGTAACAAGACAAATAAGAAACATGATCATATAGGTTCTTGAAAATAGAGCAGTTTCAGTTCTTAGAATAATTACTATTAATGATATTATTACCATTAATATCTCCTTGCTACAAATCCTGTGACCAATAAAAGTGATCTGTCTGGCAAAAAATGTAATGACACATCAGTAATGGAATGTTATGAAAGTAACCAATTATGTTTTTGTCGGGTTTAAAGAGCATGCCATGAGATGTAACCTATACCTGACACTGGATTGTTTTATGGTATTTAAGAGAGAGAAAATGAACTAAAAGTTGAGAGGGTGGCTGAAGAGATCAGGTAGGAAATGGGGAAGGAAAAGAACATGATCAAAATATACTGTTAGAAAATTTTCAAATATGTACATAAATTTATATCTTAAGTAAACATGAAGTAATATGTTTGCCTATAGCTTTTACAAACATCTTTATATCCTATGTATTATTTATCTCTCCTTTCTGCCTCTGAATTTGTACCCCCTTTCTAGTTAAATCCTACTACCTCCCACTCCATTTTCCCATTTCTTTTACAGAGCCTTTGTGTCTGTTGCCACAGGTTTGTCTCCCAGAACTTGAATGTAAAACCCTGTTGCTAAAACAATCACACATTAAGATGAGAAGAATTAGAGGAGTCAAACAAGACATAATGTGCCAGTTCTCGTATTCAGGGCTTGCCCTCACTATTTCTGAAGGCTCTATGTATGCTGCTAAGGAGATAAAATGGATAGAACAACCCAGCTGTAATGTTGACAAAGACTAGCAGGGCAAGATATTCCAAGGTTACAATGGTGGTGCTTAAATTTTAAGTACAAAGTTCGTAGCTGTGATGAAAGGATGGACCATTTAGAGACTGCCGTATCCAGGGATCCATCCCATAATCAGCTTCTAAACGCTGACACCATTGCATACACTAGCAAGATTTTGCTGAAAGGACCCAAATCTAGCTGTCTCTTGTGAGACGATGCCGGGGCCTAGCAAACACAGGAGTGGATGTTCACAGTCAGCTATTGGATGTATCACAGGGCTCCCAATGGAGAAGCTAGAGAAAGTACCCAAGGAGCTAAAGGGATCTGCAACCCTATTGTTGGAACAACATGATGTACTAACCAGAACCCCGGAGCTCTTGTCTCTAGCTGCATATGTATCGAAAGATGGCCTAGTCGGCCATCAATGGAAAGAGAGGCCCATTGGACTTGCAAACTTTATATGCCCCAATATAGGGGAATGCCAGGGCCAAAAGAATGGGAATGGGTGGGTAGGGAAGTGGGGGGCGCTATGGGGGACTTTTGGGATAGCATTGGAAATGTAATTGAGGAAAATATGTAATAAAAATATTAAAAATCAAAAAAAAATTTTAAGTACAACAAACCATTGTCTGTTTAGACTCAAGATCCTCACAAGAGGAAGGAAATTCTCTAGTACTATAAACCAACTTAGGATTGTTTTTGAAGTTATGGGTCATTGAAGGAAACCATTTAGGGCACTTTTCTTAACCAGCACAACTTATAACTGCATTCTAAACACTTATGTTTATTCCACAGATAAGTATAACGTACTCCTTCTCAAAGAAACATCTTTTTGTAGCAGATAAAGACCATTACAGAAATCCACAAGTGGTTGAAATGTACAGAACAACTGACCTGGGGGAGGAGTTCACCATCAATTGACAAATCTATAAAGCATCTCCTACATCCAAGTCTTGGGGAATATTATGAAAAGAGAAACAGAAAGTCTTAATAGGACCAAACGTCTTATGCTGTGAGAATGTCTTCTGTATAGGAGAGGAAACTTTTAGCCATGAAATCTCAACTATATAGTCACCTAAACAGGACATACACACTAAGAACACAAGTTGTTATGCTAATGCAGAGGGGGGAAAATATAAGGCCATATAGTTTAAAAACTATATGCAAATAGTGGCTAAAAGAAGAATTATTCTCTAGTGACTAGCTCCTGATAGATAATCCAGGTGGTCAGCTCTAAAAATGTATATATTTGAGTAACTGAGTAGACCTATCAGGACATATGTGTGTGTGTGTGTGTGTGTGTGTGTATGCATATAACAATTTAAAAAGAAGTCATAAATTGGATAGAAGGGCATGGGAGAAGTTATAAGAAAAGAGGGATGGGTAGAAATGATATAAATATAGTACTCCTATGAAATTCTTAACAATTTAAGGTAAAAATGATGTCTGTTGAATTTTCCTGAAAGTATTTTCTCAGTCCCTTTCAGGACTAGGCAGGAAGATCTGTGAACACTAGAGCCAGAGATGGTGCCCATTTTGTAGGTATTATTAGCGTTTATTCGATAAGATATATAGAACAGTATTTGATTTACCTCACCCTATTCAGTTTCAAACAGAAACCGTTCTTTTCTAAAATTTCCCCCAAAATATGATGTCCATGTGATGTCCATGTCCACATGATAATTAGGGTCAAAAGATAAGTAGGGTCTACATTGAGTCCAGTGTATCATGGAGTGTGCATCTTCAAAGAGGTTTTGAAGTACTAGGTAAGAAGTAATTCTTCAGTATGTTTCAACAGAAAGTATTACAGGCTGAGGTAGTTATAAAAAATTTATTTGCTGATGACATCAGATCTTACATTCGTACAAGCATTTTAATATTAATTTAATATTAAGTTTGAGACTTATCTCAGACACTCATACGCAGTGTCTAGAATTTTCCAACTTATTTTGCAAAGAAAAATCCTTCCCTTTACAGAGTGTCTCATGGGCTATTTCAAGAAATACACTTGAGATCTGTTGTCATTCTTTTATGCTGCACTGTGAGTTTGGATTAATTCCAACAACCACTCAAAATCAATCCCATAAAGAGAGAGTTCCACACATTCTGACACCAACAGCACTTGGAGCTTTTCTTTTGTCCCTTGGCTACTGTGAAAACAATGAGGTGCATTAGTTTGACGGGATCGTAACGAAATAACTTTGGAAATACTGTTTGTTTCCCATGCTCTGACCTCAAGTGTATAGCATACATTTCTTTAAAGTTCACCTTGTACCTGATCTGTTCTAATGTCATGGATTGGGCTGGGCCAAAACTAGTAAAATCTGATCTAAGAAAATATGGATAAGGATTAAGGTTCATTTGCTGCTCTAGTCCAAGGAAAAAAATGTTAATTCTAGCAAATGGGAGACTGTTAGAGACAATACTATCTAGAGTCTCTAAAAATAGCCTCAAAATACATAGGAACACAGTAGCGAGGGAAATAAATACTTTCGTATGATGACAGTAACGTGCTACATAAGTAATGCAGTCAATTACACTAGGAAGAGAAAATGAATGCTGAACATAAGCCAATGCATACCGAGTTTTCAGAAGCATGAGACCCAGTGGAACCCTCAAGCTGGTGGGAATGTTGAAAACACATTCTCTGAGGAAAGGACTTTGGCCATTTCTTAATATTTAAACAAGTGTACCATACTTTATTGAAACACAAATCAAATACTTTTCCAATTACTTTTACAATGAGATTGTTTATAATCATTGTGAAATTATATGTCATGATATTAGTATTTTATCTGCAAACAATTACCCTGGAAAACAAACTTAATGTAACAACAACCCTAGCTTTCATATTAAAATGAAAATTATTTATTTGTATGAACATAATTAAAGAGACTACAAACAAAAGTATTTTTGGCCTATAGTTATTTTTTAAGACTTTTCTATGCTATTCTTTTCTATGCAAGTCTTTATTTTGATTTTTGAACTTTAGATTATATTTGTAACTGCCTTGTCAAAATGTATATAATGAGTTCAATGTGTGTCAAGTGAGTTCACGTTTTACTCAAATCTCTTACTGTAACCATATCAATGAAGAACAGCTCTTCTTTTAGTGGATTAAGCCAACTATGCAAATCATTTTTTGCCTTTTATTGTCTCTGCTTACCTTGTCAGCAATATGGCCACTATGGACTTACAGAACCTTTCTAATTTCACTCCTACTGAATTCCCCTCAGAGAAAGTCATCCAGGTATCCTGGTGACTCATCTTTGCTCCAAAAACCTAGTCTTCATTTATTCAGAAAAAACAACTCTGATTGTTTTAACACAGGCTGGATCATGTATGTGACTGTCATGTTTTAAACTTCCACTCTTTCCTGTTTACGTTACTCTGGGTAATGGTAGCTGTTAAGAAGTCTTGAGCAGTTGCACATTGCCCATTAGAAGTTTAGCACACACCATGTCCTGATTGACAGCAAGCACAATGTCTTCAAAAGGGCTTTTCAGAGGACCAGACACCTTTCAATTTGAGATTATGTTTCTAAAACAAGCTGGGCCTCAAGTCACACATAGAGTGTAATCTCAGCAGCAAGGAAAATAGTCTAGAAAAGGATCTCAAATATAAGATGCCTGTTTAAGTATGTGTGCCATTGTAATCCACCTAATGTAGTTATGATAATACTCTTACAAAATTACCTCCTTCATTTCTTCTATAATAGCTATAGCTAACACAAATTCTTTTCATAATAGTGGAAATATGTTTGTCGTGGTTGAAAAAAATGCCCCCTATTTATCCAGAGTGAATGGCACCATTTGGAAATGTGGCCTTGTTGAAGTAGGTATGTCTTGGTTGGTGGTGCCTGTGGATCCAGATGTAGAACTCTCAGGTACCTGGCCAGCACCTTTTTAGCTTGCATGGCACCATGCTTCCTGTCATAAAGATAATTGACAAAACTTATGATTTGTCATTTAATTGGCCAGCCCGAATTAAATGTTTTCCTTTATAAGTGTTGCTATGGTTATGGTGTCTCTTCACAGCAATAGAATTCCTAACTAAGACAATGCTGCTAAGATGATGCTATCAGACAAGGTCTACAGTCTAGTATTTTGACCAAGACTAAAGACTAAATAGGATGGCACGGAGCTTGTCTTGAAAATCTACTTTTCCTCACCTGGACAGGTGGGACCTGGAAATGTGGCAGCACCAAGGGAAAGCAAAGAATTCTGTCTCGGAATCAATTCTTGTATCCCTTTGTTAAACATATTAGAAAGAGCTCTGACCACGAGGTGCTTCTCCAGAGCATGGTTTCCTCTCTGTACAGAGGAGGATGGAGCCTTAGGATGGTGTAGGTTCTCCATCTGATGCTGTCTCAAGTTCACTTCAATCATGGGTTTACTTTCTGCAGATCCATTTTCCTTTTTCCTTCACATTTATTGGTCACTTCTAGGCCCTGCAGACTTCCTGCCTGCACTCCTATCTCAATTGCCTTTTAACACTGCCTAAAAGAAATTGCCAAGAAACCTCAAGAGCATTTTTTTCCTTTTCTTTATCTCCCTTGGATACTGCTTCTGGCATAGACTGAGTTTACTCTAAGGACCATATCTTCTTATGATTTCAGCTTCTACCGGGTTGTAGCAGAACTTGATTTTTGATAAAATACCCTCTCTGTTATCCCGATAGAATAAGAAGGCTACTAGTTTTCTAGTGACACTTTTCTCTAGGGTTTTTATTCTATTCTTTGTATTTTTACTTCTGTCATTATCTCTGTAAATAAATTTTTGTTTTCAGCTTCCTGTATATTAAATACCTCGGTGATTTTGCTTACCTAGTATACATGAGTGCATGTGTGTGCATGTGTGTATGCACGCGCGTGTGCACATATACACACAAACATACACATCTTTAATGCTTCAACTGCATATGTAGCAGAGGATGGCCTAGTCAGACATCAATGGGAGGAGAGGCCCTTGGTCCTGTGAAGGCTCTTTGTCCTAGTGTGTGGGGGGAAATGCCAGGGCCAAGAAGCTGGAGTGGGTGGGTTGATGAGCTGTGGGATGGGGGTAGTCACATAGGGGTAGGGTGGTTTTCAGAGAGGAAACCAGGAAAGGGGATAACATGTGAAATGTAAATAAAGAAAATATCAAATTAAAAAAGAAAACAAACAACAACAAAACCAAAGCCTCACTACTTAATTACACACTGAATTGAAGAATGTTCTTGATTAAGTTGCTGATTCCAAGAAGCTAATATGCTCTACTATAAAATCCAAACCATAAGTGTGGGTCTAAATTGATATACAACAATAATAATTCTCTTTTGTAAGATAAGAGGGGATGATGAGACAAAACACCCAGTGACAGGGGAGGTTACCTCTTTGATGACAATGCTGAGTGTCTACAGTAAGAGATAGAGGGCGATTGCTGTTTTACACGTTACTTATAATTAAGTTACATGTATTTTTATTTTGCCATGTGTCACATTTGTAATACCATTGTCATGTAAAGGGCAGAAAGAACACTTTGCTGTACATAATTACTTTTGTTAAATGGGTATACTAAATATATATTTATCTGTAATGAGAGTTGTCTATATTCCAAACAATTCTGCTGTAAGGGTTACCTTGAAATGAAATTGGTTCAGTGTGACCAATACATCAGGAAAGATTTGAACATGTCAACATTGTCTCTATGAATGTCTTAGTGAAAATCACCAGGTGACATTAGGAAACAATACTCTCCTGACGAAAGTGAAACTGCCCATCTTAGTAAATATATAAAGCATGAACATACACACCCATGCATACACATTTTATAGAAATACTTTATACATGCACACATACCTTATATCGCCTCAGTTTTCTTTATGTTAAATGCTGTTATCTCTAGTATCTTATACCTTTCTGAGGTTCTGGTGGTTAATCTACTGTCAACTCGACTGAATTTAGAGTCACCTTACAGACACACCCCTCAGTATTTCACTCCTGGGTATCCCAGGAAGCATAAAGGTCCATTTATCCACAGATTTCCAAGGAAACCAGGAATGTTAAGTTTCTAGGATTGTCTTTCTGTTTTTTCAAAAGATGAAAATTGGAGATAATTAATTGTCCGGTGGTCTGCAATATGTTGGACGAGCCATATCAAGCTCTCACAATCAAGAATGAAGCCGGCTAGTAATTCAAATGTTCCTTATGTTACATGGACAGCTATTGGCTTCCTCAAGCTCCCACAACCCAGGGACAGAGAGAGCTAATAGTATAAATGACACTCACATCATCTATATAGCCAGACGCTCCCTGAAACTCCCACAATTGAGAACAGAGATGACAACTACCCAAATGATCTCTACGTTATTTGCAATGATGGGTAAGTATCTATGGCAGATCCTTCCTTAGGCACTTAAAACAGCATAGGTAGCCTATCTTTATGTTCTACCTTTTTGGAATAAATGATATGCAGCTTGAGTTAGGTTTTGATGTAATTGTTACCTCCTCATGCAGAGAGGATTGTGTTGCACCAGGAAACTTTCCTACAAATTATATTGCATTTAAATATATTGACTCTAAGTTGCCTGGCATCAGGCTTCTCTGACAAAGAGAAGTCTGACGAAGCTAATCTGAACCCATTTCCTATTCTCATCACTTCATAGTTCATCTCCTTGCCCAACACCTGCAGAAGCATCCTCAGATTTTGCTGATAAAGACTCACAATGAGTCTGGATGGTACTATCTCATGATATGGGTCTCAGATTTAGTTAAGAAGCAAAGCAAGAAGAAGCCAGCTTAATTTCAGGATTCTTGATTTTTTCTCTGCATCCTGACTGTAAACAAAATATTACCATCCGTTTTATATTTGCCCAACCATGGCTGTGTCTCCAGGATGGGCTGTACTTTAAACTGTGATCCAAAGTCAATCCATATTCTTTCCTTACATTGCTGTGTCAGGTGCTTTGTTACAGCAACAAGAAAAGTGATGTCAGATTTCACACAACACTCCTTTCAATATAACCATAATATCTCATAGTAATCATATCGACTAAAGTTCACTATGACTAATTTCAGACTATTCACAAAAGGACCACACATTCCCTGCCATTGCAATCAAGTGCCTTCTAGTCCTCCAAAAGAGTTCAGTGGCTTTAACTCATTTTGTAAGCCACAGGGGAGGTCTCATGACAATCCCTGGACAGTTTCTTAGGGAGTCCCAATAAGGACAAAAAGCATAGAGAACTGTAAGTTTCCACTGAACAGCTAGATTATGCAATAAACCGAGTGACTCTGAACTGGTTTGCAGAATGTCCAGACGTTCAGTTGCTGAGTAGAAATGCATAGAGGGTAAGAAACCAAGCTCTACTGCGGAGAGGCAACTAATTATTACATAGACTGCCCATTGCTTCTCAGATAGGATTCTGTGAAGAAACAACAAATTCAAAGGCATTGTGCCTTTTAGAGAAAATGTCATTTTGCTCATGTGATCTGACTTTTGGACTTCTACCACTTTATCAGAGTGAACTTTCCCTTGTTCAAAAACTGGCTTGTTTGCTGGGTTACCTCTTTCATTTTCAAAGGCACAGTTACGTAAGCTTTATTTGTTTTTCTCTACTTCTCGTTTCAGTTGTTGATTAGTTACTTAAGCAGCAGGCAAACTGCATTGTTTGCTTGTTTCTGTAGTCTTCCTTGTTCCCCCACTTCCTCTTCCTGGGGAATCGTCCACTGAACTGTGAACCTAGTCTTGCTGCTAGTGTTCTGTGCCTTTGCCCACAAACTCTGCTGTTGGCTGAGGTCTCGGTGGGTCTTTGTTCTCAACTCTTCTCTGACAAGGCTCGCTCTGTGCTACACTGTTCCTTTTCTTTGTTCAGTCTTGCACTTCTGCCACAGAACCACAAATATCTCCAGCTGGAAATCAGACAGGAACAGAAATGAGGAGCCCAGGAGCCCAAGACAATGTTTCAGTTTCTCAGGGTATGCGAGCGATGTTTTACATGGTGGAGCCCAGTGAAACTGCCTTCCAAACTGTTGAAGAGGTGCCTGATTACGTAAAAAAGGTGAGACTGTCTTGGAAGAGGCTTTCTTGCTCTTTTATTACTATATAAACTCAACATATCCCTAAGATTTGTTCAATTTTCTACTTCAAATTATTACAGCCTCATAAAAATCCAATTTCTTACAGTCATAAAACAAAAGTACAATTTTTCAAGTGAATTAAACTTCGGTACAATATCTACATCTTTGCTTGCAAATCCCCTATACGTCACTCTAGAATATAGGAAGAAATTCAAAGTTTTTGAACATGGTGGTATTTCAAATTTAGCTATTAGAAAGAAATGTTGAATAGTTATACTACATCAGTAAACATTGTAACAAATTTGTTTGAAAATGTTTAGCTTTTCTACTACCTCCAGGAAGGCATTTCCTCTTTAATTTGGAGGAGTAGTTCTGCAGAATAAAGGGTATGCAGTCTGGCTCAGTAAAACTCCAACTTCCGAAGTTTGAACTTGAATCATTTTTTTTTTCTCCTATCGTTTTAAGCCATTGAGGTCTTTTTCACTTCTGTTGCTTGGCCATGATTGGAAGTGGAAATATCCAGAATTAGAGCCTGAGCAATAATGTTCCCCACCCTGTCAAAGTTGTTTCTACAACACTTACTAGTTCAGACCAGAAATAGGGAAACTATGACATCATGGAGCAAGTCTTGAAAGCTCAGTTAGAAAACTTCCACCTCATTATTAGGGTTCACATGATTGAAGCTCATAATGATTTTGAGATTTGATATTGCCATTTTGTTTATTGAAGAAAGATGCACCAATCCTGTCTTCAAAAATTATTCTTATTTAGAATTGTATTATTTAAAAATATATAATATATTATATATCATATATGGTATAAGATATATAAGATATGTGATATATAATATTATATATAAGATGATATAAGGCATAAGATATAAGATAAGATAATATATAATGTATGATATATAACATATAATATTAATGTTAAATTATTTAGATTTTAGCCTTAAACCTAATCAGTGATTGATAGTTGCATACTCATTATTATAAAACCACAAGAATCAAAGCTGAAAGAATGAAAATTTGGTGCCGATACAATTTTAGGAAATTACATTTGCTAAGAGTCTCAGATGTTGTTTCTACCGCTTTCATGTCATATTCGGAAGTAGTTCTAGACTGTCTCATTTGTAAAAAAGTCTAATTGAAAGTATTTTGAAGGGATTCTCCTAGAGTGACTCTAACTTGTTCAGGGTCAAAAGATAGGTTTTTACGTGATTAAATAATTTTAAATATATTTTCTTGAACTTGGAGCATTTCTGTCCTAATTTTACTTATTTTCCTGACATAATAGTGAAATTTCTACTTATGCATTTATTTCATTTACAAATTACATGATACGGACAAATCTTTAGAATATGTTTAAAATGCGTAAATTTTCTTTCTCATTGGCATGGAAATAACCCAGTAGTATAAATATTGGTACCCTGGAAAGGTGTAGCCTTCCCAGATATCAGAGAACTGATCAGAAAATTTAGAGGACTTGATATAAATCAGAATAGCATCTCTTCTATGTAATCTCCTTTCTAGGCGACTCCGTTTTTCATCTTCTTGATTCTGCTTGAACTAGTCATCAGCTGGATTCTCAAAGGGAAACCATCAGGTCGTTTGGATGATGCTCTCACATCTATATCAGCTGGTGTTGTGTCTAGGCTTCCAAGGTGAGTCGCATCGTATAGAATAGAAGGTAAAGAAATCCAAGTCTTTTCCAGTGTAAAGCAGAGGGAATATCAAATGAATATTTTACATATCTCCCTATAAATTTCTAAAAGTTCAGGACCTATTATTATTCAAACTTATCTTTCTTTTTTTCAGCATTTAATTTTCACTTTTAATTTTTAATAGAGAATGCTCAACATCCCTAGTGTTAATTTCTGAGTTTCCTTTGTATCTTTATATATATATATATATATATGTGTGTGTGTGTGTGTGTGTGTGTGTGTGTGTGTGTGTGTGTAGGCATATATATATGTGTGTATATATATATGTATATATATGTGTGTATGTATGCATATATATATTAACCAAAGTGACTATTTTACCTGCCTTACAGGAGACCTTGCTCTGAGTTTTTTACAGGTTCTTGCTTGAAATTAAGCTTTGTTCCAGACAAATTTCCACAAATATTTCTCTAGGAATCAGATATTTTTCAATGTATAATATATGATCAATTACCATTAGTACCCAAATGTTTGTATTAGAGGAAGCAGGGGGAAGTTATTCCCTACTTCTGTATTTTCCTGGCCTTGGAGTAAAATTCTGTGCACAAGAGGTTTAGCTTCTTTTTTGTTGTCTATCCTTTCGTCATCATTATCCTGTCATGACAAATCCCTGAGGAATACTCTGTTGGATTTGGAAAGCTATCAATGTGGCTGCCTCCAGTCCCTTTGTAGTACTATGAATAGGCATAACTTCAGGAAAGCTCATCTGTTTCCTAAACCAGAGTTGGGCACCTGTGGTCGGTGCCTTGACTCTTGTGCTCATTCCAGACACATAACAATATTAGGTAGGGTTGAAGGTTCTTCTCTTTGTGTCAGCAAACCCCAAATTTCATGGGCCCTGAAATCAAGAGTTTTGCTCATATCAGTGTTTTAGTTCAAACTCCAGAAATGATGTCTGGTACAAAACAAATGCTCTAAAATAATATTTATACAGTGTTATGTTAATGATAAAAGTGGACAAATATAAGTCAAACAAACACTAAATGACCTATGTTATAAAGTGAATTGAGTGGTATAGGCAGCAAGCCCACCAGGCAGACAGAAGGAACCTTCAGTGTATCAGGATTAACCAAAGAATCAGAGCTAAGAGCAAAGTCCCCAAGGGAATTGAGCTTTGAGCTGGGGAAGAGCGTGCTCAAACCTGCTTCCCAACCCTGCTTCTTTTTACTGTTTGTGGAACTTCTGAATAGAGCTCATCACTTTGGAATGTTTCTTGGAACCATACAGTGGGAAATCAAGACGGCCTAAAAAATGACATTTAGCATGAAATATATCTGAGAAAAGGTACATTAACCGGTTATAAATCATAACATGTTTGGGTAGATAATAAACCTTAAAAATACACGTCAACGTGTTACTTTGAGTAAACTGGGTCATTAGGTTTATAGTCATAAAATAATGAGCTGAGTAACCACAGATGTGGCTACAAACTACAATCAGAATCAGTGGAAGGTAATTCCTCTGAATAAGACCCAGATTGCCTAAAATAACAATTCAGTTTATCAATCAATTCTTCAATCATGTGGATTCATGTGTCAGAAACGAACATGAACTCCCTTCCTGGATATATACACTCTTAGGATTTGAAGATTTAGATATAGATTTCTTTATTGAAGATAATACAGTTGTTTTCTGTAGCTCATTTTGACAATGTAATGTACTAAGAGTTCTTGGAAATCAGTTGATTTTTCAGCTGTGAAAATCATTTAATAACTAGAAAGTGCTGTATGTGCAGGTGCAATTATGCGTCATGAATTTCAGTGACTTGGAATGGGACATTTTGTATTTATTGTTTTGTTTTTCAAGAATTTCGAGAGATATCCTATTGAATTAATCCTTCATCTTTTGGCTTTCTTTTAAACTTTTAAAGTCTAATTTGGCTATAAGTAAAGTTACGCTATCTCCTTCTACCATTTAACTCTTGGAAACATTCACTTTGCTACAGTATTTCTTCTCAGCAATATGAATTACAAAGCTAATAAGTTAGAACAAACAAGAAAAACTCCAAGTATCCTTCTTAACAAATCATACGTCAAAAAGTAGAGACACACATATACACACTTGATATGAGATATCAAGGAAAGGGTGGTGAGAAGTGAGAAGGGTTTCCTGTGAGGCAAGAGCAGGGAAGGAGGTAAAGAGAGAGCGAGAGAGCGAGAGTGAGAGTGAGAGAGAAAGAGAGAGGAAGAGAGAGGAAGAGACAGACAGACAGACACACACACACACACACACACACACACACACACACACAGTTTTAGAAAGAAGCAAACATTCAAAACATCAACACAAGCCAGTTCTTTTTTTGTTTGTTTTGTTTTGTTTTGTTTTGTTTTGTTTTGTTTTGTTTTGTTTTGTTTTGTTTTGTTTTGTTTTGTTTTGTTTTTCGACACAGGGTTTCTCAGGTATAGCCCTGGCTGTCCTTGAACTCACTTTGTAGACCAGGCTGGCCTCGAACTCAAAAATCCGCCTGCCTCTGCCTCCTGAGTGCTGGGATTAAAGGCATACGTCACCAACAAGTCAGTTCTTCAGGAATACAAGGTAAAATTCCTTGCAAAACTCTTCTGAAATGTCTAAACCTGGTTCTCTTTGAAGGAAGGTACAATGTTATTAACTTGAATTTATACAGTGTTTTCTGCAGCTATATTTTTACTTAGAATAGAAAATAGGTATTTTATTCTTTATAGGTATTAAAATGAGTTCTAAATTTTAAAACAATGGCAATTTAAATGTTTCTCAGTTTTCAACATCCCATCAAAGAAAATAACCTAGAACTTACACTTAAATGTATTTTCTTTTATTTCACTGTTTTACATGAAAATATGAAAAGAAAAGTAAATCCAATTCTCTAAATTAACTCAACTCATTTTCCTTACAGAAAATAAAAAAGAAAGGAAGAAAAAAAAAACATTGAAAAGTAACTTGACATCAATTTCTAGTAATATTTCACTTGAAGTTGTAGCATTCAAATGATTCTGTGTGCAAATCATAAGCAGCTGAGGGTTAGATTAACATGGCATGGGTCCTTGCCTCTCCAAGGAATGCAATTCATTTTTTTCTACTAGCAGCAAGGACTTGCCCTATCCTTAAAGTATGTAATAGCAAGGAAAACAGTACTATCCTATTAGCTAATCCACTACTGGAGAACTGTTCCTCAGATAATAGTTCTAAATAGCTTCAAACAAAATAAGAGAGAAGAGTGAACACCTCTTTCCAGTCCTGCATTCTTGCCATAGAAATACTGGCAACTGACTTTAAGAAAAAATAATTTTATTTGACCAGCCCAATGTCATGATTGCATACAATTTGAATTCTCTGGAAAAGTAATAGCTTCCTCACCATATCCACAGGAAAGATATGTGCTACACCTTTAATATCTTTAGGTAATGGAAAATATTAACCATAGACAGGACTTTATCTTATTTACAAGCCTGTTGGGCAGGTCTTCATCCATAATAAAAGTCCACCTGCCTCACACCAGATTCTGGACCATCCTGAATTTATTTGCTCTTTTGAAACACAGTAGGCAGCCTCCTAACCAGAATACAGAACTGGAGTTGTAAAAGGATTTTTCTACTGATCATAACTAATAATAAGTATCTTATAGATGAATTGCTTTTCTGCAAATTATGTATGTGTGTATATGTGTGTATATATATATATATGTATACACACACACACACACACACACACACACATATATATATATATATATAATTAAACTTTTTTCAATGAAATGTGTGCCAAATCTATTTTTAAAAGCACAATTTGCAAAATATTGCACTACTGACTCACATGTTAATGAGCGGGAAACCCCACTTTCCCCTCCACTAGCTTAAGCAGAATTGAATTTCCAATCCTTCATCAGAAACCCAAGATCTCAACTTGTTACTTCCTCCCAGAGTTACTGTTTCCATAAACTGCATCCTCCCCAGAGAAACTTTATTCCTGATAAAAATATATATAGTATGTTTGTTTTTTAGGGCTTCATTTATTCTGTTGAAAGAGCAGATTATAAATCAAATTGCACCAGGTTTAGAGATAATTTAGGTAGGTAGATTTTTCAAATTGAGGACACTCTACTCTTAATACTTATGGGTCATGGCCAGCTTCTACTATGCCACTGGTTTCATAATGTTCAAGCATACGTATGCAGAATTTTACTGGCTATGGATTCAGTGGAATTTTCCATTCCCGACCAAAACAGTTCAGTTTTTAAAAAATTAAAAGGAGGAAATTAAACTCTGTTAAAATATTTTCAAGTCCTTAGGGTGGAGCTGTAGAATAAAGAAAATCTGTCACTGCTGTGACACTACTTTTTTTTTTTTAAAAAAAAAACTGAGTACCACTCCATGGGTTCCCAGGCAGGGTTTACACACTTGTCAGTACAGTTTCATATTTTCTTGTAAAGAATATAACAAATGCACTCATGGCTTAATGGATGTTTTAAAGAAATGAGGTAATCATTTTATAAATGTTGTGCAATTTTGCAGTCAGAAGTAGCAAAATGGTTGTGTCTGTCTATGGAAAGTAGTAGTAGGTTGAATCATTTCTCTTCTTATTGCTGAGACATTGAAAAGACAATATTCCACTAGATGGAGCAAAAGTGGCAGGAGCTCTTCAGACAGACAGCTCAAGTTCTGAGGTGACTTATCAAAGGTTTGGAAAGAAATATATAGTTAATTTCTCAGAAAAAAATAGGTCTATCACTCAAATATATTTTAAGAACAAATAGTATATATATTTATATATTTACATTTGCGTGTGTGCCCTCACATGCACACATGCACGTATGCACACACATGCATGTGCACACTGGTGTTTCACAATGTACCTGTAGAGGTTGAAGGGCAGCCTTTGCCAGTTGCTTCTCTCTTTCCATCCCCCACCAATTTTATCATGTACTTCTAACCTTAGAAAGCCACTGTTTTAGTAGTGTTCATGAAAAAAATTGACTTGTAAAAAAAAAAAAGCCTTTGATGAAGAAAGGTGACATTCACTGTGCAGCAGGTCCTCATGTCTCTTGGTACTCAGATCATTTTCTTTTTCTCATATGCATATTCCACATGTAAAGGATGAATATGTTTAAGTAAGACCTTGTGTTTCTAACCTTTCAACTCCATGTGATCAAGAGAGGCCCTTTCATCTATATATACAAATTTGTATGTCTGTTCCCACTGAATGGGGTTTAGAAAGCTCAAGTTAAAATTCCAGAATGCAGAGGCATATGCTAAATCTTTAGGGATGGGGACAGAGGAACTGGAAACAGAAATCGGGAGGAGGTTTCCTTTATGCTTCTGGGTCTGTTGGGAACCATTTTGCAAATGTAGGTGCTATTTCCTGCTATCAAGGGCTTTCCAGAATCTGATAATCATTTCCCAACTTTATCACCTGAGCAAATTGTTTCAGATGTAGGCATTGAGTGGCTGTTCTTTCACATGTATAACGGAAGAGGATCATGTTCATCTTGTAGATAGAAAGCAACAAATACCAAATACAACTCCTATAGCATTATCACTCTGTTTGCCTTGGAGAAATGTAAGCCTCTTGCTAAAGTGAGAAAATGGGAAAGGGCTGCCACTATGTATCAGGCATATTTTAGCTTGATTTGTGCCAACCCTAATAACTCACTTGACAGAGTGATACATTAGATGTTTGTTCAGAACCTGACGCCTGTACAGGAAATAAGCAGCACTTGATTTCAGCCAGCAGGCTCTCTAGGTTTCACAAACCAGTTTTACAGAGGCCCTCTTTGATTGAGGTCTTGGCATCTTGATCTTGTTTTACTTGTCCCTGGCAAGGAAGACAAGAAAAGCCTTAAGAAGATCAGGTGATTATGGTCCATGTTCAACAATATGCCCTTGGGCCCTCTGCTGTCCCTGAAACTAAATGAGCTCCCAGTATAAATCTATCCAGTGACTGATAAGTGTGTAGAGAAGTCTAAATTGATAATACATACCAAGACTTACCCAGCAATCTTTAGAGTATGGCAAGCTTTTGTTGAATTTTATTGGCTTTAATATTTTTGTTTCTAATTGCTTTAAGTAGTGATTTTCAACTTGAGACACATATGATCACTAGAAAACATTTAACAGCGTCCGTCAGGAGACATATTTGATTATCACAGCTGATACCAGGAGTGGTGCAGTTGAATTGAAAGAGAAGAAGGGTGTTTTTCTAGAGTGTAATTGGATGTAAGAAATATTTCCTTACAAGGAGTCATCTGGTCCAATGTGGCAGCAACTTCATGGTTAAAATCTCTCTGTTAGAGAAGTTAGCATTTTGGACCATTTAAAGAAAACAAACAAACAAACAAAACAAAACTGACTTTGATCATATCTTTAAGCCAAAAGGAATTCTTATACAATTGATACCGTTTTAATGGGAATTAGACACTGATTTTAAAATGTTATCTCATCGTGTAAGGCTTGTTCGGAAACAGTTTTCTACAAAAGGAATAATCCTGCCTAAGTTTCAAAAGCAGCATTCTTTAAATGCCCTGGTCTAAACATGTCCTTTACTGTCCAGGATGGCCACCTTTCAGGTAAACTTGTCTTAAACCCTCTTTTGAAAATTACACTTGATCATTGTTTAGAAGGCAGGTCCTGTACTTCCCATTCTTCATGTTTCTGAAATACTGTAGAAATGCCTGGACCCTGGCATCTTGCCAGTGTGGAAGGAACTCCGTATGCACATGCAGATACACCAGAATGATTGGGGTTGGTATATGATCCACGATTTGATGTCCAATATAGACTAGGAAGTAAACTTAATCAAATGAATAAAAGTGCTTAATAGTTTTTTAAACTTTATCACAGATAATTCATGAAATATAGTACATAAAATCAAGTAAATATTTATGGTTTTGAAATTTTGAAATGAAAATTTTACATGGTCAAATAGGCAGGAATACAGAGTTTTGTTTCTAGATTTCAAAATAAATATGTTTTATTACTGTTTTTATTTTTGTATATTGTGTGTTTATATGCTTGTAACATAAATGTCTGCATGGTGCCTGCAGAGGCCAGAAGAAGGTATCAGATTTCCAGAAGTTGGAATATTGCAGGAGGTTATGTCACTTAATGTAAGTGCTGTGAACTGAATTTAAGACCTGTGGAAGAACAATGAGTGTTCTGAACTGAACAATCTCTCTAGCTTTGTTTCTTTTTTTAAAAAAAGTTGTTCATTTTAAGTAGATTTATATGTCTCGCTTCTGGTAGAAAACTATTTCCTACTATTCCAAAAGCTCTAGGTTATGCTTCTCTTACATGTGTGCCTAAAGTATAACATCATAGTACCAGTATAGTGTGTTCAAGAGGGATAAGAAATAAGGGTGTGGAGGAAAGAGCAGAAGGAGTCCCTTTTGTAAATACACATTTTATGAACAATCCTATTTAATGACAACAAGTTGTTCTCAGGCTCCTTAGGAAATATTCCATATAGTTTCAACATTTCAGTCTTCAATTATAATTCATCCTTGCTATGTTCTTCATTACAATTCAAAATGACAGTAACAGGAATTAAGGAGCAGTTTAGTAAGATTTATTATGTATGATATGTTCCATAAAATCTGTTTTAAGAGACACACACAAAAAAAAATCTCTTAAGTTCCATAAAGTTTAGAGTGCAAGTAACTGATATCCAGATGAGTATCAAACAAAAGAACATACCAGGGGAACAGCTGATGGTCTGATAGGGAGACCAGGCAGATCAGGAAGAAGCACAGTGGAGTGTTGACATGTTCCCTTGCTATATATGAGTGTATTCATACTAAACATCACCTTGGCTGTTATATTGCAATAATGGATATACAAAATGCTATAATTATCCTTTTTCAATTTATTTTCCAGTCTGTTCTTCAGGAGCCTTGAAGTGACCAGTTATATTTATATCTGGGAAAACTACAGACTTTTGGAATTGCCTTGGGATTCTGCATGGACATGGTATTTAACTTTCTTAGGAGTTGACTTTGGCTACTACTGGTTCCACCGCATGGCTCATGGTGAGTTACAAATGATGCAATTTGTCAATGATGATGAAGTGTGTTTAGTAAATAAGAAGAACTTGCTAAATATTCATGGAATGAATAAACAAACCAATAAAATAATATGCCTTGTGGCATGTAAAATGCTAATGAAGATTTACTTCAAATTTTCAGCACAAATCAAATGTAACCACTATAAATAAAATTATTGCAGGTAACTTTTTCATGATTATAATTGTATTCCCCTTACAAAATGATA
The DNA here is from genome assembly GCF_978045245.1 of Mus caroli. Classification (NCBI taxonomy): domain Eukaryota; kingdom Metazoa; phylum Chordata; class Mammalia; order Rodentia; family Muridae; genus Mus; species Mus caroli. Next base: position 35,353,023 of record NW_028227269.1, read on the forward strand.
GCTTTAGCATTGTCTCTTATTGGTTTTCCATCTATTGTTAAACTGTAGGCAATTATGTACAATATCAAACTTCACATCCCAATCATCACAGGTCATTCTGGAGCATTCTGAAGCAGTATAAAATTCTAGGGAACATCTGCCATTATAGTCAGCAGGAATCAATTTCTTGGCAGTGCCTCCACATTACAAATGAAAATGCAATCAGCCAAGCATTGACCATTCTGCACTTGAGTGTTCCCATAGTTTCCCAAGATTTCTCATCTCATACAAAGCCTTCTCTCTGTGCTGGTTCACTGAATTTGCATTAGGGATTCATAACTGCACCTTCCAAAGAAATGTTTTGTTATGAGACAAAGGAAGAAATGGAAAAATTGGAAAGGGTTGGGTCTGTACTTCTGTAAAGATGGGTGAGCCTTAAGCATTATGGAGGTAATCAGAGTGTTCCTTATACCATATATATATATATATATATATATATATATATATATATATATATATATATATATATATATATATATATACAAGGATACATGCCAAAATCCTGAAGCCAAGTGCAGAAAGATGCTAGGATTGAAACACTGGCCAGTGAGGTACACCAGCAAAGAGTTCAGAGGCTGTTTAGGTTGAGGGAACAGGAGGAAAGGAAGAAGGGAAGGAAGGAAGGAAGGAAGGAAGGAAGGAAGGAAGGAAGGAAGGAAGGAAAATAAAGAACCTGGGATAATCTTAAACAGTTGGTGGGAAATGGAAAGATAAGACATGAGATCAGGGTTAATAATTGTGAAATGTAGCAGTTCAGTGGACCATTCATACTTTCTTAGCCAAGATGATGGAAGGAGGAGGAATGTGGCCCCTTGCTATGCTTACAGCTACTGAAAAAGAATATACTATATATTACATATTTGTATGTACACATACAGAGAAATATATGGTCATATATATACACATTTCAAATTCATACATTTAACCAAGGTATAAATGTTAATTCTTTGGAACAATCTGAAGAAAATATGCAAGCTTAAAATTATATATATATATATATATATATATATATATATATATATATATATATACAGTGGGAAGAGCCAATGTCTCTGAAAATAATTAGTCCCTGGTATCACTTCCTTATACTATATATATATATATATATATATATATATACACAAGGATACTACTAAATCAAACATGATTAAAGATAAAAATGTGGTAAACTATTTGTAGTTTAATGCAAAGCATTAGTGTTCCTCATAGAATGAGCATTCTGGTGATTTATCTCATATTTTGGGTATTAAGCACTACTGTCAAAAGACTTTGAGTCATTCAATTTAAGAAACTTTCTAATATCACACAGTTCTATTAGATGTTCTAGTTTGTGAAATCTGAAAAATTACTTAGTTTGTGAAGTTGAAAAATCCCCAAATATTACCAAATATAAAAATTTAAAATATATTTCTTATGAATACCCTTAATTAATAGTGATAAAATTTTCAAAAAATCATCATAATATGAATCACTTGAAAATATGCTTCATATTAGAAAAATTTGAGTTGAATCCAGTGGAAGAGGCAGGCATAAAATAAATTGAAAGCCTTCTGGAAAAACGTTCAAAACCCTCAGGGTATGGAGCCTAATCACAAGTTCAAAGACTTGTGGTTTGTAATGGAAAGCTAGTAGGAAAAAATAAATTATGTAGTTAAATATGCCAGTCCTCAATGTGATAGCTGATTTGAAAGTTTATGCACAACAGTAACAAAAAATCTTAAAATAGTTTTAGGGTATCTAGAAATATACATCAATTAGAAAATCTTACAAGACAAAAACTTGCAATTCCAATCCCAGTAATTATTTAGATTAATTTAACTCAAAAAAGATTTCAACAATTTTAAAATTCAAATGCCATCTTCTCATACAGAAAGCAAAAGTAAAATGTTTAATGTGTAGTTATTTTCCTTTCACGATTTTCTGTAAAAATGAATGATAATATATTCCATGTGTATTAACATGTTATATAGGAGGAAACAAGCCTAATGGAATTGCAACTTTGTTGCCATTTCCTTAGTAAGCCTAATGGATGCTCTGCTCCCTGCTTTGCATGGTTGCCCTTTGCTTGTCTCTCCGGTAGGTAGCATTGTCTTCTGTTTAGGTGACTGTGAACTTTTAGGGAAAAACATTCATTTTCAGTACATTACTTTTCTCTATTTCTGTGTCAGAAAGCATAGGTGGAAATTCAGAGTGTTAAAATCGAATAATTCTTAACTTAAAAGTATCTCTCTGCATATCTCTACTCCGTTAGGTAATGGCACCATGTTTATGCTTTATGTACTCCTTTAACTGTATGTCTAGTATAGCTGAAGAGGTACAGATCCTTCTTTGGCGTTCTGGCTGGTCCCCTGGTATACCAGGGATACAGTCTATGACATTTGATTGCCATATTCCTACCCATTAAACATGAAAAGACAGGGAAAGCTTTCACCACAAGGAGAAGCAGTGGAGAAATATCAAACACATCAAAGCACAGCAGAAAGAGTCATTAGTTGGAGGTGTTTATTGGGGGAGGAGGGTAGAAGCACAGGCATGCAGAAGACACACAGAGAAAAAGACTTTCAGTGGGTACTTGGCAATCCAAACATCCAGGCTCCTCTGGGGTCTGGAATTTTTAAATCTCTAAGGGATGTTACTATTTTAATTTTTGGGTAGGTCAGTTTAGAGAAATACAGTAAGGCTCACTCATCTCCTACTTTTATGTAACATGTCCTGATCAGGCTTGGCACTTGTTGAATCAGTCCATCAGCCTTGAGCCTGATGCTGGGAGACAAAGTTCTATAAGGCCTTTGCTTTAAGCTCTTAGGTCTACATTGGAGTGCCTCAAGAAGTCTATTAATTCCTAGTCACACATTAGCATATGGTAGCCTGAGATAGAGGATATAAGGGCCTGCCTGTCTGGGCTATGTGAAGAATTCTAGGCCAGTCTAGATTACATAAATAAAACTATATTAGAGATTAGTATTTGCTGCTTGAAAAACAGAAATAAATCTTCCATGGTGTTTGCAATTTATTATCTTATTGTGGGTGGCGGTTATATGGATATGTACCTTATATCTGCAAAGAAGGCTGGTTTCTTTAGACTGCATCTGAATTGGCCATTGTGTGTTGATAAAAGGAAATACTTTTCAGAAAGATGTTTTTGAGGAAAGAACCCGGTCACTTTAGGTTATCTCCTTGTAGATTAATTTGTAGTTTCATAAGATATAACCTTGGATGGTGGAATCATGTCCTCAGGGCCTTTCCTATCTCTACAGGGCACTAATCTCTTAACAACTGTTGTTTCTAAACTTTTCCTGCCTGGATCTTTAGGCTCACTCTCAGACCTTTCATGGCCAACCTTTATATATCACATTTTTTTCTGACATTGTTGACTTGAGTGACAGCCAAAAAAAAAAAAAGAAAAAAGAAAAAAAGCAGCCACCTTACAGCCTGACAGCTATTCTGTCTTGAGATTTTTCTCAACCTCACAAGTCAGTCCATTACTAGTGATTTCTGCCTCAGTCAATTCTCAGAACATAACAGAATATATGCCAAAATATAGTTCAGCTGATTTCTGATACAGTTTGAGAGTCCTGATTCTCTTCTGAAACCTAATTATCTGAGCCTCTCACCTGGTGTCCTGATCTCCCAGTCCCCATTGGAATGGCACACTAAGCCCTGCTTACAGAATAAGAATAGGGCTTTTCCTTTCATCACAACTCCAAACTTTGTCTCTGTAACTCCTTCCATGGGTGTTTTGTTCCATCCCATAATCAGCTTCCAAACGCTGACACCATTGCATACACTAGCAAGATTTTGCTGAAAGGACCTAGATATAGCTGTCTCTTGTGAGGATATGCCAGGGCCTAGCAAACACAGAAGTGGATGCTCACAGTCAGTTATTAGATGGATCACAGGGCCCCCAATGGAGGAGCTAGAGAAAGTACCCAAGGAGCTAAAGGGATCTGCAACCCTATAGGTGGAACAACAATATGAACTAACCAGTACCCCGGAGCTCTTGGCTCTAGCTGCATATGTATCAAAAGATGGCCTAGTCAGCCATCACTGGAAAGAGAGGCCCATTGGACTTGCAAACTTTATATGCCCCAGTACAGGGGAACGCCAGGGCCAAAAAGTGGGAGTGGGTGGGTAGGGGAGTGGGAGGGGAGGGTATGGGGGACTTTTGGGATAGCATTGGTAATGTAAATGAGGAAAATACCTAATAAAAATATTTTTTAAAAAAAGAGAATAGGGCTCTTCTAATGCTGCATTTCCATGTCTTCCACACTGCCCGCTCCAACCAGTTTATCACTGCAGCAGCCCCCATCCACAGTACCCTCTCCTGTGCTCATTACTTTCCTTGTTACTGTGATAAAGTGTTTGATATAAACTTAAGGAGGGGAAGATTTATTTATTTCTCAAAGCTTAACAGCATATGCCACATTGTTTATAAGCCATAGGACTTAAAAATTGTTTTCTTCTGTTACAAGGATCTCTAAAGCATTCATTCATTCTTCTATTCATTTTTCTCACAATTAATAAGATCATTTATATCACTCCTACTTTAGTTCACCACAAGGTACTTAAGGAAGCTTCTTTATACCACATATACTGGATTTTTCTGCTGTGGATTGTAGCAGCTAACAATCAACTATCATAATGTCAGAGAAAGTGTCAATCTATGTAGTGAATTCTAGAAATGAATTTTATGCCCTTCCAGAAATTCTATATCTCTTGTAAGTTTGGTTCTCTCTTACTTAACTTCAGGTAAAAATGACCACAAATTCCAGCAAACTAACCAAGTGCTGCTTCAGGACCTCATTACTTACTGCCTCTCCAGTGTATGCCTCAATTTCTCAAGAATCCTAGGACTCCCTCTCTCATAACGGTTTAGTTGCATGATCAAATGTCATCTTATACAAGGAGTACTCTTGAGACTTCTATAAAAATTCTCAACAACCATACCAAAGTCATTTTTAAGAGAGTTGAGGCAGAGTACACATTACAGAGTGGGGCAGGTTACCTTATTCCAACTGTAGATTTTTTTTTTTTTTTTTTTTTTGGTTTTTTCGAGACAGGGTTTCTCTGTATAGCCCTGGCTGTCCTGGAACTCACTTTGTAGACCAGGCTGGCCTCGAACTCAGAAATCCGCCTGCCTCTGCCTCCCAAGTGCTGGGACTAAAGGCGTGCGCCACCACCGCCCGGCTCAACTGTAGATTTTTATTTAGAGTGAATTTAGAACATATGATGCCTTTCAATAGTTTGAAAACTAATGACATCAATTTGCCATGGTGTAAAATTTATGTTACAACTGTCACACACATGATTTCATGAATCTATGTTTCTTGTGCTTTCATAAGGCTTTTAACTCATATATATCTTTAACTCAGTGTAGTCATAGGAAAATGAATCTTTCTGGTCCCACTGCATACTTATGGAGAGCAGAAATTTAACTGAGTGTGCTTTGGGTTTGCACTTATCTAATATGATAATGTCAGTCTCCTCCTAGATGTATACTACAATTATGGCAGGTTTCTCATTAGGAATTGTCTCCTTTCAAGTGAAAAATTACATAATTTAACTTTTTCTTTATTAGCTCAAACCCACCCAAGTTATATTTTTCTTACACTGTTTTGTGTTTAGAAGTCAGATATTTGAAAACATTTGAAAGATTTGGGGGTAAAGTCTGCTTTCATTAACATATTTCCCTGCTTTTTAAGTTTATTATTCACTTGTCAGAAATGCATTTCTAATTCACAGATTAAAATTCCTTTTCAGAATCCCCTGAAAATTACTTGAAAATAAGTTTTAAAAAGATTTGTTCTCTCATATTAACAAAAAAATTAGCTTTGTCTTTTAACCTCAAACATAGTATTCACTCCAAAATTTCATGCTATGTAGTAGACAATTGGAGATAGACCGCATATAGTTTTTTGCTTCTTCATAGCCTCACATAGTGATAACAGAAATTTCAGAACCAGCTCTAAACTTTCAGCTGCTTGGCACACTGTGGGAGGTACATGCTCTGTGAAGTTCTTACACTGCTAGTGAAACACGCACAAAGAGCAGATCTGACAAAGGCACGGATGATACTCAAGTGGTTGTTAAGTCAACAGGGATGTCACTCTGTAAGTACTCTAGCACACTAGTGGGGACCTTTCTCTTTCTTTAGGAGTTAGAGAACTTACTGGGAAACCAGTCCTAGACAGTCTTCAGTGATCTCCACCATGGTGATAATGTTGCATAGGAACTGATTCTAAGAAAGAGAATTTCACAGGCATCACACAGGCAAACGTGTAGGAAAGAGACACCGAAGAAGACAAGATGGTCTTTGAGGCAAGATGTTTGTGTGAAGGTGGTGATGGCTAAATCATATTAACAACAAAGATTTCAAATTTGAAAGTTTTTTTTAAATAAGCTGATATGGACAGGAATATATATTAACATAAATCAGAAATGTCTATGTAGGCAAATAGGTTTGCTTTTTAACTAAGTGTCATTAGGAACGCTGGGGAAAACATTAAATATAATTTGGTGAAGAAGAGACCCTGATGATGAAGAATAGTTAATGAGAATGGAGATAAATGAGGGCAGGCTTGATGTAAATGAAGGCAGGTCCATAGCTGAACAAGGAGTACCTTGGGCAACAGCACATATTATTTTCATATTAAGTGTCTGACATAATTTTAAGGCCTCTGTGATATTTCAGTATGTATAAAATCTAGAAATCTTCACCATAAGGAATCTACAGAGATCTATATGATAAACTTCCCCAATGCTTGTCAGTAAAAGTTTAACATTAACATCGACATACGATGGAAATTTATTCAATTGAATGTCACACATTATGAATTTATTTCCATTTATATATTTTCATGTTTTTTTATAATACAGTAAAAAATGAATTCAAAATTAAATGTAAAATGCGCAAGAAATGGTTATGGGCAACAATGTTACTTTGCCACTTTTAAATCTTAAAGAATGGCTGATGGGTTCCAGGTCTTCCTGCAGTCAGACACATTAACATTCAACGATTTGTTACTGTATTCAGATCAGAAATAATCCTGTATTTTATATATTGATATTGTGTTACTTTAGTGAAGATTTGCTATTAACTAACTTTCCTGGGTTCTTACTACATTTTTCTCAATGTTTCTCATACACTTTCATCTTTGATCTTAGAAAACAAGGTCATCTTTATCAAAATTATTAGCAGGTTCTCAAGCTGGAGCAGAGTTAAGGCACTTGCTCACCCATCACAGCTGATGTACCAAAGTCTGAATATAAAATCGGCCCCCAATGGAGGAGCTAGAGAAATTACCCAAGGAGCTAAAGGGAACTGCAACCCTATCGGTGGAACAACAATATGAACTAACCAGTACCCCGGAGCTCTTGACTCTCGCTGCATATGTATCAAAAGATGGCCTAGTCGGCCATCACTGCAAAGAGAGGCCCATTGGACTTGCAAACTTTATATGCCCCAGTACAGGGGAACGCCAGGGCCAAAAAGTGGGAGTGGGTGGGTAGGGGATTGGGGGGGTGGGTATGGGGGACTTTTGGGATAACATTGAAAATGTAAATGAGGAAAATACATAATAAAAAAATAAATTAAAAAAAAATCCTCAGGCTGCTGGTTCCAGACAGACCTCAGGCTGCTGTGCCCTGATGTGTGGAGACAGGATCATTTCCTTAGGCTGAATAAAAACAAACAAATCTTATCTAAATGCAACTTACACTATTTTAACATGTATCTAGTATAGTTTAGATATTTTGATACACACATGTAAATTCCTAGATGTTTTTGTAGAACAAAAAAAAATGAAAATTTATTGATTCAGTTAACATAAAATTTATTTTTCAATTGATAATTAATAAATATTAGATAGTGCTGTGCCTCTATACAGTCCTGCATTCAAACTGTAGTCAGATGAAAGGTAGACTATGATACTTGCAAATGGTTGCTTTATGCACTGTCTGCATGGTATAAATGCCTGTTAATTTTTTAAAATATTATCCTAACGTGAAGCAGACCCACTTAGATGGAATTTCTTACAGATAGGGTATAGACTTACTGATAATTTTTACTATTTAAAAATAGCCAGTTATTCTAATGTATAAACAAAACTAAATAATACTGAGTAATTATTGAGAATAGAAGAAGAAGTATTTAGCTCTTTGAGAGAATTCACAATTATGTATCCTTAAAATTATAGATAATTAACAGATACCTAAAGGAATGCATCTTGGAGTTTTGGCTTGTATCAAGTATGTGGGTGGATAGATAGATGCTGAGTCTATAGATGATAAATAAAGCATAGATAGGTAATAGGGAGATAGAAAATCTTAAATGATAGATGTTTCTATAACTGAACAAACTTCAAAGTAGGTTAAAAATGTATCTAAACTCCAAGGACCTACAAAAGGATTTTCTACTAATAGATGTTTTCTCGAAAATTAAATCTTAAATCTAATGTATCAGGTGATGTCAGCTTATTCTTTTACTACCTCAACTTATTCAACAGTATTTTTATGAATCATTTAATTAGATCAAATCAATGTTAAACATTAGAACTCTAAAACTGAAGACTTTCTTTTATTCTGTTTATCTGTGAATGCTGGCATGTAGGAATGTGACCACATGTATATCTGGTACACTCAGAGGCTGGAGAAGGAAGTTGGATCCTGTGGACCTTGACTTACAGCAGGTTCTGAGCCACCATGTGTGGTTGGGAACCAAAATTAGACAATCTGCAAGAGCAGCATGAGTTCTTAACTGCTGAGCAATCTCTTCCAAGTGGGGTTTTTAGAAGCCCTCAAGTGTTTGGTTTTGCTTTTAATTGCTGTGTGTGCGTGTGTGTGAGATCATATAGCTTACCTAGTTATAACTGATGTAATTCTATATATTTCAATGTGTATTGACTAAACAAAAGACAAAGTTTTAGAAAATATGTTGCATATATATTTTGGCTCAATAACATATACTCACAGAAAATAAAAAGTTCAAAAGACTATTAAAATATTTAATCATTTGTCAAAATGTTTTGTTTTCTTTTATAAAAATATTAATTACCATATATTTTGGAGTATGACTAGCTCTCAATTCTATTGTGTATATAACTTTAATATTGAGTTTTGTAATAAGTTATTAGACTGTAGATCCCAAAATGATGGCCCAAACAGAAACAGTGTTCTTTCTGCAAATATTGACCAGTATTTTTCTGTCACTTGAATACACAGGGCTACAATATACGTATGAACACACACACACACATACACACACACACACACACACACACATACACACACACATATATATATATGTGTGTGTGTATATATATGTATATATATATATGGATATATACATATTCATACATAATTTTACTTAATAGCACAACTTTATGTGACAAGTTAGAGTTTCTCTTTTGTTTGTTTATCTGCCCTCTAACTCTGGAAGTCATAGTTTGCATTAACATCATATTTATTTATGATAATACATGATAAAATTTTTCTTTTTTTCTTTTTTTTCATTTTTTATTAAATATTTTCTTTACTTACATTTCAAATTTTATTCCCTTTTCTCATTTCCTCTCCAGAAACTCCCCTCTCCCACTCTCCCTTCCCTGCTCACTAACCCACCCACTCTGATTCCTTGTTGTGGCATTCCACTACACTGGGGCATCAAGCCTTTACAAGGCCAATGGCCTCTCCTTCACTGATGTCCCCACAAGGCCATGCTCTGCTACATATGCGGCTGAAGCCTTGAGTCCTTTTTTGCATGAAACTTTTCAAAATAATATTGTTACAAAGAAAGGATAATGACAGAAGATTGGTATTCCTTTTCAGTTTTGTTTCGTGTTATTGTAATTATATCCTACAGCATTTAAATGGTTTAGCTGGGCTCTGCTGTGTTCTCTAGTTATAGCAATCAGATACATGTCTAAATACTCTTCTCCCTTTTGGTCATTTGTTTTATTTTGTTTTTATTTCTCTATATATAAAACAATTTGAAAGCATTTAATTTACTATTATACATGTGAAATGCTTTCTTACTCATTACAAATGTACATGTAAACATATGGCAGTGGGTTGATTCATTATTATCTCTTATTTTGCTGCATTTTAACATTTTGTGGCTAGATAATGAAATAGTATCTAGTTACTCATTAATACAGCCAATATAGACAGACTGACCTGAGACTGGCCTTCCAGTAGACTGTGAAGGCAGGCTTCTATATCTCATCAGTAATTTAGACTTTGCCCCACTAAATCACTAAGCAATGGTTTTATGGATCCTAGTTAAAAAGAAGCCATTGCTTAGCTAGCCAGTGATAGAATGTCAGCTGCCCAGGCTCATATTAATTCATCTAGCCCAGGGTCTTGTATTATATGGTAGCCACTCAGTGCTTGCTGGCAGATAAATGACTCACTGGTAAATTTCAAAAACAGCTTGCTGACCTTGTAGCTGTGAACATTGATCTTTGTGTTTGATAACCAGGAAAAATTAAAGATTTAGTAACATTCTCTCTGTGAGTTTTGAAGCAAATAGCTTCCAATGATACTATGAGATTGTTGGGATTGTAAAGGAAATAAATTAAAGTATGAAGAATCATAAGAGGCATGTCAAAGTTAAAATCATTCAGAAAGTGTGAGGCATTTAATTTTTGCCTAGTGTTATTTGCTATGAAAAAAGTGGGGGAGGGGACAAAAAGTTTAAAACCATCATTAAAGTCACAGCAGTGAAATGCAAGCCTCTTGTCCTCCTTCACTTCTTTAGTTGACTCTCAAATAGAAAGTGTTCAAACTCATCATTTGTTTTAGCTCAAATATTTCTTCGTTTCTTTCCTTGCCATCATTAATTAGAACAGGAATACAGGCATGCTCTAAGTATGTCAAAGAGGAGCTGACATATTATTAAACTACATTAAAGGAACTATAATTGGATAGAAATATGTAATTATTTATTAATAATAATAATAATAATAATAAAAAGCACTGACTGTATTTAAACCAGGTCTTTCACTCTAGCTGTGTGTTTGTGTATCTTATCATTTCTGATCATGGGGACAAAGCAGACATTAGTGATAAAATTCAGAAGATCTTTAGTATAGTTTGTTTAAAAGAAATGATTTCTGTGAGTTCAGAAACTTCCCTTCATACTTGCAAGATCATTATTATATCAGTGTTGAACTCTAAATTACTGTTACTGTGTCCATTCTGAAATCATTTAATACTAGAAGTTTCATTCAAGTTGCTTAATAGAGCTCCTCAAAAGATAATTGGTCTCAGTTATCTTGAAAGAAGGACTGATATTTCAAAATGCTTTCTGAAAATAGTAAACAAAACCCAGGATGATTTAAGAGGGCTACTCGGGAAATATATGAAAAGTCTTCGATTGCCCGCTCAAAGCGTCTGTTGTACAGAGAAGACAACTCTCTTCAAACCATTCTCACCTAAGAGAGTTTTTACAGGTTTCTTAGTTTGGGGTCCAGCTTTAATCAATTTTAATTCTTGTCTTGAACTTACAGCTATAATGTATCTACTTTCCCTAATGACAAATATTATTCCTATGAAAGGTTCATACATAAATGTTTCTATATTTTATGCTATGTTAAAATAGTTTCTTAAAAGTTATGATTCCAATAAAATGGTTGGAATTATAAAAATAAAATAAAATTTCTGAGGTAGTTACTCTAAGGCTTATTCTCCATATAAGTACAACGTTCTAAATTCTTGCTTCCGTCATTCTAGACTTTATATCTTTTGAGGTAAAGCTAGTGTATTTGAAGTTACATTTTCAGAGGGACTTGAAAATGTTAACATTATAAAATGTGACATTCCTATCTTTGAAACTGCTGGTCTTCCTCATTGTGATTCAATCTATCTACTTTTTGTATTCACAAAGTCTTGTCTTATAACTTCACAGAATATCTGAGTCTGAGCCTTTCAGAGAAGGCTCCCCCTTCACCCTGTACAAGCAGATATTCCTACAGCCCACACCCTTCATCCTCCTCCCAGCTTGCTTTCTCTGGAGCTAAGGAATGCAGACTGCTTATTTTTACATTTGATGATATCCTGGGGGTAAAGGTTAAAAAAAAGTAGTTTATGAAACCTGAACAGAAAAAGGATGTAACTTTGTTCCGCTCTCCTCTTTGAAATATCTGACAGTTCCTGGATATACAGAAGGAAATGATGAGTTTGGCCACATGTCCAGATGTGTGCTCGACAGATGTGTAGGGTTATGTTTTAAAAAAGACATGTCATACAGTACCTGTGTCTTTAGCCAGGAAGTTGTAAATAGTAAACACAGAACTCAGCCATCAAATGTAATCTGACTTAACAAGGTTTTTCAAAGTAACAGTAAATTTTTTATCTCTTTCATTCTATTTAGCAGTGAATTAAATCAGTATATTTATTTAAAAAGTTATTTTAAAGTTGATTGTAAACTGAATAACTTAAATGGAAATTAGAAAATCAAAGGTTTTGCTCTATAATTTTAGTATATGAATGAATATACTTGTACCATTACTTCTGATTAACTTTATTATCAATAACTAGGGTTGTCATTTTTATTGTTGTTGTTATTTAAAATGGATAATCTTTATTTAAAATGTAGTTCAATTTAAAAACACTGGTTTGTCCTATTTCTAAAAAATAAGTTAGTTGATGTAAAATGTATTTAATTATGTACATTTATTTTCTATTATACAATCTTACAAAGTATGCATCCAATATCTCAGTTGATTTACTAAGCATATAAACTCAGTATCTTTGTAGTGGAGACAGGAATATCTCATTGAATTTCAAAATACAATATCATTATTCATGATAGTTGCCATTTTGTATAATAATTGCTGAAGCTATTCTCTTTGTGTAACTAGAAATTTTGTGCAATTTGCTCAATTTTCCTGAAAACGACCTCAGCCTCAGTTATGGCAATTCTGCTTTCTGTCATGCAAGTTACTTTTCACACAGCACTGGGGATCTTGTTGGATGCTTTCAAAATTATTATTTTTGTCAGACTAAAGCAACTCAAAACAACCAAGAAGAAAAATGACAAGTACCCTCACAATTTGGCAGTTATTCAGAACACTAGCGGTTTATTTGTTAATTGTCTTAAGAATTAATAAGAATAAACTTTTAAAGTGCAAAATGAGACAAAGGCTAGACATTTTTTTCACATGCTTGTTAACCCAGCAGTCAGGAGGCTGAGGCAGGAAGATCATGAATTCCAGGCCAGTTGGAGCTACATATTAAGACTCTATTTTCAAAAACTCACCAAAAAAAAAAAAAATACACACACACACACACACACACACACATACACGCATGCGCACGCGAGCGTAATTCTCCATCAGAAAGTTGCTGAATGCCATAAAGGAATGTTCCAGAGTGAGACCAAGACATTGCTCGGACATCCAAGTGTCTGTATGCCCTTGTTTTTGTTTGGTTACCATGTCTCTCATGCTTCCTGGAAGCTAAAACACTGGTCTGTGGATGTGACAACAAAGCACATCCTAATCCCTGGGATTTTAAAGGGCTCTGGGATTTGCAGTTGACAATTCTTTGGCTGAACTCCAGATCACAGCTGCATTAAGAATGAGAAAAGAGCCATTTGGTTTGGTATTTTCTTAACGTTCAGTAAGTCCTGGAGAGAAAAAAATGACCTCCGACTAAAATGTCTAGCTGGCTCATTCATTGGAAGTTAACTCAGAGTGAATGAGTAGGAAGTCTTTAATAATGGGGGAGTTGTCAGTGAAAATTCTCTAGAGAGTTGGGAGAGGGCAAAACTCTGTCCCTATACCTGAAGTTCTAGAAGCATAAGCAAACAGAAACAGATTAAGAAAACAATTTTCACAGTTATACCAGTGACTCTTTGCTTTTTGTAAATGTACCAATTAGAATTTCCTCTGGAGGGCTTAACTACTAATGGAGATGGGAGAAGGAACCAAGACATCAGCAAGCTGCAGGGAAATGACGAACACTTAATAAAGAATCCTTTGTCTTTTCCTCTCCTAGTGGCATCATAGACAATGGTTCTTGCCTCCCCTTGTTAACTTTTGTTTCACAGCTTTGTGTTTTTATTTTCAGGCCATGTCTCACTCTATATCCCACACTATGCAGCCTAGGTTGTTCTGAAATGTGTGCCAACTAAGCCTGGATTATAAACCTGTGGCATTGTTCATGGCTCCTTCTCTTAATAGCACTGAAAGAAGAAGTAGAATAGGTAAAGGAACCTCTAGAGTAGTCACCAGGACTCAGTCAATAAATGTAAAACCAAAAGGAAGTGATGCAGGATTAAAGAGACCATTTAGTTACTCGTACAAATACAGTGTTAATACTAGTTTTATATATTTTTCTTTCTCTGACATTAGCATAGTACTTGCAATAAAGCTATAGATGCATGTAATATAATCATATAATCTTTTTCAACGACTTTACTGCCTTTGTAATCCTTTTAGATGACCCCGTCTTATGGAGAGGATGAGAAGAAAAGTTAGAAGTTAGATTCTCAAGATTTCAAACTCTGAATCTATCATTTTATCAATTACTTAATTTCTCTGACTCTCAATTTTATTTGCCAATTATGATACCCTTCTCTGTGTATTATAACAATAAGTGTAATGATCACATGCTTGGTGAGAGTTATAAAATACTACTACTTTAAATGAAGCAGGTTGATGATGAATATTCCAAAACCGAAAAAAGAAATAGTGCTTATGAGTTAAACTGACCTATGGTTCATACCTTGCTCAACCTCGGGACCTTTCCTAACAGTGCAAAGAAAGCAAGCCAAGGCAAAATGAGCAGGGTAAGTAGTTTAAATGAGCCACGAGTTGGTGAACTCCATTTTAGAAATGTTCTTTTTAGCATATTAGATGTTTGAATACGTTTTCAACAGAAAAACTATTGGTGAGCAAAGAAAGTGAATTTAGTCCACAAGGAAAGCAAAGCAATTGTATTTGGCAACCAGCAGAAGTGACAGGACAACAAGCTGGAGACCTCAAATTAGACTCAGGGCAGAATTAATTCATTTAAATAAAGAAAATGATAGTCTTCTTCAGGGAGATTAAATATACTTTAAAGGAATATTAACAATTTGTAATGGAAAAATAGGATTTCTGGAAATGAGAACTTTAAAACTTAAAATCATGACACAACATCCTGAATAAGTTGGAAGAGAAATACCATATATATCAAAGGAACATTCCAGAGTGCATTGTAGGGGTGGGTGTGTGGGAATAAAATATAGCAAGAAGAATAGAAATCAGGAATGGAAAAGCAGATGTGTTGGCATGTGTTGAGCACTGTTGGTTCTCTATTCATTCATCTCACTGGGAAAACTTCTAGTATTATTAAAAAACCTAAGCACATGAACACCCATTTAGGTAGGGCTCTGAACCAGACAGAGCAAAGAGAACACTTTACTGTTTTGATATTATCAAACTCTCAATGCTAATTTCAGTGTATTTGTGTTGGATTGTAATCTACATTCCCTCAATTACAGAGGAAACGTTACAGCTCTTCAGCAATTTAACTAAGGCTCAAAGCTTTTAATTTGAGGAAAACTCCAGTTGCTGATAAGTTTAAAGAACATCAATTGCTGAACCTGCAGCATTTGTGTGAGTGGCCAAACTGCTCCAAAGTTAATTAGGTTATTACTAAACTTAATTAGCAAGTTTGACACTGTCTTCCTCCTAGGTCTCCCTTTCTTTCTCTGACTTCCTTCTCCTTATCTTATTTTTCTTCTCTCTTCCTCTCCCCTATGTTTTAATTAAAGAGGAATACATTTTTGTTATATTTTTGACAACTACAAATTAAATGAAGGTGTCTACAGACTGTTTCTTCAATGTATTTGTGCATTTACCTTTCCTAATTTGTATTAATTAAAAGAAAATCTTGTGTAGATAAATATATACATAAAGATATAAATATATCTTGTGACATGGTCAGCATACTCAAGCTACTAAATATATTCATCAACTCAAAAAGTCTCTTCTGAGCATTGAGAACATTTGAGGTCTACTGTTTTTGCAGAGTTTAAATCAGCAAATTATTCTGTTTTCTATGATCACTAGATTCTAAGTTAGGTCTTCAGCTTATATCCATCCACCCATACCCTCTGTCTCTCCACATTTCCCTCATCCTCCAACTTCTGAGAAATCATGGAATAGACCTACATTTTCTATTTTCTAATTCTTTTTGGCTTATTTCACTGAAAACTAATTCTTTCCTTTTATCCACATTGTGACAAATGTCAGGATCTGTCTGTCTGTCTGTCTGTCTGTCTGTCTTTCTCTCCTAGTATGTACCTTTATTTTTGTCTTTAAATAAAGAGTATGCAGCGATCCATGGACTTAACACAAACACTAGTGAAAATATTATGGTGTTGAACCTGTGTGTGCTTTTTTAAAACGTATTTTCTTTAAATAATGTGCCACGACAATAAGGTAAATCATGTTCATTTTGTACTGTAAGTAATATAGAGACTGTTAAAATATATGAAAAATAAGAAGTGCAAATACTAGACCATTACACATAATGATAGTTGAGCATCAGACATTTTTAACCTTTGCGCAAATCTTAGAAACTATCCCACGGATACTGAAAGTCAGCCAGGAATCACAATTCCTTTAGCTATACACTCATGGACCGATCTCTGTTGTTATGTGTCTCAGTTACTCTGTGAACCATGCCGCAGCTGACTTGGGAAGTCAGCTACTTCTTTAATGCACTGATTTCATTTTCTTTTTTGAACAAACCAAGAGGAAGGATTAGGGATCACACTGAACTTTCATCTTGTTTTTCTAATGGTGCGTCCTTTTCTCCAGACCTCCTGGATAACCTTTAACTAACTGTCTTTCAGACAACAGTCACCTGGATGCATGCAATTCGTTTTCTTTATTTTCATTTCCTTTATGATTGCTGCACAGTATCAGAAGCAATTTTATCATTAGTGTGTCCTTGGAACCATAGTTGGCCATGTCTTTTGTCTACTTCTGGATCACTTTTTATTTTAATGATTTTGAGTTTTGTTGCGGAATAATTTATATACAGAATTCCACATTGAACATGCAAAATGCATATTTCTGCCTATGAAAATCTTATATGACATATGGTTTGCAAATGTTTTCTCTTAATCTGAAGGTTCCCTTTTCACTTTGTTCTTAGTTTGCTGTGGGGAGGCTTTCTTTACATGATTCTTTCCATTAGCTCGCTTTTGCTATTGCTACCTGACCCCTGAGCACCAAAGAGAAATTTCTGCATTGCTAGGACTAATGCAAAGAACTTGCATTATTTTCTTCCATAAGGTTTTCAGTGTCTGGTCTTCTGTTTGAAATCTTTTATCCATTTCAAGGTAATATTTGTGGCTATAATAAAAATAATGGCTTTTTTCTTTTAAGTATCTAGCTTTCCTCATCACTATCATAGAAGAGCCTGTGCATGCCACTTAGTGTATTCTTGATGCCTAGAAAATGACTCAGCTTATGCTTTGCATCTGTACTCTAGTTCACTGAACTCCACCCATTATATTTATTTTCTACTATGCTATCTTTATTAACTTTCTCTATCAGATAAATAAATAAATATTTTTTGTAATTTACTTACTCTTCTAGAGCCTTTTCCATATCTAAAAATGAGCAACAATAATAATAGCTTCAAAACAAGCAGCCTGTGTTAGGAATATTTTTCATTGCACCATAAATGACAAGTACACACAATACTTTTTTTTTTCGAGACAGGGTTTCTCTGTGTAGCCCTGGCTGTCCTGGAACTCACTTTGTAGACCAGGCTGGCCTTGAACTCAGAAATCTGCCTGCCTCTACCTCCAGAGTGCTGGGATTAAAGGCACCACCATGCCTGGCGTCACACAGAACTTTTAAAGTTCATGCATAAGCTAGTACTATATGATAATATTTAACAGCTGACTGGAGTTTTAGTTTATAATATCTTTAAAAGAAGTTCTCTGGAATATTATTTAAATTTAATTTTATTAATCTGAATTGGGTACATTTGGGGATATATTTTAATATTTTATTACTTATGTAACACAGAGAAAGACACCAAAATATTTAATTTTCTCTTTCTCTGAGATTAGAAAGACAGAAAGAAATAGATAAAGAAACAAAGAAACAAGGAAATAAAGAAAAAAGAAAGAAAAGAGGAAAGGAAAGAAGGAATAAAGGAAGGAAGGAAGGAAGGAAGGAAGGAAGAAAGAAAGAAAGAAAGAAAGAAAGAAAGAAAGAAAGAAAGAAAGAAAGAAAGAAGATTCAGATCCATTCCATTCTAGAAAGCATGAGGGCCAAGAACTCTTAGGATCTGCTGCATGTGATTGAGCGGACACTGTAGACATCCTGTGCTGTGCACCATTGTTTATAATATCCGTGGCTTGAGCATTACTCCCTTGGGGACTGAGTTGAGTTCAACTTGTTACTCACTTCTTATCTTGTTGTCCACTTACTTAGGTTCCTGTGTAAGCTTATCACGCACTTCCTACCAGAATGTGATCAGGAGATCAAAGAGGACATTTATTGCAAGTAGCAAATGATCCCCCAAAACACATCACAATAGATTCATTGTTTATAAAAACAAAGAAATAAGCAAACCACTAAGTCACTAATGTTCCAAAGAAAGGAGGTTGTAAGGGACCATGGATCTTTGACTCTTTGGAGTTGAAAATAAACTGAGCATTCCCTATTTCCAGGCAGAATAGGAGAATAGGGATCACTAGCCAGCTCCGTTAAGACTGTTACGACTTCCGCACAAGCTTGGCTATTTAGATTATACAGGAATTTCAATCTCACTGTATAATTACATTAAATAAGTAATATTCATTTACAACTACCATCATTTTAGAGGCATAGTTCCTTTCTTTTTTCCTTCCTTTCTTCCTTCCTCCCTTTCTTTCTTTCTTTCTTTCTTTCTTTCTTTCTTTCTTTCTTTCTTTCTTTCTTTCTTTCTTTCTTTCTTATTTGCATCGTTTTGGGTTCATTTGATACTTTTCTCTCTAGAAAATAACCAACCATTTGGTAGGTAATTCTAGTTCCCTCCTTTGATTAATTTTTTCCTTATTATTCCATTTAAAAGATTCAACAATGTCAGTAATCAGTGCTTTGATATCTACATTTATCCAAGCAGTTACCAGTCCCATAGCCTGTCGCCGGCTCTAATTCTTCATCCATACCTTCACAGGTTGAAAGAAGTAAATATGGCTATTTGGTCTACAAACATATTACAGTAATGGTTATAGCTAAATGGTTTGTCTAGCCAATGAATAACAAGTTTTAAAAGTTGCTCAATATCAGCTACCTGTGTAGTGTCCAAATTTCTCTCTGTCCTATAAGTCATTTTCTGAATCATAGTTTTAAGTGTTTAAAGTCATTTCATTGTAATTGTTATAATACCTCTAAACTCACATTTTATATTAATTCTATTTTCTTACACTTATTTTTGATGGATTTATGTCTCTCCTATTACATACATAGATTTCTGGTTTACACTGCTGAACACTGTAGAAGATCTTGACATTTCCCTCTGCTTTCCACCATTTTTTTTTTAAATGAAATTTGCAGACTCTACATACTTGCTAAGATTCAAGTTTGACTTATGGTGCCACAGTTTCTAATTCCTCCATTAATGGTAGCTTTTCATCCCTCAGCAGACGCAACTTTTGTGTGCACTTCCCCTTTGGGAAATTAACACCCTTGCACAGGCCACAGTCAACACTAATGTGTCTCCACTTATGGTTTTCAAAACCTTGATTTCCAATTAATTCCAGTGAAAGCATGATTTCTGAAATCTTCTTGTATGGCGACAAGAGAATATCCTTGGTAGCCAGGGTTTCTGCCTCTGAAATTCCTGGTTCACACTTCCTTGCATAAATTACATTTTGTTTCTGTCTGTCTCTCTGTCTTTATGTCTCTCTATCTGTCTGCTGTCCGTCTGTCTCTCCCTCCACTTTTCTCCTGTCATTGATCATAATGTTCAATAAACATAATAGAACAAATATTGATTTAAACTTTACATAATTAATTACTCAATGTGCATAACCATGATTATTCCTAGTTGTTCATTTTGTGGGAAATTAGTTTGTGTGAACTTTGAGAGAAACGGTGCACAGTGTTCAAAGGTATTCCTCTGTTGTTTTTATAAAAATCAATCTCTCTCTCTCTTTGTGTGTGTGTGTGTGTGCTTATCCTTCATCCTTTCTGGAATCTGCTGGCTATGTTTTTATTTTTCTCACACTTTCATGTAAATTTACCTATTCATATCCTCTGTAGTAGTTTATATGTTTATGACAATAATATAACTTTCAGGTAGATGGAAATACTTCAAGAAAATATAAGTGTCAAATGATTACTTCATAAATTTTCCTTTATTTTCGTTTTTATTGCAAATATGTAAAAGTAAATAACAGATTACTACTTAGAACAAAACCAGACAGAAATTCAAGCTTATTATATAGGCATCTGGTTATCGATTCAAGCATGCCTCTCTTTGAGAGTGAGATAGAGAAGAGACTACAAACGTAGTGCAGAGGATGAAGTGTCAACAACAAACCATCCTAAAGGTCCTCAGACGAGGATCTGCGTAAGCAGAAAGTCTAGTTGGACTCAGTTCCTTACTTCAGACACCTGCTCAGGCAAGTGTTTTAACCATCCTCCACTCTGCTTTTAACTTTGTAAAGAAGAGAAATCAATAAGAGAAAGAAAAATAATAAAAGAGCAGTAATTCTCTGCATCTGAAAAGGCAGATAATTTATATCTTTTACAGATAGTTTCCTGAACACAGTTCATACTAAATTTCTACAGCATATTCACTAAATCTTTGAATGTTCTGAGGAAAATTCAATTTGTTGAGCTTAAAGGATGTTTCCCAATAAATTTTGTTAATTCATATTTGAATGCTAATATGAATCAAATAAATGATAGTTCAAATAAAAATGGATAGTCTTTTTTAGGCAGTTTTTATCTTTACAAGATCAAAATTGTATTTTCCTGTCTCCTCCTCAGCTTGTCATTGTACTGGTCTAGACTTGGGCAATTTGCCCAGTATGTAGGTGGATGTTTCATTTTAAAATACTGAATTTTTGGATCATGCTGAAGCTATTACCTTTGAAAAGTAATCAAACAGCTCATCTGATTGCAATTTTTGTTTCACATTTTTACTTAAAAACAGAAATACAGTCTACTTGAATTTCTTAGATTGCCGGTTATATTCACAATTTAGAGAGTAAAAAAATATTGTCAAACATTGTAAAGAGATTGGAATTTTCCAAATTGTTTCAAACTTACAAATACATGAAAATATAATATCAGCTCATGGTTATGGATGTAGTCACATCCATTATATGCTTGTCAATTTTCTTTGTTCTCATATGAAAAACAAACAAAATAGTCTTATAATTCTTCAGCAGAATTTGAAGCCTAGTGACCATATTTATTCATTTTGATAGCATGTAAAACTAGTTGAAGGAAAGGTGCACCGAACCGATGTAGGGTTAATGATCTTCTTGGACTAATGTGACAGGAGTGGTATTAGTTGCAGACCCGGGCATACACAAATACTTGCACACACTGGGGCAGTGATGGCTCATTTCATCCAGGCAGTAAAGATCAGCTTTGCAATATGCTAATTGAATACCGGACTTGTGTTTTTGCTGGAACTTCATTACATCTAAACTGCTTGTCAGTTCTGCCTGAGTGTTGGGATGATCCAGAAAGCAGTTAACTGCTTCCATTTTCACATTCTAAGCAGGCATGCCATATATAAAATATAGTCATTTAGTAACAGGTAATTTGATTTCAACTGTGGGTATGCCCAGGGTTTTAGATGAAACTTAAAGAACTAGGCTACATTTATACATAATTATTATTGACTTAGATATGATTGTAAAATTGAGGATTTGTAGCAAGAACAAATTCTAGAAAAAAAAAAAACTTTGAAGCAGGAAGCAGGATAATTACGGGCAACTTTCTGAAGTTGATGCATACTGTAATGAGCCTTCCACATTTATTTAGACAATATTGGAAAAACATCAATTCTCTAGTCCCATATTCAAGATGTTCTTCTGGGACATTGGACAGGATGTTTCTCTTAAACTTTTTTTTTCTTTTTCCTTCTTTTCCACAGCCCCTCCCGCCCATTTTACTAGAAAAGGAAAAGACTTCCTTGCCAGATTTTTTAAAGCCCTGCCTAAGTAGTAAACTTGTATCCGAAACATGCAGTTGTTAGAAAGTGCTGTTATCTGTTTAAAACTTGAGGAAACACTTAATTTTTAAAGTAACATTAACTGAGATTGAATTATGGAACGATTCCTCCGGAAGTTTGTGTCAGAGGAGTGTTATTGTCACATAAATCCACTGTGGTTAGCTGAGTGACATGGAAGAGGAAAAGCACTTAAAATAATTGGACACTCGGGGGTCCCTTTCCAAAGTCTGTTGTGACATGTAGCTATGTCACCCTCATTAAAACCAGTGGGGGTTTTGAGGCTGAGATTCATCTTTACAGATTAAAGCCTGCTTTCCTACCACATGGCACCATGGAAACTATCAGAGCAGGCCTGGAGCAGCACCTATCAAATGTATGCTGGAGAGTAATGGCGCTCACTTCCCTCCTCTCATTCATCTTTGCAAACATTCTGCTTGTAAATTTCAATGCACTTAGTTCAAGACAGAAACAGACTGAATTCATGGGTTTTTGTAGTGTTGGGTCAGAAAAACTGAATTGCCTTTTAAGTGTATCACCTTTTAGGCCTCCAGTGTACATACTGATATTAAACCAATGCCTACATTTTGACTTAACAGACTAGAGGGCTGTAATGTACATGAAAGAATGATTTCCACCGTCTCTTTGAGAGAAAAATAAAGAAAGGTTTTGGAGTACAGATTTAATCTATACAGGTAGAAATTGGAAATATGTATGATTTAATTTTCATTAAGGAAAGGATGATATTTGTATCAATACTGATTGTTTTAAAGAAAATCAGGAAATATGGCCTACTTTCTTTTAATTATTACAGAAAAAAAACAATAATAGAAACTTAGAGGCAATCCATGTTTCATTTATAGTATTCTAAGAAAACATGGTCCCATTGTCATTTTAAGTGGTTTGTAATGCTATTAAAATATAATGCCTGGGATACATTATCATTAAAAGTATTTATTTGTTATAGAATTGCATAGTAAGATTGATGTGTCCCTATAGCCCCTGGAGTTGGGAGGTAGGGTAAACAGTCACTCTTAAATTTATAGGGAGATTTAGATCAGCCTGAGATACATGACTGTATCTCAAAACACAAACAAACACACAGACACACACACACACACACACAGCAAAACCAAAGCCAAAAGACAACAAACCCAAACAACACACAACCTACCAACCGACCAAACAAAAAACCGAATGTAAGAATAATGTATCATCTTTGCTTTTACTGTGTCTGTCTGGAAAACTTCTTCACTACAGTGGGTGTGTACACTGTGTTACTTAGGGTTCATCAACAGCTCTTTGTTCCTCATGTCTCTATGTCTCTAAGTGAGCCCTACTGGTGGACACTCAGACCTGCTTCACCTAGCTTGCCACCTTGACTGAGCTGGTCAAGACAAGGAGTGAATGGATTTAAAAACAGAGAGGAAAGATAGGAAGTACAACAATATCAACTAACCAGCCTACCCATAGCTCCCAGGGACTAGACCACCAACCAAAGAGTACACAGGGAGGGACCCATAGTTCCAGTTACCTATGTAGCAGAGGATTGACTTTTCAATGGGAGGGGAGCCTCTTGGTCTTGTGGAGGCTTGATACCGCAATGTAGGGGAATGCTAGAGGGGTGAATCAGGAGTAAGTGGGTGGGTGGGGAAGCACCCACTTAGAGGCAAAGGGGAGGGAGATTGTGTAGGGGAGACAAGGAAGGGGAATAGCATTTGAAACATAAATAAATAAAATAACCAATAAACAAACCATAAACAAAAATTCTGAGAGGAGCCAATGGCTTAGGGTGATAGATGGGTCTGGCTGTGGCAGGCTCTGTCAATCTGAGTAAATGTTATTCTGAAGGTGG
Organism: Mus caroli; assembly: GCF_978045245.1. NCBI lineage: Eukaryota > Metazoa > Chordata > Mammalia > Rodentia > Muridae > Mus > Mus caroli. The sequence goes on from NW_028227269.1 coordinate 35,377,105, forward strand.
CATGTCCGCAGGCCTCAAGAACTGGCATTGGCAGACTAACAAAAGCAATGTAAATCATTATTGTCATTTCATGCCCTTAACTGTGAACCATTAGCACAGTCAGTAACCTAACATGGTATAAAACTACACTAGAACACAGGTCTTCAGGGATTAAATCCAGTTGCCATGAAGCAGAAGACATTTCTCATAACATTTATTTGCCTGATCTGCCTTCTATATATGCCCACATAGTTAGCATTTACCTAAATAATTTATTGCTTTTCATTTTAACTGCCATGCTCAAGTCTTTTTTTTCCCTTATGCTGCTCATCTTTTATTCCTTAAAAAATTTGCCTTGGAATATGCAGGGGTGACCTTTACAGAATGTAGGAGGACTGGTGAATGAGTTGTATGCCAAAGCTTCACAGGGGGCAAATTAGTTAGACCCTCAAAGTCTTCAGCATCTCTCTGGGGAACTGACCTTGAGTTTTGAGGACTAATACTTTTAAGAAGTTCATTGTTTATTAAAATTCTCTTTCTTTCTGAAGTGACAGGGGGTTTCATATGATTATAAATTATTTCGTAGTAATTTACTTCTATTTTTATATTTTCTAAGTTTCCAGAATGTGCTTGGAAGACTGGTGGTAGTGGTGGTGGTGGTGGTGGTGGTGTGTGTGTGTGTGTCTGAAACTGGAGTAAAGTGAGGTAAATTGAATGAAACTGTTAGCACAATTAGAAATAAAGAAATAGCATTGATATACTTTGGGTTGAAATCATGTAAAGATTTTGGTCATTTTAAAGAGAAGAGAAAATTAAATTGAGTCATGCAATTATATGTCAAACATAGACCATTAAGCAATCATTTATTTTGACTCTGTCACCTTGAATCTTTGACTCTTTACCGTTGGTGGGAAAATGTATGCCTAGAAGGATCATAGAAAAGTGTTTCAACCTAAAGAAAGAAATCCTAATGCATAGATTGCAGGCAACAAGAATTAAATCCCATCTACTTCTGAATTATTGTTTTTTTTTAGATTGTACTAACATCAAAACTCGTATTTTGATGTAACTCAATTTGTAAAGCAAAATGATATCTCTATATTTATCATATATAAAATTCATTTAACTATCATGACAGGGAAATCTCCATCAAAGGTAAAGATTCTATTTTCTTCGAGTATTACATTATTATACCTGCAACTGTAGATTTCCTGTCTTCTGTTGTATATCTTTTTAATTTATAGTTCAATCAAATCCACTTTCTTTTTATATTCAGAATTTGTGTTCAAATAGTGTGCTAACTTTTTAAAAAGAAAATTCAATTCTATTGAGTTTTTTTTAATTAGATATTTTCTTCATTTACATTTCAAATGCTATTACAAAGCAATTTTCATGCTTTTGTTCTCCAGTGCTCAGTTCACTCCTCCCCAATGTCACTTATACAGTAACTTGATCTCACTTAAATTCACCCATTACATCTTGGGTATTCCAAGCTTTTGGGCTAATATCCACTTGTCAGTGAGTGCATAACGTGTGTCTTTTGTGATTGGGTTACCTCACTCAGGATATTTTCTAGTTCCATCCATTTGCCTAAGAATTTCATGAATTCATTATTTCTAATAGGTGAGTAGTACTCCATTGTGTAAATGTACCACATTTTCTGTATCCATTTCTCTGTTGAAGGACATCTGAGCTCTTTCCTGCTTCTGGCTATTATAAATTAGGCTGGTATGAACACAGTAGAACATGTGTCCTTGTTATATGTTAGAGCATCTTTTGAATATATGCCCAGGAGTGGTATGGCAGGAGAGAGTGGGTGGGGGTACACCCTCATAGAAGCAGGAGAAGAGGAGATAGGATAGGGAGTTTCTGGTGGGGAATTTGGGAAAGGGGATAACATTTAAAATGTAAATAAATAAAATATCCAATTAAAAAAAATCCACCCATTGCAGCACAAATCTCACTAATCATTTCACTTATAATTATTATTCTCATTTTTGTGAGGGGTCAAATATAGGCATAGATGTAACATATTTTATTAAAAACTCCAGTTTACTACCTAGATTTCAAACAACCAGAATGCTACCACTCTTAATTCATTGATCAAATACACTATCTTTTTTGGGTTAGAAATATTTTGAGTTAAATCTGACATTTCAAAAAGAAAAAAAAGAAAAAAGAAAGAAAAAAGAAAAAGAAACAAAAAAAGATTTTGAGGCCATTTTCAAACTTCATACTTAAAATGTGGATATTGCAACTCTAGCTCTAACATCTTTGTTTTAATGCAATTAATATTACATATAGGAAATTACAACAACCCTTTGATGCCATTTCATAAATAGTTTTTGCTGTTGCTGAGAGTTGCAAAGTAGAATCAAAACAGGGATAACATAATAGTTTTATTTATTATGACCTACAAATCACATTTAAACAACCTTTTAAAAAATCTTTAAATTCTTCTAGCCATTTTACCTCCCCAAATATATATTATTTTATGTTTCAATTAAAGACCTGTCCATGGTCACGTTTGGTTGATTTAGTTATCACAATACCATTGATGTTTGCTGTCATCATACTATTCCATGAACGTCAGAATTATACTGAGAGAAGTAACAAATTCAAACGGAATATTTAGAAATAAAATCTTAGGGAGGGGGCGTTCTATTGATGTGATAAGCAAATGCAGTTAGGGAGGAATGCATTGATTGGCTTACTCTTCATTTACCCTTCCATGACTGAGGGTAGGTAAAGCTGGAACTCAAGCAGTGCACAGACCTGGACACTGAAACTACTGAAGTAGAGGCCATGGAAGACAAATGCTTACTGGCTCAATCCCCTGACCTGTTCAGACTTTGCTATACCACCCAAAACCACCTGCCCAGGGATGGCTCACCCACAATGGGCTGGGCTCCACTGTAGTAATCATAAATTAAGAAAATGCATGGTTTGTGAATTGTATCTTGGGTGTTCCAAGCTCCTGGACTAATATCCACATATCAGTGAGTACATACCATGTGTGTTCTTTTGTGACTGGGTTACCTCACTCAGGATGATATCCTCCAGATCCATCCATTTGCCTAAGAATTTCATAAATTCATTTTTTCAAAAGCTGAGTAGTACTCCATTGTGTAAATTTTATGTATCCATTCCTCTGTTGAGGGACATCTGGGTTCTTTCCAGCTTCTGGCTATTATAAATAAGGCTGTTATGAACATAGTGGAGCATGTGTCCTTATTACATGTTGCAGCATCTGAGTATATTCTCAGAAGTGATACTGCTGGGACCTCCAGTAATACTATGTCCAATTTTTTGAAGAACTACCAATGAAACTCAAGAAGGAAGACCAAAGTGTGGATATTTTGATCCTTATTAGAAAGGGGAACAAAATACCCATGGAAGGAGTTACAGAGACAAAGTGTGGAGCAAAGACTGAAGGAATGACCAGACAAAGATTGCCCCACCTGGGGATTCATCCCATATACAATCACCAAACACAGAAACTACTGTGGATGCCAACAAGTACTTGCTGACAGGAGCCTGACATAGCTGTCTACTGAGAGGCTCTGCCAGTGCCTGACAAATACAGAAGTGGATGCTCACAGACATCCATTGGATGGAACACAGGGTCCCCAATGAAGGAGCTAAAGAAGGGACCCAAGGAACAGTTTTGCAGGCCCATTGGAGGAACAACAATATGAACCAACCAGTACCCCCAGAGATTCCAGGATCTAAACGACCAACCAAAGAGTACACATGGTGAGACTCATGGCTCCAACTGCGTACGTAGCAGAGGATGGCCTAATTGGTCATCAATGGGAAAAGAAGCCCTTGGTCCTGTTAAAGCTCTATGCCCCAATGTAGGGGAATGGCAGGGCCAGAAAGTGGGAGTGGGTAGGTTGGAGAGCAGGGGGAGGTTGGAGGGGCTTTTATGCAGTTACGTGGGCACTTTAGTGCACTCACAAAGCAAGAACACTTAAGATAATCTTATATTATTGTTTGTTTTGTAATTTGAATATTCCCATTTAGCATAGACATTCAGAAAAATTTACATAAAATAACCAGTAATAAGACTTTACTGCTATTCAGATAACATGTGATTCAGTTCAGTAGGTTTAATGTATGATTTCTAAGGATGGATTTTAAAAACTATAATCTTGTTTCTTGGTTATAAGGAACATTTAAAATGAAATTGAAACTGTAAGACAGGGATCAATCAGAATATGTTTTCAGACCCCTCAAAAAATTCACATTGGTGTCTGTCTGTCCTCATCTGCATGAACAGCCTTGTTCCTTTTTACTTCAATAGACAAAGTTTTTCCCATGAATTATGATTAAATGTATAAGTGATCAAATCTCTACAAAAATTCCATAAGTATGTTTCAGTACCTTGATTATTCACTGAAGAATGTATATTCGGGATCATTTAAACATTGCTTATAGAGATCTGTCTTGATTCATTTATAGGTTTGTGGTGTATAGTGGAAGATTCATAACAAATTCAGACTTCTCTATTGCTGGATGCATGAATTATCTCAATATCCTAGCGGTACACAACATTATTGGATATACCTTATTCGTTTTGTCACTGTATTTCTAAGATCTGTTTTAGAATAGGAACTGAAAAGAGGAAATAAATATGAATTTCTGATGGTTATTGCAAAATAGTCTATAGTAGGTGGGTCATGTTGTATAAATCAGCAGTGTGTAAGATGGTCAGAAAACACTTAAGTGTTTTCCAACCTGGTGGGTTAAGGAGGACTCTAGAGTATTTGAATAAAATGGAAACACAGTTCATGACATCTCTGCTTGATAGAAATATTGATCATATAACTTACAATTTTTTCTTAGATGTAAGAGTTTTGGTCTAAGTTATGTTTAATCATCCACAATAATGAGAAAATTCAATAAATGGTGGCCTGAGAAACCCTTCAAACCTCTGTTGTCATTGTTAAATTAACTCTTTCTTAGACAAGTTGTATATTGGTAGCAACTTTGTCCACATTGCTTTCAAATTTAACTCTAGTTAGAAAGATACATGTGTCTGAGAATGGAGTTTTGCCTATCTAGGTGGTCACATAATAATGACTACAATATATGTAATTGTAAGTGTTGTTTGTTTATTTATTTATTTATTTTAGAAATAACAACTGCATTTATTAGGAACAGCCTGAATAGATAGATATTCAAGCAACAAAGTGACTTGAATTTCCATTACAACTGTGGGAAAGGGATGAGAAACAATTCTTGGAAACTGTTAAATTTTGTACTCTATATACTTGTGACTCATGGAACATTATACCTTTAAGGAATTAAATGAGCATTTTATTCCCCATACATATTTCATATTTAAGTAATAAAACCTTTCTTTTATTCTAGCTACAGCTAAAAAATGTTTGAAATTCATAAACATTTCTGGGACTATATACAATAGATGCCTTTAGAAAGTACATTTCTCACTGTTTCTCATTTATATTCTGAAACACAATGAAACAAGAACCAGACACCCTTTCTATGTTTGTATCTTTGATTAAGTTAGACACTTGTGGTAAATGAAAATGCACTTTCTAAGCAAAGGAGTAGGAAGCCAAATTGCTATTTAGGCTGGAGATTTTCTTGGGAAATTAAAGCACATTGTTTGGGTTTGGTCAGTGGATCAGTGAGTTTAATTTTGCAATTGACTGGAGAGATGCTATAATACCTTATACAAACATGATTTGTATTCTTCTTACCTCCTTTATTCTATGCATACAAATGAACTATTTTTCATATATAACAGACTGTAGAAATATAAGCATGAGAAAGTCATACTTTGCTTCATATATACAAGTGAAATAAACAGTATAAATAGACAGAAGAGAGTCTCAAAAAGTCATTCATCATTTCTCAGAAAGAAACATTATAATTAAAAAACAAACAGACAGACACATTCCTGTAAGCTGTTCTTTTATGTAATGCATAAAATAAATGGCACTTCTCATCCTTGATTTTACATGAAAATCTTTTGTAAGAAATACTAAGATATCTGACACATTTCTTTGGAAATTCTTGTGTTTTATTTTTCAAGCATTCTAAATATATTACAAATTTGATGACCGTGTGAATAGTATTTAAGCTTTTGAATACATTTGCTGACTATGGTTATTTAGGGTAAAACTAGATGATCACCCACCTTTTTATGTGTATTCAACAGAGAGGCGAACTTTAAAAAATAAGTCTTAGGGATGGAGAGATGGCTCATATGTTAAGTGCACTGGCTTCTCTTCCAGAGGTCCTGAGTTTAATCTCCATCAGCCACATGGTGGATCACAACCCTCTGTAATGGGATTTGATCCATTCTTCTGGTACACAGGTATACACACAGATAGAGTACTGTTTAATAAAAATTATAGATACGGTACTCATACATTAAGTAAATATTTAAAAAGAAAAAAAGATAAGTTTTCTCACCACTGGGTCATTCCCTTATCACACAAAATATTGCACCTCAAAGTATTGTTTTAAAAATGTTTTTACCAATTAATGCTCTGGTCTCCAAATATCCTCATAGGATGGCTTCCATATAGTTAAACATCAACTCCTTGGTTCCACTAAGGGAAAAATTGGGAGAGATGGAACCAAGGATCTTCATCACCATTGAATTGTCTATTCCTTTCCATTTTCATAGTTAATTAGTTTTCTTATTTTTCTGTCAAAATGCTTGACATAAACAAGATTCTAAGCATGTTTTGGGTTCCATTTTTAGGTCACAGCCCATTATGGAAGTTTTGGAAGAAATGCAAAGCACCTTCCTTTAGATTTAGTCTAGGACTCCATCATGTGGAGTGACATCATTAATATTCAAGATGGGTCTTCTTCATTTACATGTTTCTGAGGGCACCCTAACAGACATATTCAGAGATACATTTCTATGACTGTTATAAATCCCAAAACAATGACAATATATGTATGACAAGTTGCTAAGAATTTAAGGAATTCATATAGTGTTTAAAGCTGCTTTGCTAAGATTGCAATTGTTTTACAGGAGATAGAGGCAGGAAAACTTGGGAACACATGTCACATGAGGTTCAGGCGGACTATCTGTGCAGCAAAGGTGCTTTTTGTCTGTCTGTTTGTTTTGTTTCTGTAGTTTGCCTAAATTTCACTTATGTATTCTGCCTCTTTATGTTTCTTTTCTATCATCAATCAGTCATTAAAAAAAGACTAATTGTTTTCCCATGGGAGTTGGAGACTTACTGTGACTAAATGTGTGCACCTTCCCAAGAAACTGAAGCTTTCAAAGGAATGGACACATAATCAAATAAAACAGCATTTTTTTTTTGGAGACTATCCTGTGGTAAGATTTATGTACAAATTGCACTTATAAAGCCAGTTAAGAGTTTCTTTTTATCTTGATTATGTTTAAATGAAATATTTCTTTAAAATGTAAACTATATTTGTCAGCAACATATTTGATATTAGTAATAATCAGTGAAATAGGATATTGTTATATAAAGCAAGAAGTAATTGAGTTTGCATTAACAAATAACTATGGTTCCAAGTCTTGGGAACTGTCAAGCCAGGCTTCAAATTAGGCTGTACCATACATTGATTTGAAGATACCTAACCTCTGTGACCATTTTTTTCTCATTGGTTAGAAAGAACTAATAAAGTTTGTATCAGAATAAAAAATGTATGCAGTTAAACAACTAGGAGTGATCCTAATAAATGAAAGAAGTAATGTGAAGACTCTGGTCTCTGACTTTGAGCCCACTCCTCTCTCTTTTCTCCCAAGAACAACTTAGAAGTTTCTCACTTGGTGCTTTTCAAAGCTAAAATCTGCAAAGTTGGGTGGGAATAGTAATCACATAGATATGTTTGGAGACCAGGGGAATAAGTCCATTGCTATAGAACCATCTTTTAATGAAATGACACAGATTTTAAGAGGAATGAGAAACTATTCAATAATTGGTGGAGTGAATAAATGAACTTCATAAGATGTTCATAAGGGTGATACAAGTCACCCTTTATAACCTCATTTCCTGCTTCAGCTACTGTTGAGTGAATAATATGACATAAGAAATATGATGAAACACTTATTCACTGTCTTAGTCAGTGTTTCTATTCCTGCACAAACATCATGACCAAGAAGCAGTTGAGGAGGAAAGGGTTTATTCGGCTTACACTTCCATACTGCTATTCATCACCAAGGAAGTCAGGACTGGAACTCATTCAGGTCAGAAAGCAGGAGCTGATGCAGAAGCCATGGAGGGATGTTCTTTACTGGATTCTTTCCCCTGGCTTGCTCAATCTGCTCTCTTATAGAATCCAAGACTACCAGCCCAGAGATGGTCCAACCCACAAGGGGCCTTTCCCCCTTGAACACTAATTGAGAAAATGCCTTACAGTTGCATCTCATGGAGGCATTTCCTCAACTGAAGCTCGTTTCTCTGTGATAACTCCAGCTGTGTCAAATTGACACAAAACTAGCCAGTACACCCACCTAAGTTAGAAAATTGACAATAGACCTAAGTAAGGATGCTCTAACAACTAATTTGGTGAACCAATGTGTGGATAGAGTTGTTCATGTTGTATGGGTGAAGGATATTTTACATATATTTAGTTATCAAATAAGGTTCACAGAACTCTAGCATATACAGTCATATAACTACCCAACACCTATATCCACTAACATTATCTGTGTTTTATCATCTAACTATTTGTTTATGCTCCTTGTGGCCATTTAAATAGGAGGGAATTTAGAATTTAAAGTGATCCCCCTAGCTTTTATTTTCAAAATCCAAAGCAGTCACCTAAGCACACAATTTGCTGCATACATGATAATTACCACATATTTATTGAACCTGTATAATTTATTTATTTATTTATTTAGTTAGTTTTATGTTTATAAGTGTTCTTTCTGCATGCATGTGTGTGTACCATCTATGTACCTGTGTACCTAGATTCATAAGAGGTTAGAAGAGGGTGTTTGTTCCCCTTGAATAGGATTTATAGACGGTTGTGAACTACCATATAGGTGCTGGGACTTAAACTTCTGTCTTCTGGAAGAAAAGCCAATACTCTTAACCACTGAGGCATCTCCCGAGCCCTTGAATTCATATACTTTATAATAGATACTAGGCAACCATGCCTTTTGCTCTAGAGGAAATATTGGTCTTTGTGTAGTGATTTATCTTTTTGTTGAAGTATAACACTAATTTCTTTGGAAAATATGCCCTTCTTGGTTGATTTATAAATCTAATCATTTATTCAGTGTCAATGTTTATAGCTAGATTATCAGTCACATCTCACTTCCGCTTTGCTATTTGCTACTTTGGTACCTTTTTGATACTTTGGTTACAAATCACGATGGAAGTATAATTCCATTGAGTAGTTCCATAGTTAATGGGATTTAATGCTTTCCCATTAAGTATAGGCCAGAGGATGCTGTGAGTAACTCCTTTCAGACTGTGCAAAAATATATATCCACTTATAAAGTCTATTTAATGTACTTTCAATGGTTTTTACCTATTAAAATCAAAGTGTTGATGCCTCTCCCAAACTGAAATGACAAATTCATCTCAGTAAGGTCATATTTGGGGTGTGATCTTCAAGAGGATATTGAAAGTCTTACTCTTGTAATTTCATTAGTGTCCTTGTATAAAAAGGAAGAGAGGGGGAAAAATACTGATATTTTTCTACATTCCAGTCCATCACAAAAAGCCAAAGACTGAACAAGGAACTGTCTACAAGCCAAGGAAAAAAACTCTCATCAACACTGAGGTCTGCCAGTGTCCTGATCTTCGACTGCTTAGTCACAGAGCAGTAAGAAATAAATGCTTTCTGTTTAAATACTTCAAACCTAGGATATTTTGTTATGGCAACTTGAACAGACTTACTTAAAAATGGGAACATGGGATGCCATGATCTGTAGGAATTTAAAATGAAAAACACTTTTCTACCAATTTCTGGGGCTTATAAACCCCATGCTTTGTGCTGTTAAAGGGAATTGGTGAATGAACGAGTTTGGTAAGACTACTTGGGCATCAAACAATTCTAAGCGAAAATGTTTTGATGACATGAGAATAAATGAATCGGAAACACATGGATTGAATTATATCTGAAATATACTGCAGCAAAAACATCAAGGGGTAGGGTGGTATTTGGAAGTATGCCCACTTCTAAGTAAGTTTAAATAAAGGAGAGGAAATGTATAAATCTGGGGTAGCAACCAACATCTTTGGGTTTCTGAGAGTTAAAGTGATGGAATTTTAAAATTGAACCATCAAGCAAAACACTCCAGTGATTGAGATGTTTATTTTTGCCTGTAAGATAACAGTTATTCCCAGTGTTGCAAGCTAAAACAAATGAACATGAAGTCACACTTCGGATAATACTGATGTGATAAAATCTCTATTTCTTAAACTTATTCACTCTCAGATAGGCAGGGTTTTTATAAATTAGGTGCTTTCTGATAACTTACTAGAAGATTGTATAATCATTCCATGAATTGGGAGAAAGACATTCTTTCTCTGCATAACAGCGTTTCCCTACCCCCAGCATAGTGTGCTTCTCCTATGGGTTCTTAGATCATGAACAACTTTGCTATACAGGCATGGTTCTCAACTGTCTTAAGGCTGTGGTTCTTTAGTATATTTCCCCATGTGTGGTGACTCCCAACCATAAAATCACTTTAATTGCTAAATCACAACTGTAATTTTATAATTAATATGAATAATACTGTAAATATCTGATGTGCAAGATGTGATGTGACCCATGTGAATGGGTTATTTGACTCCTAAAGGGGTCATGACCCACAAGTTGAGAACTACTGCCTTGTGGAGAAGCAAGTTTGCCAGAAATCAAATTGTTTAACTCAACTATTTTAGATGAATATAGCCAACTCTAATGTATTATATCTGGTACTACATTCTGTTTTAACATATGCCATAGCCTGTGAATAGCTATTCTCAGATATCCAGAAATTCTTAATCCTTTTGTTGAGGAGCCTCCATTGTGAAGCCAATTGTGGTTGATGACAGTTACTGAACGATATTGTTCTGTTTTTCAACAATACTATTAGCAAATGAATAGTAACCAATAGGCATGGCATACTTTGCCAGATCTAAATGGTGTGTGGCCACACAGAATGTGCATTTTCTAAAGCTTTGGTTTAGCGTTAAAGAGGAAATATGAAAAAGATACATTACATAAAAACAATAGATAAATCATGTCTATTTTTAAAAATTGTACTGGAATTATGTAACTAAACATTATATATTTAGGAACCAAATGCTAAGACTTTAGCGTTTAGAAGGACATGTTATTACCCATGTTATTATGAGATGAGAAGTGAGCAGAAAATATTGGGGAGTGTGTATGTGCATGAGAGAGAGAGACAGAGAGACAGAGAGACAGAGAGAGACAGAGAGAGAGACAGAGAGAGAGAGAGACAGAGAAACACACAGATAGAGAAGATACAGAGACAAAGACAGAGATAGAGAAAGGTAGAGAGAATAGTAAAACAAATGAAACAGGGTAAAAATAAAGTAAAAGTATCATATGAATAATAATTATGTATTAATTTCTATACTTTGCTACAATATTTAAGTACATTTGAAATTCATAAATAAATAAGACTAGCATCAGTCTTTACAAGAAAAATCAAGCAATTTCTTGGTACATTAGAATGCTTATACATAAAAATTGGAAAACATTTTTCTTGGGAATGTAGTCTATAAAAATGATTGTGATTGGAAAATTGCTAATCATCAGAAAAGTAACAAACACTTACAGAGTTGTCAGACAGAGTATTTCATAAAGCAAGTGGAGTAATGAGCTCCAAAGTGAAGCAAACTGAAGATGAGGGAGGCAAAGACTCCATTGTGAAAGTACCAAGAAAGAGGAGAAGGATGGGGAAGGGTCAGAGCAAAGACTGGGTTGTGGAACCTTTCCCTCCCCTCCCTTTTCCTCCCTCCCTCCCTCCCTCCCTCCCTCCCTCCCTCCCTCCCTCCCTCCCTCCCTCCCTCCCTCCCTCCCTTCCTTCCTTCCTTCCTTCCTTCCTTCTTTCTTTCCTTCCTTCATTCCTGTGATGGTTTGCATATGCTTGACCTAGGGGGTGGCACTATTAGGAGGTTTGGTCCTGCTGGAGTATGTGTCGTCTTGATGAAGTAAGTGTGTCACTGTGGGGATAGGCTTTGAGACCCTCCTCCTAGGTGCCTGGAGACAGTCTTTTTCTATTGGCATTCCTCAAGATGTAGAACTCTCATTTCCTCCTGTAACATGTCTATCTGGATGCTGCCATGCTCTCACATTGTTGATAATGGACTGATCCTCTGAACCTATAAGCTGGTTCCAATTAAAGGTTGTCCTTTATAAGTGTGTCTTGGCCAAGTTGTCTCTTCAGAGTAACAGAAATCCTAACTAGGACATTCCTCCTCCGTTCCTTCTTTCCTTCTGCCCCTTTCATTCTTTTTTCTCTTCCTTCCTTCCTCCTCCCATCCATTCTTTCCTTTCTATGACTCTCCATCCCTTCCTTTAATGCAATTTCACGTATTGCCTGTCTACTGCTCTTTATGAAACAGTGATAATTTCTGCTAACGATTTCTGCCCTTGTTGAGTATAAGGTTGAGTAAAGAATCAACAAGTAAATGATAAAAAGTATTTAATGATATAAAACTATGCGCAAGATATAACTAACAGAAACAAGGTTGTTCATGCACATTCAAAGAGTGTCATGGACTGAAGGAAAACATTATTCTTTGTGTATATGTTTTATTTATTTGAACTTTTATTATACAGACATTTCCACTTTTGCTAAAAATCAGTTTGTGCAGTTTTTGTACCTAGTACTTATTGGAAAATGTGAAATTATGTAGTAAAAGTATACTTCTGAAGTTTGTTTTATGATGGTATTCTTTATACAGGAAACTATACATGTT